>NW_017306544.1:1006434-1072961 GCF_000935625.1 Nanorana parkeri
TATTTAATAATAATTAAATAATGATGGATTTACTTCCTAAGATCTGAGATGTCATTACTTATACTGTATACAGAGGGGTAATCTGATACATTCTTCTAAAATATATCTCTTCTTTCTTCTCACTCCCTGTCAGCAGGTTAAAAAGGAATACAGGGCTGCCCTAAGATTTAGATTGGTTAAAATCAGTGGTGCATTTTACAATTATTGCACAGAATATATTATTATCAATTGTTCCTCTCAATAATAATCACAGTTCCAATAAATTTTCAGCACAATGGAACTCTTGCCAAAGCAAAATAAAGTCCACTAGTCCACTGGTGTACCTAGTATATTTGATGCCCAGGGTGGATTACTTTTTAACACCCCCATGCACCTCTATCTGTCAAATTATTTTCAGCAGTGATCATGAAAATACATTAATTCTAATAATCGGCAGAAAAAAATGAAAATTGTGAAGATTTTTTTAAATATTAATGTTTTATACTAGAATAATATTGGTTAAAAAAAGGTTTTAATAGATGTGCACAGCACCACATGTGATTATTACTACGAGCACCATGGCTGGTATTGATTCTAATCACTGTTAGGAGTGCAGGAGACATATCTGAATACTACATTATTTTAAGTCCAGATAATTAAAATTTCATGAATAGATGACCACTTACACTATATGCTTAAATAATCCATAAGTGTGTGGATAAAGGAGTATAAGTATGTAGCGCTCAACCTCGAAGGAGCCACTGTGAATTTCGGGTTCTTCTGTCCCATGCCAGAATAAACAGCCCAGACTAGATCCGTGACACACCAACACACCATGGATTGTATCTATCTGGCTTTAATAAAAAGCAAAGCCCTATATTTTAATGAACAGTAATCCAGGAAAAAAATGGTTAATATAGTGTTAGCAACAATGACAATAATGCAAATAGCAGATGGTATCTAATTGAGTGATATCTGACTATGCAAAGAGGATTTTATTACCTTTAGAGCTATTCCAGTAGGTCTTTTAATGTCTTGCCGAGGTTGGGGCCCTTTTTTAGTTGGACCAGCAAAAAGTTTCCCAGCACACACACCAGCCAGCATGCAAAAAAAAAACCTGTCTAACTGCTAAGGTTAAAAGCAGAGGTCTTAGATACACGTCTTCAGCAGAATATGTGAAAGCCGCACTGCCTCGTCAAGGCACCTCTGTGTAGTGCGGTCCTCACCCTATCCTATGAGAGTCTCCATCTTGAAGCACATGTAGCAAAAGATAAAATTGGGTGAAGGTTCACTCCTTTTTTAGTTGGAGTGCTCTTAATAGAAGAAGAAAGTCACTGGCTGCTAGCCTCTCACCAAACCAATGGATCTCTGTTTCTGTTGGCGATTCTCTCTTGTGGCAGTGAAAGAGATTCCCCTCTGGAAGCAGGTTACTTCTCATGGCCTCCGCAGTCTCTGAAACCTTTCTCTTTGGTGCACAAAGTACCTTTCAGTCAGTACATTAGATTTCAGGACTGGCACAACCTTAATATTTTACTTGACTCTAACCTTACTTGACTCTGACCTTATAACACTTAACCTAACCCCTAAAATAAATACCTAACCTTAATACTACCGATCAAAAGAGAAGTAAATCCAAACCTTTTTTTGGCTTTACTTCTCTTTTGGGTTACATGAGTACATTTACCCCAAGTCAGAAAGATAATGGGGCAAATGTCCATTACCAGCTTAGAGTGCAGAGCTCTGACAGTCATTGTTCTCCGCTAGGAGAAGAGGTAAAGAGCTTACATGATCGATATGGGGTAACAGCTCTCTACCAATTATGTCCCTGTGTTGTCACATGCCCACCCTTGAGCACAAGCAGCTGTGATGACACACATTGCCATAGTCCACTGATAACACTATCAAGAAGGTGGTCCAAAGCAATAATGTGTAGCTGACACTGAAGCAAGTGCTAAAAGGGCAAGTGCTTTTAGACAGCAAGTGGCTAAAAGAGGCTAGAGAAGATCAACAGCACTAAGGTAAAAAAGGATGGAAACAAAAGGTTAAAACAGTAAAATGCCAATAATTTTTGATACACACTGTTTTAGTAAACAAAATGCCATCCAGCTAATTCTTAAATCTACTTTTAATTTAACCCCTTAAGGACCCATTACGGAATTATTCTGTCATGGGTCCTTAAGGGGTTTTTAAACAGACTCCTGGCGGTTTCTGTTTACATTTGTAGAGCTGGCTGCCGGCTTTCCAATAAAAGTGATTCTGGTGACTCGGCTGTGCCAGGTCGCTTCTACAGGCCGGAAAAGTACCCCCCTTCCCACACGACACCCCCTGCCGTGTTTCCCAGGCTTCGCTACCCCTTCTGCGGGCCCAGGACTTGCATGCCGGGTGCTGGCAGAAAGCTGGGGAGGAGAGCAGCGAACTTCCGTTCACTGATCTCCTCCCCACTCTATGGGGCCGGAAGCGACGCATATTGCATAACTTCCTGTCACTGAGCTGTCATTGCTCGGCTACTGAAGCCAAGCAAACAGCTATTGAAGTGTGATCTGCACTTTAATAGCTTACTTAAAGTGGAAAGGTGATACTAGGGGTCTTTTGGACCCCCAGTATCACCTTAAAGTCAATGCCAATATGCTATGACAAGCTTGTAAGCCCCCCTATGTGATAGCAATTAAAGTAAAGTAGAAAAAAAATAACAGTTTAAAAACTAAAATGAAATAAAATAAATGTAAAAATAATAATAATAAATTTTTTAAAGTCCCTAGCCCCCGCAAACACGCGCGCCTTCACATGAACACGCATCGGGGGGTGCGTCTACATATGAAAACGACGTTCACGCTACACATGCTGCGTATCACCCCACAAGCCACAGTGAAAGTTATATTTCTAGGGCCAATATTTATGTGTGTCCCTAAACTGATGACATGTAGTGTAATCTAGGGACTTTTTGGGATACTGGAATTTGTTGCGGCTTCACAGACGTACACAATTTTTATCCTTGCAATGTTGGGTATCTATTGACTCATTTTAACCTCATCCTTTATATTTTACAAAAAAATGGGTATCATATTGTGTTTTGAGGCACTAAAAATAACGTTAGTGCATTTTTCACTAGATTTTTGGGTTTGATATTAAGTTCCACTAATATTGTACAACATAGAAATTTGCAACTGCCACCATTTTATTCTGCAGGGTCTTAGCGATCAGAAAATATAGAATGTTTGCGGGTTTTAAGTAATCTTCAGGCCTAAAATGTGGATTATAACGTGTGCAAAAAATGAAAAAAAGGCATTGGCAGCGAAAGGGTCCTTAAGGGGTTAAACCTTATCCTTTTTACCTAAGACTTAGAATTTACTTTACCTTATACCTAAAACATCATTCCTATTCCCTTAAATGGCCTACTGTATAACAAAAACGTAATGGAGCTGATGGGAACTAAATTCACAATTGACATGTTAGCATTTAAATTGAATTAACAATGTGACAGCAACCTCTAAATTGGGAAATGAGAATCAACTATGATTGTTCCAAAGACAGTGACTTTTCTGTTTGACTGGTTATAAAAATACTTCATTCTGCAACGGCAGCACATAATTCCACAGAGAAATTGCTCATTTTATAAATCACTGGTCAAGGAAAAAGTTAATCCTGGACTGTTTGACTACGCCTGATGACCACACAACATACTGATGCAAGAGACCACAATAAAAATGATGAAACACTTGACCAGCCAAAGGAACGGTTGGCAATTACTGATTTCTATAGCATGAACACTCATAAATATGGCACCCAGATACATGATTCCATTTAGACATGCCTCATTTCATAAATCACTGCTCCCAAAAGACAGCTCATAACACCACATATAGAAGGTGAAGGCAGACAGCAGTGAACATGGTAAGACCAGCCTGAAATTCAGCAGTTCACAGAGCTTCTCTGAATTAGATACAGTCTACATCTGTCTTAGCACTACCCTCTGGATGCATAAAGACATGGTGTCCTGAGGAGACGAAATGGACCTTATATTTACATGCTTCACCAACTAATAGGTTATATTGGTAGGTTCACCCCAGGGTCCTGGTGCCCAAGGAAAGCATGTGGCCTTTTGTTCCTTATTTTGCTGCTTTTGGGCCCCAGCAGCTAGTATTGGGAGCTAGAGCGTGTAAAGGGGACTGCAATGGAAACAATCTACAGCTGTCTCATTTAACAGGCCCCCGCCTCGAACCACAATTAGCATGGAGTCTCTGGCCATCCCCTGTAGTATATCTAAAGACTCTGACAAACATCTGTAATAGCAACATATCACAATGTGTTTGCAGTTTAACCACAGCTTTACATGCATAATAAAGTGGGGAAGTGTGAAGATAAAGAAAAGACTACAAATAGCAACAGGGAATATCAGGGGACTCAAAGAAGTGGGAAAACAGTAGATGATTTTTGAAGAGATAGATAGACTGAACAAGAAAATAATAGCACTGCCAGACACATGTTAAAGAAGAAAATGAACACATACTACGCCCGCTGAAAAGGAATTGAAGAATTTGATAACACCAAAGCAAATTGCAAAAGAAGGAAAGGTGTGACCTTCCTATTAGATAGGAAAATAGAAACACATGTGCAAAAAGTGGTAATAAAAAGACACTTTGCAATTGGAATGATTATACAACTGGACAAGAACACGTTCGTCATAATACAGTTGTGCAAAACTGATATATCATCAAAAGAAAAGCTTCAAGTTATATATGCTCTTCTGTGAGAAGCCCTTAATGATGGTAAGAATAGACAGGTAATTGCAATGGGTGATTTCAGCACTCGGGTCAACTTTGATAAAGTGGACATAATATGTGAACCTTACAGAAGCGACAAAATGAACATGGAAGAATATTGACTTCTTTTCATGAAGAAAAATGATTTGTCTCACAAGACATATACAAAACCATTAAAAGGAAAAAAGACTACAACTGGACGGGTGGCTACAGATAAGTGAAACGCTTGCTGGACTACATTGTTATCAACAAAAAGTACAACAGCACAATCTCAAAATGCAATCTGATGCACAGAGTCGATAAACTGTCAGATCATGTGCTAGTAATAGCAAGACTAAAGGTAAGAATGAACAGAACAAGTGGGACCCCAAGGACTTGATGGGATGTCACGGAATGGCTAAACAATTATGAGAATAGTAAACAATACTGATGAAACAGTGAATCAACAAGAACCAACTGAGTGCAAAACATGTCAAGAAATTGTTGGGAAACTCAGATACATAGCATGCACTGTCATTCAAAAGCCCAACCAAAATAAAAGATTCAACTGGATCATCAAAGAAATCCTTTCTTTGATTATTGAAAGAAAAAGGGGCTCAAAGTAGGATTAGTAAATTGCAAGAACAATCAAAAGAATGTGTTGACAAGCAAAACAGAAATTAACTTTAGATGTGGTGAAATACACAAATAAGAAGAGAGAAATTAAACAATGTTTGGTACCAAAACTAAAATGTAACAATATAAATGGAATTGGACACAAAAAAGTAAAAATATTAAAGCTACATTATTGTTTTTTTTTTAATTTTAAATCACCGGTGTATATGGCCATTTATTTAATGAGCTTTTTAAAAAAAAAATGGCACCATTTTATTTATTTTGATCAGCTTTCATTCCATGGCCCCTCCCCTTTTGTTTACAGGTGTCTTGTTTGCCTAGCATGTTGCAAAGGAGACACCCGAGCGTTTGCGCTAACACCGGGCAACTGGGCCAAGCTGACCCCTGTGCCCGCCTCCTTCCTCCTCACAGTAACTTGACAGGCAGGTGCAGCAACCTATTGCTGCCCTGCCCTCAGTGGCCTTGGGATCCTGCCCCTCAATGCAGAACTTCAGGGACACAGCAGATCATCTGGGAGCCGGCGGTGGTTTTTTTGGACCCTAGTTAAGTGTTTTGGGTGGTGGGAGGGCATGGAAAGGTAGCAGGGTGTTTTTCTCACCTTGCAGAGAAAGCATTAGGGTTAAAAATAATTAGCCTTTAGTACTACTTTAATCACAGTGAGATACACAGAAGATGGAAAGAATAGATGAAAGGTCTATATGGAAGTGGTAGATCCAGAAAGAAGGCCGTAGGAATAATGAAAGCTTGGGTAACAACAAGGCCAAAGGCACTGATCAAATACTAATTGGATATGTTTAAAAAATCTAAGAATAAACCAAAATCATAAGAGGCATTTACCAATGTGAGGAATTTCCCAAAGAATGGCCACTGATTTTTAGAGTTACACGAAAAATAAAAACAAAAAAAACAAAACAGAACAAGCAACAGGAAACATATATTTAATTGACTTGGTCAAAGCATTTCATTGAGTTGAGCATGACATCCTCATAGAAACTTTCTTGAAAATGGTGTGTATGAATAAGATGTTTCATACTAAATATATATAAAAAGCAACAAAGGTTTATGAAGGTGAATACCAAATGCGAACATGCAATAAGAGTAGAAAGAGGCATATCACAAGTACATGTTCTGCCTCCATTGATATCCAACACCTATACAGACGAAGCGTTTCAAGGCATTTGCGAAGTTGTTGCCATTAAGCTACAGGGTGGGCCTCCAGCGATAGTATGATAAGATAAACGAGCAAGTGGATTGTTTTTATTCACTTACCCACAAGTTACTACAGATGCTGAAAGTGGTCCCCGTTCACGTCTATGTTCACGTCGGAGCACACCTTTGGGCACGTCGGAGCATGTTGGCTGATACTGCTTGCAGCTCTTCAACAGTGATGCTGCGGATAGTGTTCGTGATGTTTTCCTTGAGTTCATCCAGGGTATGTGGATTGTTGGCGTACACTTTCTGCTTTAAATTTCTCCATAGATAAAAATTGCATGTGGACAAGTCTGGGGAACGTGGTGGCCATAACCCCTTTCTCACAGTTCGCTCCTCCATAAACAGTTCATGAACCCATGCCAGTGAGTCACGTGAGGTATGGCATGTTAATAAGTACTATCCTTGTCGCACTCCTTACCGATATGTCCCTTGTAGTGGGGGGTGCTCAAATTTCATAGATAAAAATTGCATGTGGATAAGTCTGGGGAACGTGGTGGCCATAACCCCTTGCTCACAGTTCGCTTCTCCATTAACAGTTCATGAACCCGTGCCAGTGAGTCGCGTGAGGTATGGCATGTTGCCCTATCTTGTTGGAAAAAGCAGTACATTTTTTCTTCTGGTGTTAGTTGGTCGTAAAATTTTCAATGATGTCCAGGTAAACCGCGGTATTCACAGTTGAGTCGAAAAAAATTGGGTCCGCCATTCATATTCCTGACACTGCACACCAAACGCCAATGTTTTGGTTGTGAAGTGGTGTTTCATGAGTCAAGTGGGGATTTTCAGCAGACCAGTACCTCATATTCTGGGAATTTATATGACCTGATAAATGAAACCAAGCTTCGTCCGTCATGAAGTACTGCAATGGGTCCAAATGTCCGTCAGCAATCATATCCAGCAACCACGTACAGTAATTTACGCGTTTAGCTTTGTCGGGCTCTATTAGTTCCTGTACACATGTTATTCGGTATGGTCCAAGGTTCAGAGATTTCAGCACTCGCCGACATGTCATTCGTGATACAACCAAGGAGAGTCTTTGAGTTGATTTGGGGCTACTTGCAATCCGCTGCTGAATGTCATGGACTACTTCAGGCGTCTGTACTGATGGATGCCTCGATTTCTTCATGTTTGAGACAGAGCCGGTTTCACGCCATTTCCGAACCAGACTCTAAATACAATGTTTAGCTGGAGGTTTTGTTCCTGGGTATTTGTCAGCGTTTCTTTAACCACTTGCTGACCGGGGTGCGTAGTGCAGGTGACATGTTCTCTCTAAGCACTTAAAGACCAGGCGTTAAACCCCCTTCCTGACCAGGCCATTTTTTAGTATTCAGCGCTGCAGTACTTTGACTGACATTTATTCCGTCATACAACGCTGTACTAAAATTAATTTTATACTGTTTTTTGGGGACAGATAGAGCTTTCTTTTGGTGGTATTTAATCACCACTACAGGTTTTTTTTTTTTTTTACTGTATAATAAAAAAAGTACAGAAAATACTAGGCGGGCTTGACGGATGTTTGCGTGTGCATGTAGGGGCGGGGGACTTTAATTTTTTTAATTTTATTGCTTTGATATGTGATTTTTATTTTTATTTTTTGTAACAAATTTTGTTAAACCTTTTTTTTTTCCACTGAACTTTATTGCTATCACATAGGGAGCAAGCAAGCTCCCTATGTGATAGCCAATTTGCAGTGACAGGTCCTCTTTATGGATAGTCCATGGTCCCATCGCACTCCTGACCGCGTGAATCCCTTTAAGAATTGGGTGCTGCGGTAGTCAACGGGTGGCAGCCGTAACAATCGTGAGCTAAAGCAGAGACACCGGCACTCCAAATTTGCAAAATATGTCTATTTATTGACGTGCATCGTGGTAAAAAACAACGAACGTTTCGGGGTCACAAAGGATCCCCTTCATCAGGTAAAACACTTGTTTTACCTGATGAAGGGGATCCTTTGTGACCCCGAAAAGTCAGCAAATTTGCAAAATACGTCTATTTATTGACGTGCATCGTGGTAAAAAACAACAAATGTTTCGGGGTCACAAAGGATCCCCTTCATCAGGTAAAACAATTGGCAGTTGGCAGTTCGAAACTGAAATTTTTTTTCTAACCTTTTTAATTTGATTTTTTATGATTATATTTAACTTTACTGACAGCGGCTCTGGGGAAATATTAGGGGTCCTTAATCTTCCCCCATGCGGGAACGGGACCGGCATGGTGGGTCTCCCCTGACTGATCGTAGAGAGATCAGCAGGCTCAGGGCCGGCCTTAGGCCTTTAGGCGCCCTGTGCGAGAAAGCTTTACAGCGCCCCTCAGTGACCATAAGGCCGGCCCTGAGCAGGCTTTCACCTGTCACAGGTCGGCTATATTGATCGGGAAGTGAGCAGAAACACTAGAAATACTCTAGATAGGCAGAGCCAGATGTCACTCACGCAGCTGGGTGGATCTCGACAGTATTGTCGGGATCCGTCCCGGCTGCGACGCTCTCAGTATATCGCGGGCAATAGCCCACTATATACTGAGCTTTGGGTCACAGGAGGAGGTTAGTATATGTCCTCCCGTGACCCTAAAGAGAACTGTGGGGGAAAACACTTACACCATAGTTCTCTTTTAAATAAAACTTCCAATTTGAAGCTCCACATGTAAGGCTGCATTTATGTAGCTGCAATTTTCACGCTGTGCAGCGTGATTTAGATATGTTTTAGATTTGTTACCCTCAATCCTCATGGAACAAACCTTGTGCCCAATACTGCACCAATAATACAATAAGCAGGATTCTTTGTGCTGCAGCAAACTCTAATAACAGGCAGTGGTGGACTGTTTAACGTCTCAACCAGAAAAGTGACTTTTTTACTTATGTTGTTCCAGGATTATTTTGTACTTTTGTTACTAAGTATATTTACTTTGATTTATGAAAGAAAAACAATGCTTCAAACTTTCCATTTTTCATCTTCATTCAGCTCAAGAAATATTCTCTAATTCAGTTTGCTTTGGATTTATAGTGTGCTAAAACGAACTAATGCCACTAGAGGGAAGCAGAGCTTTTGTAATGCAGATTACTGACTTTTATATCACAGCAAAAAAGAAAGCAAAACTAGCTCTCTACAGGAGGTGTAAATGGGGGTATAATTCCTAGGCTCATTTTAACAGTGACTTTTGGGAAGAGATAGAGCTCCTGGCTGAACTTTAAGGGGAAGTTTAATTTCAGAAACAGAAACTGGCCAAAGTTATTGAAAGGGATTTGTGCAGGACATGCAACAAGAAGATTCCATGATCTTCATTAATCTCCTAACCTCTATTTGGAATTCAGGTGGAGCTATCTTTTAAAACCAGGGCTTTTTGCATTTACACTTCACACTTTCCAACTTCTGCCAGATGGCCTCTGCATATTATGCCCGTGCAAACGGAGGCATTGAGTGACTATAAACTACAATTAAAGATCATAAGAAATGCGTAGACTCTTTTATTTCTCTTTAGTAAAGACACTGCTACCAAGGATACATAAGTATTGTTGATTCTAGTACTAAACAAAATATATAGCGTGCTCAGTGCATAAACTGAATTAAATTAACAGCTGCTAGCACCCAAACAAACTGAATGAATCAATGTATTAAATATAATAAAATACAATGTGCTACACTAATATATAAATATGTGTACCTAATAATAAAAAATCTAAATTACATTTAGATTTACTAATATAAATATATAAATAGAGATAATGTTCCAAATAGGCAAATGGTCTTTATATATACAAAAGTTCTTGTACTGTACTGTACAGCATATAGCCCAACTGACAATACTGTGTTAACTGCAAGTGTTGTACAAAATAATTGACTCATCTACACAGAGGCATATATACAACAATTTGCACCCCTGGCATCCCGCCCAGCTCCTGGCAACCAGTTATATCACTGGCTACGAGGAGCTGGGCAGGATGCCGGCCAGAGTGTCCCAGTTTGCTAAGAGTTTGGCGGAGAGATGCGTAAGAGCCATACACATCTCCCTGCTCAGCTCTTAGCAACCTAGGATGCTCTGGCCATTGTCTTGCCTGCATACACATCTTCTGGCCCAACCTGGTTGCTAAGAACAGGACGAGGAGATGTGTATGATGCTTACACATCTCCCCATCTGGCTCTTAGTAACCTGGGACGAATCCAGCATCCCTCCCAGCTCCTGGCAACCAGTGACATCACTGGTCGCCAGGAGCTGGTAAGCAACTGGTTATGACCTGGGCTTTGAAATAGATTGTATAGCACTATTATGCTAGTTCATGATAATAGGTTGTTGTTTGTTTTGTTTTAGTGTTTAGTAGAAATTGCTTTTGTCATTGATGATACACTATAAGCATTACTTAGCATTACTTATTAGCACACACAAGGGTAGCTCCATAGGACCCTGCAAGGGAAAGGAGTCACCCTAAAACAGGATATCAGGGCCAGTGCTCAGGAGATCAGCTAAATTTACATTAAACTAAAACTTTGACACATCAAGGGGCAGTATCCATTGTAAGGGATTTAATCAGCATTTGAATTAGCTTAAAAACCTTTTTACTTTAATATCAATTTAAAGCAGCGTTACAGCCACAGTAAGGCCATACCAATGTTTACTAATGGAGCCCTAAAGTGGAACTAGTCCATCCTATTCTTTTGCAGCTGAAGACCCATGCTTATAGGTGATTATACTGTATAAACTGTAATAACCTTCTTACTCTAAAGTCCCTGAAGAAGACATGTGGCAATAATTTATGACTGGACTTAAATTAGGTTAATTTTAGATTATTCTTAAACTGAGAGAGTTTAGGATTAGAGCAGTGAAAATATGGAACTCTCATCCCCGGGAAGTAGTATTAGCGTAGAGTGTTGATAAACTCAAAAAACTATTAGATATCTTCCTCAGTTTGAATAAAATACAGGGCTCCACAATAATCCCCCTCCACAATAAAAGTGAATTAAGTGCTTAAGTGCTTCAATGTATAAATCTTCAAAATGGTGCTAAAAAAAACGTGCTCTTTACCAGCTTCACGCACTCCCCAGATGCAATTGAACCCTTAATACTAGGAAGGTCTAATGGGGTGTGTATAATGAAGCTGTCACACGTTGGATTTATTGATCGAGAACTGAGTGATCACATACTGCTAATTGTTCAGTTCCCAATCTTCTCCCTGCAGAGAGTGGTGACTGACAGTCATTGCTCCCTGCAGGGATCCCCCCCCCTCCGTTGCTCCAGCGCTGACTGGAGGAATGGACAGGGGAAAGGGCGGGCACAGCTGACTCTGCCTTCAGAGAGGCAGAGCCAGCTGTCAACCAGGCAGTGGGGTGGATTCCGACAATATTGTTGTCTGCTATATGTTGAGTTTTGGGTCACAGGAGGACATTAGTGACTGTCCTCCTGTGACCCTGAAGAGAACTATAGCTTAAAAAGGTTGGGCCATAGTTCTCTTTTAAATTCAATCTCTCAGGAAGTAGCAGTATAAAACATACCTTAGTCATTCCTCATGGACCAGGCACCAAGAGGTATAGAGAGGTGTGTAGAACATACATGGCATAGCATAAAAAGTATCCTTAATACTGCATTTACACCTCAGCATGAGCATTTACAGACAATTTTGGAGCGTTTTAATTTGTGCATTTGCAAATGTTTTCAGGCCTATTGAGGCTTGAGAATTTTTTTAAAGCTATTTACTAGGAGAAGGAGATGGATGTTTAGCCTTAAAAATGCTAATTTTCAGCCATATTCATGCATTTTCAGGTAACAATAACAAAGAAAGAGAAAAAGTTGGGGTTTTTAGGCACCAAATGACAAGTCCAATAAGCTCCAAACGAGAGTTTATATATAAAAAATATAGTTTATTTGACTCCATGCAAAAAGTTAAAAACATAAATGAATGCATTGAAATATAAAAAGGACACACAACTTGGAGATAACCTCCTAACACCCCTTAGGTTCCAAATTAGAGGCTAGATTACATGATCAAATTTCTAAAGACATGATTGATAGTAATACAATGTAAAGGCAGATATAATTCATGAGAAGAAATAATCAATTTAGGCGAAACGCGTAGAACATTGAGAGTACTGCATTACCATTGGGCATTGCAAGTACTGCATTACCACCCACCAATTTGGTTCCACTAGAGGTGTTTTCACTACCTAAATGGATTATTAATTTATGCTTTTAACTTTTTGTATGGAGTCAAATAAACTATATTTTTTTATATATAAACTATCGCTTGGAGCTTATTGGACTTGTCATTTGGTGCCTAAAAAAACCCAACTTTTGGCACCTAGCTAGTCAGGATCTGCGCACCATAACCATTTTCTGTTCATGCATTATCAGGTGTTTTTCAGGCACTTCCATTGAGGTCTATCGGGCCAAAAACACCCCACTCTGCTTCAAAAGTAGCTCATGTAACTTTTTGAGTTTCAGGTGTCAGGCTACAGGCACCTGAGCACATATATGAGAAGAAACACCATTTAAAAGCATTGGATTTTGGGTGTTGAGCGTTTTCGCAAGCTTTGCACTTCACAAAACGCTCAGGTATGAATTAGGGCTGAAGGTTAAAAACAAACAGCAAGCATTAAGGATTCCACTCACATTTATATGCGCTATACCAAGCACTAAGGAAACCAGTGTAATTGCATTCAAGGGAGCTTCACCAAAAGATTCTGCTGCTGTGCCCTCAAAGGTGTGACGTCACTAGCACCCTACTGCACACACGTGTGGTATTTGCATATTGACGCTTGTTGCTTATACATTTAGAATGGGCTGCCAACACAAAAGCAATGAAAGTAAAACTGGACCTGAACCTATTTCATGATGCAGCGCACCACAGCGCTGTGGTACACTGCAGTGTGATTCTGTTGACAGGTACTGTGCTTAATCATTGATGTGCTATTCTAAATAAATAGCACCTCAATGCACCATAGTGAGCACTGTGCAGTGGCGGAACTACCGCCCGTGCAGTCGGTGCCGGGGCCTGTGGCTCTGGGGGGGCCCAGTGGGGTCTGGTCCTGGGCTCCCCCCAGGGATCGGCAAGGTGTCCATACACAGACACCGGTGTCCGTGACTGCTACTCGCGGGGTCCGCCGCGATCATACGAAAAAATTGGTACGTCCCGGCCGACCCCCCTGTCCATATGCCATTTTGGTACCTTCCTGCCCACGTGACGTGCAGGAAGGTTTTTTTTTTTCTTGTGTCGGCCGCGGAGCTGTCTTTTGAGCGGGCAGCAGAGGAGACGTAAGCACCGTGGGGGAGGCTGAGTGAGCGGCAGAGCCTGTCTGAGGTGAGCACATTTATTATAAAGTACATTGTTATGCATTGCTCTCTCCCTGCTTCCCTGGCGCTACCGCAAGGCAAGTCAGGCGGCCGCCTTACGGCGCTGCAGGGTGAGGGCGGAAAAAACAGGGCATTTTGACAAGTACTTGTACTTGTCAAAATGCCCCGATGTTTGCTCTATGTTTTTTTTTTCACTTACCTGAAACCTCAGGCGGTTGCCGGCCAGCTAAATTAGGACCCCACCTGGAGCTCCTCCCACCGGACCAGCGCTGTCTCGCCGCTGCTCTCCCGCACCGAAGGTAAGTGAAACAAAAAAACATAGCGCAAACATCGGGGAGGGGGGGTTGGGGGACAGTAGCTGTATACTGCTTTTTTTCTTTCTTTTGCGAAAATACTTTTCAAATGGTGGTGGAGGCCAAGCTGATAAATAGAGATGTTGCTTAACCATGCCGCATACAATAAAATAGAGCTAAATATAATATTACATCTAAAGTGATCTATAAGAACAAATTTGTTTGCAGAAATTAATAATTTTTTTGTATCACGCTAAGGGTAGGCATACCCCGCCTAACCCCTTCCCACGTCTTGGGAGGGGGGCCCAAGATAAAATCTTGCACCAGGGCCCTTTGGTTATTAGGTCCGCCACTGGCACTGTGTATTACCATTCAGTGCAGTAAGGCATAGAAAAGTTGCAAGTTGCTTCTAACTGTCCCTTACCCATACTCAAGGAGTGTTAGCTTCTCTGGGCCAGACGTAGATATACAACTTAGACCAGACCTATAATGCCTCTGAAAACCTGTAAGTAAATGTCTCAGTCTTAATTGTTTGTATTTTGGATAGTTCTCATCTTCTCATTTGACAAAAAAACTCTTTAATACACTCAGAATCTGCTAATTTAATCATTATACTGTCCCAAGTTTCACAGCCAAAGCTTAGCTATGCACATTTATTAGGCAATACTTTAGTGAAGTAAATTGGTTACTTACACATTATTAGACAAATATGACAAATTAGTGCTGCATTGGATCTGAGTTTGACAACCCTTAAATATGCAATTAATATCAAGGAAGCATTGATTTGCAGTCAAACCTCACCTAAAATAATTGGAGGTCTGTATAACACCATAACAAAGTTATGCCATGCAATTTATTTTCTTAGCTTTCTTCTCTTTTAACGTTTTTTTCTTTCTGTTATTTTATTGTCATAGTTTTTTCTTTGGGAAAAAAACTTTTCTTTTTTCTCTATGGCGTGAGCCTCAGCTGTATTCGTTCACAACAAAACAGAATAGTTTGATTGTCTCTGTGTCCCTTGAGTCCCAGAGCTCTCAATAAGGCACATTCTATAACCTCTGCCATATGGCTTTGTACTATGTCACATTAAACTAACTATTATAAATGTCTAAAGGGAGAAGGGGCTAAGGTTATACTTCCATTTAGCTGATTAATGTTCACTGTAAAATATAATCATAATTGATGATTTTGGTGGACTCACCATCCTGCCTTATTATTTTTTGTTTACAGAGGATGTCGTGTGGTCATTGCATTTTGTCATTTCAAAGCTTCACAGCTCCAAGTTACCTTCTGCCCTTGTACTGTGTGCACGGAGCAAAGTTTTCAATGGAAGATATTAAACTTTACAGAATTTTCGTTATCTGAAAATCGGTAAAATGAGAAGCTACAAGGAAATTGCTAAATGTCTTTCATTTACTAACTTGTAGATAACTCACCTTCCTATATCCCAAGCCGATGGACAAGGATCAATACCTAAATACACAGCAATCTTGGTAGAATAGTAAGGTAAGCCAATGTTTTTTTTTCTTCTCCTTTCTTGTTACATACAAGTGAGTACATATGCCTGTCGTGTGGCAAACTAACTATGTTTAAAAGAGAAGTCCAACAAAACATTTACGTTGAATGAGTTCAAGGGCTTGCAGAGATATAAATCTCATTTATGTTTATACATCCTCTTCAGCAATTAGCATGTCCAAGAAAAGCACTTCTGGAATCTCCTGTAGCAAAATACGCCAGTGCTGTGTGTAGGAAGTGTTTTAGAGACTATTATGTAAAAATAAGAGTAACACACACGACTGCAGGATTGAGCTAAGTGATCATTATAATTAGTGGAATGTAGAGACATTAGAATGGTAAGACGGTAAGTCGTAAAATTAGAATGCATTACCTTGGAGTTCTCCTTTAATTAACATGGCGGTGTTGAAATATGCCAGTTGGGTATTGATAAACCATATGTCCTATTGTTCACCAAAATGTTGGCAATAGGAATTATTCAGCGGTTAGAAGGTTATAGTTTTCCATAGACCTGCACTAGTTTCTACGGATGAAGGTCTCCCCTATTTTAAGCTAATTTGTTTCATGAAACAAATATACGTTTTCCTTTAACATCCATAAACAACCAAAAGAGAGACAATCACATTATTGTTTTTAGTATTGGCGGTTTTAGTTTTTTAAGATATCGTATCCATAAATTAGGCATATTTTCAACTGCAATATGCACTATTAAGATACAGTTTGCTTGTCTATGAAGTTATACAACTTGTGTGGTTATTTGAACTCCTTACCAAATGCCTAATATGCTTATCTAGCATTTGGTTAGCAGTTAGACAGCAGTCCAAATGCATCCACATAGGCAAAACAAATTATAGGTAAACACTCTTACATACTGTAGATACAAGTAGAGAAGTGCATTTAATGCAAACCTCTGCACACAAAATAGTAAGTAAAGTGGCATTTACATTGCATAGACTATTCTCTAGCTGCCTCCATTTTATTGTCCTTCTTTGTGATAGGAACCCCAAAACAACCTTGCACATGCTGTTGTGCAAATACAAAATACCAAGTTACTACTGATGTGGGCGCAAGCTTGTCTCCCAATCCTACCGTCAATATTGGCCCATCACTGTTATGGGTGGTCTTCTTTACCAATCTTATTTATTTTTATTAAATATTTTTATTTTTTTACTTTACTGTTGGGGGCTTTTGGGAAATATTGGGGGTCTAAACAGACCCCTGATATTTCCGTTTGAAAATAAAAAAAATAGATTGAGAACACAGTGTCCTCAATCTCCTTTTCTGCATCCCCAGTTATAAATGAACAGGAAGCCTCCATACTGAGTGTTCCTGTTCATTTATAACTTGTGGAGATAGTATGTGTACCATGTCCACAATCATGAACGAACAGGAAGTGATGTAGATCACTTCCCATTCATGATTGTGGGAATTCTACATCTACATCACTCACCATCACCATTTAGATTTCCTGCTCTGAGAACACTAATAGCCATACTTTTAGAGATTACTTCCTTTTCTTGATCACCTTAGCTATTGGTCTAAATTGTTCTCCTGTTCAAGTAGTTGTTGCTCCACCTATTTGTTATGTTGTGAATAATTGGTTGTCTTCCACTCTGCTAGTTGTGGCCTATCCCTTTGGGATTATCTGTGCTGGTCAGGTGCATGAGGTTGATCTATTGTAAACAAGTCAACAGGGAACCTAAGTGGCATCATTCATTTCCGTTAGTATTTCTTCCCATTGTCGCTTCAACTTCGGACAACGCCAATGGCGTAACTAGAACCTTCAGGGCCCCGGTGCAAGAAACCATGAAGGCCCCCCCCCCAACCGCAATGGCACCACATGGTTAACAGGAAGGCTGCCGAGGTCCCCAGCAAGCGCGGGACCTCAGGCAGCCGCTTGTTTAAAATGTTAGTGCAGTGTTCTGTTGAGAACGCTGACCCAGTATCTGCGCTTACGACACAGACGGGATTAACGAGGAAACTGGCATTTATTTACAAAGTATTAGTAAAGTAAAGTATTATATTATTAACGGTCACAAATAACGATTTTAATGAAATACTTTGTGAATAAATCCCGGTTTCCTCGATAATACTAGTCTATGTGCAAGCGCAGATGCTGAGGTCGGCAAATTAGACTACGCCGGCGTTCTCGACAGAACACCGGTATCTGCGTAGTATCGGGGCATTTTCACGAGTATGAGTACTCGTGAAAATGCCCAGTATTGGCAGTGGTGTATCCCTACTTAAAAATATAATGCATTGCTGGGACTTATAGTCCTACACAGTTGGAGCTATTCTGCATTGCTGTATAATCATCATACAGCAATGCAGAATATCAACGCTGCCTGTGGTACAATTAAACCCAGTGTGTGTCTCTCTGCCTCACTTGCAGGGCGGCCAAGTGGATGGCGCCCCTGCGACCCCAACATTTGTTCCCCTGTCCTGCCACTGGTACTAGTGGGCCCCCCTCCTCAAGTAATTGTATCCGTGACCTGGGTTCACAACCAAACTTTGGGCATTTGGAATCTTCCCTAAATCTTATTTTATATTGACACTCTGGGGTCCGATATGTTCTATTTACAATATAAAATTGCGTTAACCTATGTGTAGCAGATGGAGAGACTAAATGGATTGACCAAATGGTATCATCCAGTGGACCCACATCCAATTCCCACCTTTTTCTACATTTCAAAGGCGATTTACACAGAGCCGATGGCGATAGATTTGAATACATTCTTGAGATCACACCCTTAGTCAATGTTGCTCAAAAAAGCTTATCAATAACCTCACGTATCCCTGGATGTAACATAAGGACATGTCTCAATTTCAGATATTTATAAAATTGGGTCAAAGCATGTTATTTAATGGGTTTGTGTATTTTAAATGTTGTCCCTGAAGCCACATAAAAAGACTGTATCCCCCATAGCAGTGTCTAGCTACCCATGCCCTCTTTTTAACAAAAGCGTGCAAATTGACCTCGAAAAAGGCCAGAATAAAATGACATGGTATGGCTCTTATAGATTGTAATGGGCTTCGGCGCTAGGTTTTGGTGTAGCAGATTGTAGCATCTGTCACAACCCTTTCAAGGGAGCATACTACATTTTTCTTAGATAACGAACCAAACTGACCAAAAGTCTTAGCAAAAAAAAAGGTCACATGCAGCAAGTTACATTCTAGTCCTATGTTGATATAACCTTAGTGACATGACAGATATAAACTCAGTGGGATGTATGAAGGGCCATATATTAAACCTGCATACAACTATTCTGATCTTTCTGGAATTTATTGATCAAAGTGTGCAAATTGCACTGCTCTTCACTTTTAGCCAGAACCTCTATATGACAGTTCTAATGAGCCTATTTATCTAGCAGCTATGAAAAGATCATAGATCAGAGGACAGCTCTGGTCTGTAGGTATGTCATACCAGTTCAAAATCTACAACATTTCACGCTCCAGTATGCAGAAGACTAGCAAAAAATTACTGGCTGCATGATACTGTAAATAGATTAGCATAGTTTTAAGCATCAGTAATCCAACAAAATAAATCACTGAAATAACTGAAACAGTCACGGTATAGGAGAACTGCAATATATTTGCATAAACAAAAATAGTATTGTATACTTTTCGTATAGGTTTCATAGCACTGATCTTTCAGAATAGTCCTGAGATGAATAATTTGCTCTGGTGATGACACTTAATAATGATAAGCATGCTCCATTGTGTGCTTAATGGTCTGAGCCACCTCCCTTTTGTCCAGTGATTATCAGCTCTTTAATGACTACGTTAAATATCCTCATATCAACAGGCTGCACCAGTCCCCATCAAGAGATAAACTAATGAGGGGAAGCTCGATTAATTACTTGACGAGAGAGTAGATTGGCTCAGAGCCATATTCAGCTTCTGCCCTGAAAAGATATGTTTCTCAAGTTGTTATTTATATTGTTGAGCAACGTGTAAGCTAAGGAACCAAAAATGAGTAGGCTTTACAGTGATGAAGCAGCAAGGAATTACCAGTTATGAATACCAGAGAATAAGCCTTACAATGTACTGTATGTTTGTATTTTGTTTCCCTTACTTGTCATAATGAATATGTTGGTTAAAAAAAAAAGGAAAAAAAAAAAAAAAGCAAAATTAAAAACTGATTCTGAAAAAAACCCAAAAAAACCCAGTGTGATGTTGTTTAAAGAAGATCTCCAGGGTTACAAGGAGTCATTCTTATTTCCCAGTTGGTACCCATCCAACAGATAAATTACATTGACATCAGCCACCCATCGAGGTTTACCAAATATTTTTAGGAGGGAATTTGCATGGTTAGCTCTCAACATTTTGGATTGGGAAAGAGGGACACCTTTTAGAAATAGAGGTACGGTTCACGTTGGACCATATCTCTCATTCCCCCATACTCAACATACGACCCATGCATCAGTCTATCTTTTCAGCGCAATATAACTGCAGTGTTTTTCAACAGGATTACTGACCAGGGATACTATTGAAGAACACTATACTAAAGTCACAGCCAATTAATCTTGGCGAAAATAAGCAATACCAGTTGTCTGTCTGTAACCTTGCCAATCAGTTTATTTGCCATTCATATTTAGATGATCTGATTGTACCTATTTACAAGAAAACTGGTAGCCAAAATGATTGGAGAACAGTTGGGTCATGCCTATGCATTGAATCGTTGTCTGATAGCTATGATACCTTTAGTTAATGCAACCTCAACCAGGAGTTCCATGTTATCCATTTAGATATTAGATGAGTCATTTAATCCTGTTGATAGTGGTATATTTATTTATCCTTTGACCTTGAAACTTTATAACTATGCCTTCTTTAAACAAGTAATTTTTATTATCCAAAATTCCTTTTGGAAGCCCATCCATAGTTACATAGTATTTGAGGTTGAATAAAGACACAGGTCCTTCAAGTTCAACCTTTGTGTGTCTGTATGTGATTGTGGATGTGTGTGTGTGTGTGTGTGTATGGATTCCTGTGTGATGTAGTTACCTGTCTCTGTCTCTGAGGAAGGTATCTAAATGCTTTTTGAATGATTCAATACAGTCTGCTGATATCACTGCTCAATGAAAGTTTTATATTATCCATCAATAAAAGTTAATCTTGAGCCCCCAAAAACAACAACCTTGCTTTTAATTACATCCACTTTTAATTGCTAAATGTTTAAATGTAAAATTCACTTTTTGGGAAAAATAATAAATGCACACTTCTTCATGAAAGAAAAAAATTTGCATTTATTATTTTTGTGCATTGGACCAGTAAAGCATTGCAACCATGATCAGTGGATTGCAAGTGCAATGCTCTGGTTCCTGCAGATTTTTTTGACATACGGACATTCAGTAACATCGACGGGAGGAAGAATGAACAGACTACAAATGCAGTGACGTTGCCACACTTATTGCCACTTATGTCTTATGGGACTTGTAGTTTCTCCATCCACAGATCCTGTCAAAGGCAGTATGATTGGAAGTCATGATCCACCCCTCATCCAATCAGAGAATGATTAGTATTCATTGATAAAAAAGACTAGATGTTCGCTGAATGATCTCTGTGCCAAGCGAGTGACCCAATGCATTTTCAGCAGCTGTGGCTACTACACTTACAGGATCCCCGTGTTTTTTTCAAGTATAACATATGTATATTTACATTGGGTCAAGTTGGACCAATGTAAGTATCCATAAATATTTATACCTGTAGTCCAGATTTATATCAGTTTTCTGTGGTCTGACCCTTTAAATGAGCAGATAAAATCAGAATACAGAAGTGTAGAGATTTTTTGCTGAATCAAAATGATCAACATAGTGACTAATTACTAACAATAAAGTTGGTTTGGATAATTTGTTTAACTTTGTATGACCTCGGGGTAATGTCTAAGCAACTAAACACATGCACACAATTGCTGGCTAGGCAGGTCATCCTAATTGGTATTTCAGAATCTCATCTTCCTTTCTAATTATCTGTAATTGTGACTCAAGTGTCCTGCTATTATACAGTGTAGAGGAGACTCAGACCTGGAAAATCCATCTTACATATTCCATTGTTAATACAAACTTGTAGAAAAACTTTCATACATTTGATACCCTAGTAAAAAAAAAATTGGCAAACAAGCACAGAAAGAAAATGTGTTTTGCTAAATGCCGCCAACAATATATAGCAATAAACCTAACCCTGAAAACCTGCAAATTATTCTTGTCATGATTATAATAAGTAATAATTACTTTAATATTATTTCATGCACAGTCTAGAGTATACAAATACAAACCAATTATCTGTAGAATTAAAACATGTGCCCTCCTCTGTCTGTAACAAACTCACCGGTGGGCATGGTCTTCTTATCTCCAATTCCTTTAACATGCTTGCAGTTACTGAAACCTGGCTTCAGAAATCTGACTCTGCCTCCCCTGCTGCCCTCTCCCATGGTGGCCTCCACTGGGCACACTCACCCGGACCCATAGGGGGGAAAGGAGGTGGAGTGGGAATCCTTCTATCCCCACAAGGCACTTTTAAACTTCTGCCTTCACCTCCCTCTCAAACCCTCTCCTCTTTTGAAACCCACTGTATTCGCCTATTCTCTCCAATTTCTTTGAGGATTGCTGTTATATACCGATCGCCTCGAACAGTATCTCACTTTCTTGATGACTTCTCTGCCTGGCTACTCTACTTTCTCTCCACAGAAATACCCACTATCATTCTTGGTAACTTTAACATTGCTAATAACATTCACACCTCGGCTTTCATTCAATTTCTTAGCCTAACCTCTTCTTTTTTTTCTAACACAATGGACACACACTCCTACTCACTCTGACGGTAACATACCAGATCTTGTTTTCTCTCACCTTTGCACTCTTTGCAACTTGTCCACCTCCCCTTTTCTCCTCTCAGACCACAACCTTGTCAGTTTCACACTCACCCTGACCCAACCCTGAATCCCCCTACATGGCACACTGTCACCTAGAGAATCCTCCACCACCTCAATCCTTCTCATCTCTACTCTACTACTGACTACCTCTATGATAAAATCTCACCCTGTTGTTCACCTTGCTACTTCCGTCTACAACAGCTCGCTCTCATCCTCCCTAGACACTTTGGCTCCCCTCACTACACACAGACTTAGACCACGTTCACTACAACCATGTAGAAACCAGACATCTAAAAAGACATAGCCGTGCTCTTGAGCGACGTGGAAAACCAGGCTTCTGCAAGACTTCACCCTGTATAAAGCTGCCCTCCTAAAATATAATTTCTCCCTCTGTGCTGCCAAACAGACTTATTTTGTCACTCACATTAACACACTCTCATCCAGACCTTGTCAACTCTTTTCTACTTTTAACTCTCTACTATGTTCCCCTCCTCCACCACCCACTAACTCACTCACTGCCCAGGACATTGCCTTTCATTTCAAAAACCAAATAGATACAATTCGGCATACGATCCCCACTATCCAGTCACCTTCCCCTATTACTGTACTAGATCCACCATCACACTTGTTACTTTCCTTTTTTGACCCTGTCACCACAGAGGAGGTTACCAAGCTTACCTTACCACTTGCCTCCCTGGACCCTGTTCCCTCACCACTACTTCGCTCACCCTTCCACACCCTCTTAATCACATTTTCAATTTTTCTCTCTCTGCTTGCATCTTTCCCTCCGCTCTAAAGCATGCACTGGTCACCCCAATACCCCAAAAACCCTCACTGGATCCTACCAAACTCAACAATCTCAGACCTATCTCCTTACTCCCATTCACCTCTAAACTCCCAGAATCTACAACCGCCTGAGCCACCACCTCGCTGATAACAACCTTCTCAACCCCTTACAGTCTGGCTTTTCACCCCCTACACTCCACTGAAACCGCCATCCTAAAACTCACTAATGACTTACTAACTGCTAAAAACAATGGCCACTACTCTGTACTCTTGCTATTAGACCTTTCTGCTGCTTTTGACTCTGTTGACCACACGGTCCTCCTACACAAAACTCCACTCACTTGGCCTACAAGACTCTGCTCTCTAATGGTTTTCCTCCTACCTATCTAAGTGCTCCTTTAGTGTCACCTACAAATCTAACTCCTCCCATCTTCCTCTTTCAAAAACTGAGCTCATTATATATCCCCCTGCCCGTGCACCTTCACCCAACTTTTCCCCGGAAATTGATAAAACAACTATCAAACCCTCCCCCCATGCCAAGGTACTAGGTATCATCCTTGACCTCACTTTTCCGCCCCACATCCAATCACTATCCAAATCCTGCCGTCTTCACCTTCCTAACATCTCCAAAATACGCCCCTCGCCAATGAAACCGCAAAGCTACTCATCCACTCACTTGTTATCTCTCATCTTGACTATCACAACTACCTCCCCATTGGCCTACCTCTACACAGGCTATCCCTTTTAGTCTATCATGAATGCTGCTGCCAGACTCATCCACCTAACCAACTGCTCAGTGTCAGCTACCCCTCTCTGCCAATTCCTCCACTGGCTTCCAATCACCCAAAGGATAACGTTTTAAATATTAACAACCACTTACAAAGCCATCCACAACTCGGCCCACAGCTATATCTCAAACCTTGTCTCAAAGCATCACCCTAACTGTTCCCTCCGCTCTTCCAACGAGCTCCTGCTTTCCAGCTCCCTCGTTCATTCCTCCCTTGCTCGCCTCCAAGACTTCTCTAGAGTCTCTCCCATCCTCTGGAACACTTTACACCAACCTGTCCGTCTATCTCCCACTCTGACTGCCTTTAGGCGATCCCTTAAGACTCATCTCTTCAGGCAAGCTTATTTCACCTAAAACTAACCATTCAACCATCACATTCTGAAACAATTCATCCCCACACAGCTACCTCCTCATGTATCACTTGCCCCTACCTATTAGATTGTGAGCCCTCAGGGGCAGGGCCCTCCTTACCATCTTGTCTTGAATTGTATTGTGATTGCAATGTCATTCTTATATTGTAAAGCGCTGCACAAACTGTATAATAATAATAACAAAAATAAAAGCAAAAATGTTCTGTATGGCATAGTACATACAACCTAACATTTTATATTTGAATGTCACTAAGCAGATTGTAGCTCCTTTAGTTAGTCAATTTATTCCACCTTTAAAGTGTAACTACACTTATAGTGCAGTTACACTTATTTTTTTAAGCTTCCTGCCCATACACCTACTGTATTGATTTTCGTTCAGAAATCACCCACGAATGGTCTTTTGAACGATAATCGATCAGTTGATGGGAACCCAACTATTTTTTTTTTTGTACTCCTGGCCGAATTTCCTCAATCGGTCAGGCTGGAAATCTTTTTTCAAATCGAATGAAAATCGATGGATTAGTGGCATTTTCGTCCGAAGAAAATCGCATCAAGAACACGGCACATGCGCAAACAAAAATCTGTTCTGTCAATCAACAAAATTCTATGAGTTAGTATTGCTAACAAACGATTATCGAAATCAACATTGGTCTGTGCATGATGGGGTATTTGAGCTAGAATCGAAAGAGGGTTCTTACCAGCAATGAACATTTCTGATCGAAACTCTATAGGTGTATGGTCAGCTTTATACTTATACTTTACAGCTTTATACTCTGCTTTTTTTGGCTATCTTGGCACTGCACAGCATACTGTCATACTCTTGTATGTTTGGCCCATGCATGTGCGCTGCAATACTTAATACTTAGGCCTCATTCACACCTGTATGTTTAGGTGTGATTAGGGATTCCTGCGTCAGGAACTTGCGTTTTCCTGCAGCAGGAATCCCTAATCTGCCATTTACAAGCGGCAGCTGTCACCTGTTCAAGTTAATGATTGGATGACAACGCTGCATTTGAACATCGGCACATCACATGTAATCATATGTGATACGATTACATGTGGTTAGGAATCAGCCTCTATCCCTGGATGCACGATTGATACCAAGGGTTCAGCAAATCTTGATTGAAAGTTGGCGAACTTGAACCTAAAGGCAAATACAATTGAAGTCTATTGGAGTCAAAACTTGTTAGTAAGTTCTGGCCATTTTTAGGGGTAATAGGCAAGCTAATGGGCATCCATAGAAATGGACACCCAGGGCACATGCCCCGCATATTTTGTTGGGATGTCCACCCCATTCTTTCTAATTCACCTCTTACCATTGCATGCTACCTGCCCACCCAACCCTCTAGTAAGTCAGCCTGCCAGTCATATCTCTGGACCTTTGCTGCAGTTTGGGTCTGTGGTTAGATTTAGACACTCACCGCTTCTTTTGACTCCAGAACCACCCATAGTTGAATGTATACCTGGAGGTTCTGTCCTAACACTTGCAAATGAAGAGGAGCAGCAAAGAGTAATTTTTGCTTAACGGGGTTTGCTTTATGAAGGAGGGTTGCTTTTTAGGAGGGGGAATTTTACTGTGGAAGATTTTTGCTCGGAGTAAATTTTTTCTTGCTGGGATGGGATTTTTGTCAAAATACCAACACAACTGCTGTGTGTTAATAAGATGCTGTCATGCAGAGCCAAGTGACTCTGCTTCTCTAAAGTACCCAACCTTTGCTTGCGATAGTAGGATCTTTGCCTAAATGCCAACACTCTGCCATGTGTTAATAAGATGCTGTCACCTTTATCTACAATTGTAGAGGTTGACCATTGTAACGATGCATTAGAAACCCACAAAAAATGTATAATATCTGCGTTTTTGTGCATTTCACATTAATTTTATAAGGGAAATACATAAACGTACTAACATGCAGAATGTCCTATTATTTAAAGCAGAACTCCAGGCAATAACCCACCCCATTGCCCCCTGACCACCAACTAATTGCTTAGTTAATTTAAAGGGAAAAAAATCTAGTCTGTGACTGTGAACCTGCATATGATTTAGTCAGGCCCTAGATTCTTGATTATCTTTCTGCTATAAGCTCCAGAAAAATTATTATTATGTCTTCCAACCAGTGCATTACGAAATAAAGGCAATTGTCTAAAGCTGAATTCCAGACAAACACCTAATTACCCTATTAAAATACATACGTGTTTTACTTGCCAAAGGATTTGTAAGTATTTTTATCCAGTCTTGTGATACAGGCTTCCTTGTCTGAAAACACAACCACATCCCTTGACCCCACATAAGGAATGTCGGGAAAATATCTCAAGATGTTGATTGGACAATGAAGGAGCATCAGTACAGTTATCACTCGGCTCTCCACTTCTGTCAGGGTGTTCACTGTCAGCACATGTACACTGCAACAAAGCCTGATTGGCTACTAGTACTGACTCTCCTGTAACAATCATCTACAGAGGATTACAAGAGGCTGTATTGTCATCACTTTTATATACATACCGAAAGAAATACTACATATGCCACTGTTTTTTACTCACTGTACACACTCACATTTCAAGGGTATATCTTATATTTTAGGCTTAAACATCGAGATGTCCTTTGAACATTTCTTTCATATTGCTGAATTAGAGAACTGAGGTACAAATAAGTAGTTTTGACGATTACATTTGCAGTGAATAATTTGAACTTTGTACTCTTACACATTTAAATGTCATTTTAAGCTCAGCAATATATTATTTTTGTAGTCTCATTTCAGCTTCTCTTTTATGTGTGGGTTTATTTTGAATTAGATTCTAGTAACCTTTAGTTTTATGGAAATTGTGAACAATGGATAGGAGAACTCTGTAATGAACGAATGGTCTGGCAGTTAAGCTGTTTTGGCTGTATGTTGTACACAGTGAGATATGTTTTTATTAAGTACCTAAATGTAAGATGCCTAGGTACGTTGTGTGTGTTTTTAGGGGTGGTTTTCAGCATGTTAATCAAAGGGATTTCATATTGTACAGGCTTATAAAGAAAGGTGTTTTTTCGCAGGATATGTATGTGTGTGTCTGTGTATATATAGTTGCATCATACAGTATATATACAGTATACTAACCAACCTAAGGGAACACGGAACAAGGGAACCTGAGGGAATCTTAGGTTCCAATGTATATTCAGTTTCAATGTTGATATGTTAAGCTGCTGATTCTACATTGCATTATAAAGTGTTCTATAAGCACTTTCTGCAATTATAGCCCATGCAGAAACAGCTTGATAGGAATGCTGATGACAGCTTTTTGAAGTCACCAACATGGCCCTGGCCCTGGTTAGGAAAGAGGCAGTACTGACCAATTGCTGTCATTGATCCTGATCTATTAATGGAGTAGAGCATGTTCAGTATCAGGGGCTTATTCAATGCATCACACCAGCGTGAATGGGCCCTCAAAGTGAATTATTACTTTTTGTAAAGCACAAAGTGGAGCAGTCTGCAATATGTCCGGTTCAGCACAGTTTGTGGACTGGGTAGTCTAGAGTATTTTATGTACAGCCAGTTCACCATGTGGAGCTGTCTGGAGTATGCCATACCCAGAACAATACATTCAGTGCATTCTGTAGTATGTCACAGAAAGCCAAAAGTATGTAATGTACAACAAAGTGAATATAGTAAGGGGGTTCAGAGAATGTAACAGGCCTACAAAGCACATCATATAACATTAGCTGGATTTTGTAGCCAAACACCATTATAAGAAACAGTTAATGTGCATTGAATACACATTTTTATTTGTGGACAAATGTACTGCTTATGTATCAAACCATACTACAGGAGAGGGAAGAAATACCAATAAAAAGCATAGATCATTGCAAGTACCCCTTGCTCATAGGGAACACAGCACATTCCTTGCCCCAAATGGCCCTTACACAGGGGGATTGTGCATACCTGATGTCAGGTTGTGTAGGAAGGAATGTAACTCCACATAAGTAGTGAATGCCATATTTCATTAGAGCTATGGAAACAGTCACAACTCTTAGAGGTCACTGTTATTTCCAGTTATATGCACTAATTTGCATTATAGCAGTAGACAATGGGTATGTTCAATTAATATCTTCCCTTCTGAGGGAGATTTTCATCTCCATATTCTGAAGGACTAAATACAACTGCGCAACTGGGATACATTAACAATCTGTATCATTTAACTCAACACATTGCACCTTACACTTTAAATACACTCAGCACACTGCACCATGCATCCACATACTCTTAGTAGTATCGGATCCCAGTAAAAGTGATTATCTAGCTCTATATCCATGACCTTGTAAGACTCATCCTTGGCAGGTACAGGGTAAACCCCATCTCCAGGCAAATAAAAAGAAACCGGCTGTGGTGACTGGAAAGTGTACCTGGATCACAAGACTGGCTTAAAAAGACTACAAATCCTGGCAGGTAAAACAATTCTCATATGCAGTATTTATGTCAACTGTGTATTTAGCTGTTTGTCTGGTTTAAGGTTTCAAGTTTAAAAGTTAATGGTCACTCACAAGAAACCTGATTTTTTTAGGATCCCCCTATATTGATAAAATATAAAGGCTCTAAAATGACACCTGCCCATAATCATTTTTTCTAACTTTCATGATGATAGAAATGTGAAATATTAGTATATATTACAATATATGAATAACATGTTCATTGGGTCATAAAACCTAGATATTAATCCAGATGAATAATCCATATGTAGAAGTTAAGTATACAGAATCCACTCATAAATCTCATTACATTAATTATAGATTAAATGAATACTTTGCAAAAAATATATTCAGTGGCTGTCTTCTTAGGTACCCCTATCAAGTAACCATGGTGCATCTAGTACCCATAAAGGGTGCACGTGGTTAACGACTGTAGTGGACCCCTGACTCCTAGGGGCAGGAGCTGACATTTAACCTCAGGGATGAGTCCTTAGCTGGTATGTGGGATGTGAAAGCAAAATTGGGTGCCAGTCACTTTAAAGATTTAATAATGCTTTATTCCATGAATGGCAAAACAGGGAAAGAGGGTTAGGGCTGCAGACATCTAAGATCAGACAGAACTCCAGACTCATTGAATGCTTTTCAGCTCCAAAGTGCAGAGGGCCTTTAAACCGAAAATGCGGTGACACTGTGTCAGAGAACCAAAGCTGGCTGGCAGACATGTTTCAAATCTCCCCTGGGTGAAACACCAGACTCCCATCAAGGTCCAAGCCCATCCTGGCTTATCTGGTATCTCCAGCAGATGAAGCTCCTCCCTGGCTCTCCATCCCAGGAATTATTCTGACCCTGACTGGGTCCACACCTGACTACCTGCAGGCTGCAGGTCTGGTCAGACAGCACGCTCATAACGCACCGGGAGAAAGGGGATCTCACATGGTCATACCCAGATTTATTTACTTTCGCAGCATGCACCACTGCCCATGAAATCCCTAATGATTGGCTGAAGTGACATAGATATCTATAACATTCCACCATTGCTCTGTGGCAAGGTTACACGGAGCAGCAGGCAGATGCAATCAATAACAGAAACCTTAGGGAAAGCCAAATGAGTACAGACTATGTAATCAGCTAGATTGGTTACAGTCCTAGCAACTAAATTTAAGTAGTCATCCCGCTTAGGGAAAGGTGGTTACACACAGGGCCGGATTTAATCTCCCTGTTGCCCCAAGGCCAGGTTCTGCAATGCGCCCCCCCCCCATCAACGGAGAATGGCAACAAGCGGCTTCCCCACACTACATTTAAACTAATCTGTGCTAACAATGAGTGTAAATAACATACTCCATCCAAAACAAGATTCATTAAAAAAGGAAAGTCGATGACCCTGATTGTATGATTGTATAAGCTTACAATCTACGAGCTGGGAAAGTATTAGAAACAAAAGGTAAGGCAAATGGCAGTGAATCCAGGTGACTGGAGCTGGTGATTTGCTGATGAATGGTTGGAGTAGAAAGGAAAATATGACAAGTGTTGTATAAAGTCAGAAATATAAGCAGGGGATGAGCTGTGGAGTTGTTTTTATAGGTAAGTGTAATAAGTTGAATTATATTCTCAGGATGAAGGGAAGTAGAGGAGAGTAGCAGACAAGACATTCCGGTAAGGGATAGATAGGTCTTGTTGCAGCATTTATTTTACATTGTAGTAGTGGGAGTCTAGTAAGTAGAGTACCAGCCAGGAGGATGTTACAGTAGCCAAAGTGAGTGAATATGAGAGAATAGACATGGATTTTGATGGTCTTCTCAGTTAGGAAGGAATATATTCGGAGATGTCACTCAAATTAAAGTGACAGGACTTGAAGAGTTATGGTGGAGTAAAGCGTGATCTCAAGTTAGCAAACGTGTGAGATAGATAGAATAGCAGTGCAATTTACAGTTAGATACTGTACATGTCAGACAGTGATTTAGAAGGAAGATCATTAGCTTAGTTATGGATACAATCTCAATACAAATTAGTAGACTAAACATGAGATTGTAGTCCATCACAGGAGTGAGCTTGGAGTGATGGCTACTTTACAATACACATAGGGACCATGTGGAACAAAAGTAGCCACCCTCCAGAAGGAAGGACAGTGTCAGAGATGATTTGAGGATCTACAGCTGAGTGATACACAAAAAAGATAAAATTTTGGTAATGGTTAAGGTACTTAAATGCATTTTTAAGATTTTACTCCTGAGTTTAAAGTAACTTTAAAAGAAGAAAAGCAGAACTTTCTTTTATCATATCTGCATGCTTTATGCATGTAGTAGCCACATAATTCTTTGTGTGGCTATTTGTGTTAACAAGTAGGATTAGCCAATAAAGTGGGCTAATAAGAGTATATTTTATCACAATTAGTCTCTAATGTATGAACATATTTGTAAAAAGACATTAACCCATCAAAGAGGAACAGTTTTCCCAAGATGCTTTCATATTTAAGATACCATCAGGCTTGGGCCTATAAAATGATTCTGTGGTATGGAAAATATACAGAATTACAGTAGGAATAACAATACAAAAACAGAAAATTCTTGCAGCCTGGCATTCGGTAGAAGCCGCCAGTTATATGAAAACAGCTATTGCAAACCCATTGTTTTTCTTTCCTCTTTTTTTCCCTCTAAAGTAAAATGTATCTGAACTTGTTAAAAGTAAAAATCAATGGAGAGAGTTTACAGTGGAAACCATCCATCTTACCTCTACGTTGATTTTGTCAGGGCTATGTATTGCACTAGTTTCCTCTGCTTTCTCCTTTGTGTCTTCACGTGTCTATACCATTAATCACAGTACTGCTACGATCGTGAGACATCTGCTGTACGTCTCCATTTTCAGGCTGTAGTTTGGATTTATACCATGAAATGAACTGTGGTAGAGCTATAGGATTCACAATATCATTTTATACAATGGTCACCTTTGGACATTTGTTTTACTTTACCTTGATATTATAATTTTTGTTTCTGTGGAATATGTTTAGACTCGTAGTTCACCAGACATTCTAACCCTGAGCTAAGTTATTTTATACTAACATGCAGCAACACATCACAAAGAATGAAGTTATTATTTCAGATCTTTAGCTATAAAAAAAAAAACCTAGAAAGGTCACAAAGATATCTATTACATTGTCTGAACACATACACTAGATTACATTTTTTAGATATCGGAATATAACCTATTAACTGTTCACGGTTTTTGAAGCAGAGAATGCTGTTAATATGAAAATCAGCTAATCTTTTAAGCCAGACAACCAGAATAATTTGTTGTCTGTGCCTACATTGCTTAGGAATCATTGGGAGCAAGGCTGTCTGTGTGTGTCTGTGCCTTTTGGTGTTGTTATAAATGGGATAAAATTGTAAAAACAAATTTGCCCTCTAGAAAAAGGAAGCTGAAAAGTTATAAACTAGCTTGGCTCCCAGACCAATGAAAATTAATTGCTTACTATAATGTTAGGGAATATTTGTCTCTCTTACGCCATGCTTAGATACTCATTATGACTAAACACACTGGTTTAACCATGCTCATTGAGCCGTGTTCACTTTAAGGCATAACTATTTTCATGACAACTCTCCCCCTACCCCACAATCAGTTTTCTGTGCAACCCTTGTTGGTAGCCTGAGAGCAGCAAACAGCTGTGCCACCCCAATATTGGAAGACAGGGAGAGCTGACTGATTACAAACTATGTTGAATTCTGTTATTGCAGTGATGACCTCCTATGTTCACAGGTAGTAAATTAACCCCAAATGTCCTTTTTATGGATACTACAGTATCTATGCCAGCAACACGTTTAATTACTAGCTGTTTGACAATCAGCTCTTTTGGGTCTTTTTTCCTTATGTTTAGTTTGTGGTTGATTTGATGGCAACAACCCCCTTTTTGCTGCTAACCCATTCATAACAAAGCTACTTGTGTAAGATCTGGCCTATGGAGTGTCAGCAAGGGTGTCATGTTCCAGACATTGGATGAATCCGTGGGCACCTGTTACATATACAAAAGGTGAGAAACATGAATATTTGCATGAAATGCAGAATTGCCCCCCTCCCTTCCTTACTTGGGAGGGGTAAGCACCTAGTAAGAAGTCCTGAACCCCCTGTGGACCTGCCCCAGATGAACCTGCCGCTGTAATGTGAATCCAGCCGTATGCGGCTTAGCAGGTGAGCCACACTCTCAGCCATGATTTGGAGTAGCAGAAGCAGAGAAAAATAAATTATCCCTGCTGCGCTGAAGAATGCATTAGTCACCCCAGATGGGAATGCCACTTACCACCCTGCCTTCCACCTAATCCAATTGGCCCACTTTTCTGAGGGAACTAGTCCCAGTCATGCCACCATACTGTGCTTAAAGGTCATGAAAGCTGTCCAGGGCTGTGTTATTTTTCTTCTCGTTTCCTATTTGTAATTAAAACCTATAAAAATGTGTAGAGGTCATAAAAAATTAATACAATTATTATACAGCTACATCATTCACTGTGTACGATCTGAGAGAGAAATGCACATTTGTCAGCCAAAAAAAAAACCTTATAGTTTCATTTTTAGTTTAGAGCAAGTGAGTTCTAATTAGAGTTTTAAAATTGTGCCTCTTTCAGCAAAATTTCCAAATATTTTGTAGACTATTTATTATTCTTGGCACACAGTCTAAGAAGAGCCAATGCAAATTGTTATGATAATTATAATGTTTTCTCACATCTCTCTCTCTCTCTCCTCTAACACTCATCTATGTATTAACATATATATGGGTCATTTCATAAATATTGCATTACATTGGCCTATTATCTGTGACATGAATAGAATCTCTGTGCTAAATGGAGATGCATATAATAGCAATGACTAGAATGTATGAAATATGACTGGCTTTCCCCTGGCCAGCTTAGTGGGCCAACCATGCTGTTTTGTAGGCGATTGCCATTATTAATTCTTAGCACATCTGAAGGTGAATTAAAGGTGCGGTACATTTAAATGGATTGTCTGAAAACAAATTATTGGAGGAAGAACACAAAAGATACAGATATGTACACAAATGAGGGAACTGATTCATGCAAACAAAGATTTGAACTGCATTGTGTCAGGCAGTGCAGCTATCTGCAGATGTTTGATTGCATATATTGTAAAGTTTGCTGTGGCACAAGTTCTTTTTGACCTTTGGGTTCTCCTGTATTGCTTTGTATCCTCTCCTACCCTTCCTTGTACCTGGCTGCCCTACCTAATGAGAAAAGATTGTGTTATGGGATTCATTTTCTGGATAAACACACTAAAGGATTATAGTGGTCTAACTTTTATGAGAGACTATACATTAAACTGCACAGGTGCATTGTTCTCACTTAGTGCCTTAACATTATCATCGTGGCATGATAGCAGAGCTGGAAACGGAGAGGTGAGAAGCTGACAGTAGCAGGATATCTGAGGTTAAGAAGAAGAAGTGCGAGGATGGCAGTAGCAATATAGCTGAGGGCATAATAAAGACACTAGCAGCTGGCATTAGCAGGAAATCTGAGGCTGAGTAGGCAAGAGAGAGGCCCCATGGAAACAGTTCTAGAAAGGTGCTTCGAAACATTTATCATCTCCCTAAACCATACCTCTCAATCCAACTCTTCAGGGATTAATTGAGACAGATATATATTCATAACCCCAGAGGTTAACCATTCCATACTATTTGCTGGAGCCCCCTTCCAGGAAACTGTGGGATACATCAACCCACCAGGCTCGCGGAGAACCTGCAGAGCCCTAAAACATAGATAACAGTTCAGGCTGTTAGAGACATAAAACATTGGGCAGGGTACCTACACATGCAGGAGCAGAATAGTGAGGACATAGAAGGGGAGGTGCAGTAACAAGATAGCTGAGACTGAAAAGGAGGGGTGAGAAGCTGACAGGAGCAGGGCAGTCAAGGCTGAGAAGGTGAAGTGAGAAGCTGGTAATTGTGAGATAGCTAGGACAGAGAAGGACTGGTAAAAAGCTGAAAGTAGCAGTATATCTGAGACTAAGAAAGAGAAGTGAGAAGCTGACAGTAGCCGGATAGTTAGGCTACATGCTACATAGTGTTTCCAGCACTGCAGTGGCATATCTAGGGTACGCCAGCTGATGGTTGCTTTAGGATTCCCAATCATCATCCATGGTTTTGCAGGGACCCCCTACATATCAGTTATACGGTCATGTTACCCATGACATAGCAGGAGTACCTGTATAGAGGTAATTTGCCTGCTCTGTACAGACCCTTAGGTGAGACCGATGAAGAACAGAAGGAAGCTTTTTCAGGGTTCTCCTTGGCTCTAACTAGGGATGCACCGATATCGATACTAGTATCGGTATCAATACTGGACATTTTCACGGGTACTTGTACTTGTGAAAATGCCCCAATGTCAAGCGCCGATACTGGTGCTTTAAATTTTTTTAAAGATTCATCTGCCTGAAGTCCCGGGCTTCCTGGGGACCTTCGGCAGCATGCTAGGGACCTTGCATCAGCTGTCTTTGACAGCACTGGTCCGTCTGTACATCTCCTTCTCGCTGCCCGCAGAGACCAGCACAGCCCTGGAGAGCCCCACACCTACCCATACAGCCCTGTTGAGACCAACACCCACTTGTACAGCCCTGGAGAGCCCCACATGCGCCTGTACAGTCCTGGGGAGCCCCACATGCGCTTGCACAGCCCCGGAGAGCCCCACATCCATCTGTACAGCCATGGAGAGCCCTACACCCACCCATAAAACCCTGGAGAGCCCCACACCCACCCATAAAGCCCTGGAGAGCCCCGCACTCCCCTCACAGCCATGGAAAGCCCAACATGCAACTCTGGTAAGACCTGCAAGCAGCCCTAGTAAGACCTGAACGCAGCCCTAGTAAGACCTGAACGCAGCCCTAGTGAGACCCGCAAAGCCCTGGTGAGACCGCACACAGCCCTGGTGAGACAACGCACATCCTACTAAGACCCTACACAGCCCTGGTGAGACCACACACAGCCCTGGTAAGACCATACATCCCTGGTAAGACCACACAGCCCTGGTGAGACTTCACACAGCCCTGGTTAGACCCTGCACATTGCCTTGAGACCACACAGCCCCGGTGTGACCCGCACAGCCCTGGTAAGACTGCACACTGCCCTGGCAAGACACCACACATCCTCCTAAGGCCCTGCACAGCTGTGTGGTCTTACCAGTGCTTTGAGTGGTCTCAGAGACCACTCAAAGCACTGGTAAGACCACACAGCCCTGGTGAGACCGCACATGGCCCTGGTAAGACCCCACACAGCCCTGGTAAGACCGCACACAGCCCTTTTAAGACTGCATACAGCCCTGGTGAGACACTGCACATCCTCCTAAGACCCTTCACAACCCTGGTGAGACCGTACACAGCCCTGGGCAGACCCTGCAAAGCCTTCTGAGACCTCCTTACAACCCTGGTCAGACCCTGCACAGCCTCCTGAGCCCTGATGAGCAACACAGAGTATGTAGCTTCATATTATTTTGCATTGCTGTATAATGGATTGCTGGGATTTGTAGTCCTCTATAGCTGATGATATTCTGCATTTCTATATAATGTATTGCTGAGATTTGTAGTCCTCTCCCGCTGGTGGTATTCTGCATTGCTGTATAATGGATTGCTTGGATTTGTAGCTCTCTATAGCCAATGCCTTTCTGCATTGCTGTATAATGTATTGCTGCTATTCATAGTCCTCTATAGCTGGTGGTATTCTGCATTGCTGTATAATGTATTGCTGGGATTTGTAATTTCTCTACAGCTTGGAGTCATTGGCAGAACTACCACGGTCGCAGCGGTCAGGAGGTGTTGGTGTCACGAACCCAGATGCAGGGAGACTCGCCGATACAAAATACACCTCTAAATAAGCAGACTGAATTGTTATGTACAGCCTCTTATATAGTGGTAGTCAGCATAGCTCGAGTCCGTGGGCGAGGTAGCCATAAGCGAAACCCGAGTCTCAATCCAATAACATAGCACAGGTCAGGGCGGGCAGCAAAGGTTCAGGGTCAGAAAGATAAGCCAAAGGTTAGAATAACAATAGTAACAGGAGGACTAAGACAGGGGCGGATCCAGAGACTAGTCTCGGGAGGGGCACTGCCAGAAAATAAGCCCTCCCCACCTGGCTCTTCCACTGCTACTGTGCCACCTCTTTCCTCTCTCACTGCCTATGTGTCCCTGCCCCCCGGCTCTCCCCCTCTCCCCCGGGGTACAACGCACTCACCTAGCCTCTCCTTCTGGGATATTTCCGCCGCTGCCAGTCTTGGTCTGTACTCACACAAATTAGGCAGCTGCAAAACCCCAGCGTGGGCCGAGACGGCCGCCTAATTTGCCTGACTACAGTGCAGCCTCTGCTTTGGGTCCCGATTGTTCGGTGCGGCCGGCTGGACTCAGCAGAGGGAGCGATAATAATAAACGCAGAGTGCTGAGGTCAGTAATGTGACGCAGTGCGGAGGTCAGTAATGTGACGCAGAGTGTGGAGGTCAGTAATGTGATGAGGAGTGCGGAGGTCAGTAATGTGACGCAGTGCGGTGGTCAGTAATGTGACGCAGTGCGGAGGTCAGTAATGTGACGCAGTGCGGAGGTCAGTAATGTGACGCAGTGCAGAGGTCAGTAATGTGACGCAGTACGGAGGTCACTAGGGGCCCTAATAGTAGCATGACGTTCAGTTTTATAAGTTCACATTGATTTGACACAAGCTGAAAAAAAAACATTTTATCAATAAGCACCAAAAATAGCAAAATAGCTGCTTGTGTACATGGGAGATAATGCTTCTCATGTGTCATTGTAATGGTAGACTTTATTGCTGTCCTCTGAACCCCCCCTGCCCCCCGGCGTGGGTCGATGCCTCTACCAACAGCACCAATTGCCCCCCGGCGTCAGGCGGTGGGTGTCTGTGCCCACAATAACCCCCCCTCCCTGGCGTTGGTCAGTGTCTCAGTCTATACACACATCCAGGAGTCGGCTTGAGAAGACTTACCTTAATTAGCTATGCTCCGCTCCCGCCTTCAGCCCGGCAAACGAAAACTCCGCCCCTAGAAAAAAAACCTTCCTGCACGCACTCAGAGAGATACCAACTTTTCAGGGGAGGGGGGGGGATCGTACCATCTGAACCGTCATTATTTAAAAACGGCTTGGTTGGAGCCCGGCCCCCGCCCCGTACTTATTACTGGCCGTACACCCCTGATGGCGGCCCTGCCTATGATCCTCGCACACGGCCGGGACATACAGCTGTCAAGCTGTCACAGTCAGAGTTAACTGCGGTTCAGTGTAAAAAAACGGCATATTACCTGTACTGCAGTTAACTCTGTGACAGCTGTATGTCCCGGCCGTGTGCGGGGATGTACTCCTGTCACTGGTACCACGGGTGGGAGCGGCACTGGACTAAGAGAGCTAGGTACTACACTATGAAATACTGCCATAACCAAGCACTGACTGTTTGGTTTGATTCAAATGTATACCCTTTTGGCACTGTCCATGGAGGCGTAGCTTCCTGTCTTCTGGTCTTAATTAAGCTGTGCAGTGACTGGCACTGTCTCTTTAAGGGGTGTGTATATGCAAGTGTCAGCAGCCAAAGAACTGCAGGGAGGAGCAGGAGCAGTTTGATGGAGGGTAAGAGGAGACCCGCAGCTGACACCCAACATCCATGGACAGCTAGGGGGATGCATCCAAGGAACACAGAGCACCCAGAGGTAAGTTCTCACAGGTTGCAGCTGTGACTGGGCCCTGGTGTTCCACCACTGTCCTAAAATCATTAGTCTGCATTGTTTTAGAAAAACTGTCACATGACACTAAAAAAAGGTATCGGTAATTGGTATGTGCAAGTACATGAGGAAAGTATCGGTATTGTACTCGGTTCAGAAAAAATGGAATTGGTGTATCCCAAGCTCTAACGTGTCAAATGACAAAGCCGAGGGAAAACCTGGGAGGGATTTGCACTGCTCTGCATCTGAGGTCTGGTCATTGTATTTAGGGAATTTTGGGGGGAAGATTTTTTGCTTGGGGTGAGGGAGGGGGATGACTTTTGATGAGAGGGAGTAGGTGGGATTTGTTGTGGGTGAATTTATTCTGGGGGGATTTTTCTTACTATGGGGAGGGAGGAGAAGAAATTATTGCTTCAGAGATGGTGGAATTAGTGCTGGAGAAGATGCTTGCATATGTCACAATTTGCTGTTGCTCACATATTGTCACCTATGCCCTTTTGTTGCCTGCTTATTATATAGGATTGCCTATTTGTGGCCCATCTGTTATTCAGGATTGCCTACGTATTGTCAAGTCACTACTGTTAAGGGGATCATATTGTCATTTAGTTCACTGCAGGTTCTTCCAGCCAGTGCTTACATCACTACAGAACACAGGAGGTCAGGGGGAGCAAGCACCGAGCACTGTGGGAGCACAACAGATCAATGCTCTGGAAAGTGTCATTTTCGGAAGACACTTCAGAGGAGAATTTTTGCACAATGGAGTGGAGTTCAGCGGCATAGGCAGCAGGAGACGTAAGTATTTATTTTTAAAGGGATGATATTATTTCAGCAACTTTGAGAAAGTGACACAATCGCTTTTAATATATAACAGGTTTAATATAAACTGCTTGTACAGGGTAAGATTTTGTTGTCCTTGAGAAATTATATAACCATGAACAGATCCAATTTGTGCATACATTCATGCGTAAGGCCACCAATGTGAGAGGTATATGCATATATCCATCTCATCACTGTTTGTATAGTGTTTTACCTCCCTGGGTTTCTGATTATACAGTTAATCAGAAGAAAGGGACAGTAGAATACTACACATGTAGTTCACCATGGGAATGACAATTACATAGAATGAAGAGGATAGCGAAGTTATCACTGTGTATATGTGCTCCGCATAATAAAATATGATCAATTTTTTTAAATTAAAATGCAGTCAACTTTTTTTCCTAGACTTTATATTCAGCTTAACTTCTGTCATTTTTTGTGTCAGCTTGTGACTGCAGTCTATAAGATATATAATTCCTTGATTACCTTGTGGTGGAGTGCCCCTTTATTCATATACAGGTCCCTTTAACTCAACTTTCCACTATCCACTCCCAGTCTCCCCTGATCATGTCCAAGGGCCATCTTAAAGCCTAATGCCAGCTCTTCCCACCTTCCTGTGCTCAGAGAGATCCTGCCTGATGGGACAGCAGTGACTGAGCAAGCAAGCTCTCACCAGGTGCTGGGTCCTCCCCTGTTAAGTCTAGTGTTTGGGTTACCAGCAGTGAGCACAAAGCATGCCATATTTGTTTAAGCTCCAGTCACTTGGAGGTCTCTGTTACAGTCCATTTGGAGAAGCTGCACATGAAGTGGTGTGGCAATATCTACAGCCACCAGAACCTCCTGACAGAAGCCATCAGCAGCAGTGCCGGTGTGGAACCTGTGCCAGCAGGAGATCCACTCATCTAACAGTCTGCTAAACGTTTCATATCATGGACACGTGAGATTCTTTATCTCCTCTTTTTCTCTTATTAAGTTGAGCTGAACTCAGAAACCTCGCTGCCATCTAGTGGCCATTTGCAGAACTGCTCTATATTTTTCTTACGCTCTCCTAAGCCTGTTTTCCTTACTGTTAATATTAATGTTTTGTACTGCACTCCCCTGTTCATTTGATTTTCCCTGTGCAATTTATGTTGAATTTCATTGCTTAGCAAAGTAGAAACTACACATCACCACTGGTCTGATCATTTGGCTGATACCGTTACACAACAACCTTTTAAAGTGACATTAAAGTCGAAATAAATTTCTCCCCCTCCCCAATGCTGGTGTATGCACTTACATTAAATGATGCTTCTTGATCCGATCATCTTCTTTCCTATAGTTTTCATCAGTCCCTCCAGCGCTGGTGCCGGTCTCTGATCCAGCGCTGACTGCTGCATCTTCTGTGTCCCACAGAGTCTTTGTGGGTACACGCTGCTGGGCCTCCTGCATTGACTTGCCTTGTGTCTCATCTCGTCTCCCATCTGAAGATCTTTTCCTGCGCATGTGCCTGCCCCATGATCCTTTGCCTTGCCCGAGAATTTTCAGATCTTAGGACGGAGACACAGGTAAGTTTAAACCTGTTTGGTAACTTTTTTTATTTGAATGTTTTTCACATATTTCTACTGCTTTAAAGAGCAACTTTAAAGAGGAACTTTACACATATCTTTAAAATAAAAACAAACCTTTAGAAATGTTTAATAATGACAATCTACAGACAGATACTTCTAGATAATTGCAGGATTTGTATTCTTTGCATAGCTTATTTCTCTCTTTTTTAACCAAGTCTTTTGCAAGTGACCATTTTTACTAAGGGCAGATGAATCTATCTTCCTTTACTTCTTGGAACTCTGGCACATGTGACTAGAACATGTGACCATGAACATGATATCAGGGGAGGAAAATGCCTTTCCTTGAGATCTCAGATTACAGAGGAGGTTTCCCAGCAATGCTCTGCTGATGTAAACTTCCCAGGATGCAACACTTTGACACATTACATCATTTGTGCCAGAACTGGATCAGGAAGTGGAGAAACTCTATTTGCAAAAAAATAAAACCATGTTTGTTTAACTAATGAATGTAAAATTACTTTAAATCAGCATGCAGAGCTGCATGCTGGTGTGATTTTTAGTGAAAGGGGGTAAATGTCCACTTTAATTTATAGTATATCTATACAGATGTCACGTTCATGACTAATATAGAACCGATGTCCCAATTCCCTTGATACAAAGACTACTGGAACCACCAACCTCCCATTTTCAACCAAATACAACTAGACCACAGTTTTGACGGAGTTTAATGGCCATAGCAGCCTTTTTATTATACAAAAATTATAATAATAATAAACGTAGCAGAACTAAAAATTAAGCATGAGATTTTTTTTAAGGTCTTTTGAAGGCCCAAATTATTACCACGTATGCTTCTCTGCAGAACCCCTTGAATCTGTTAGGCCCCCAGCCGCAACACACCGCCTCGGGGACAATCTGCACATTGACCGCAGACACATCCATATCTCAATAGCCTGTTCAACTACCATATATCACCATGACTTGAGGACCCATACCAAGACAGGTCCCAAAACATAACATAATTAGGTAAGTGGCCATGCCCCATTGGCTCATCCCTTAATTTACTCTTTATTCCTTGTTTCCCCTTTTCACTTAGTCATGTACACCCTCCGCCTATTTATTTGTTTTGCTTCGGGCCTAACTTTTTTTTGTATACTAAACAAACTGGCTAAAGTTCCACTTTACTACTAATTGGTATATGTATCCTGTTGATGATTATTGTTTGCAGTTAGTGAATGTAGCTGCTTCTGTTTTCATCAGGTACTTCTGGGAATAACTGGGCATTGTTGCCAGCATCACCTGTAACAAACAAGTGGATTTAGCTGTCAAGCACTCACTGATTAGGAGAAAAGTGATGACCAATTAAACAAATTTCAGTGGATGATTCTGAGTGACATTTATCTGCCATAATCTGCTAAAAAGATGGTATAGATCTGTACATTTCTTGTCGGATTCATAATCTTTCACATCAGGTTCTGGACACCTGCTTACAATATTATGCTGGAAAGTATGGTGATCTGTCCACTTTGAGACGTAAAAAATAAAGTTTTCTTTTAGTTAATCCTTTATTCCTACATTGCACTGAAGGCATGCTAACCTATTGCTGGCTGCCCATCGCAGTCTGACATTGGTCTCTGAGGATTGCAGCTCCGGCCTGTTAGGTTCAAGGTGAATAGTATCTGCAGCGGGCTGGGCTCTGTTATAGGTCTTGTAGATAATTAGCTTTTGCTTCCTGAGGAATTCTGAGATCATGATCTATAAATGTGATTGGCAGTTTGTGATTGATGGAAATGGATTTCAACACGCAGCTAGACATTTCATGCAGTTTTATGAAAACATTTTGTATTGACGGGTTCTATTTATAATAAAAGCATGCCCTTTACATTAGAAGAAACGCTCTCATTATTGTAGTAGTCAATTACTAAACTGCTAAAACAAAGCAGTTAAGTTTAGGGATATTAAGATTTTGTTACTGGTTGACAAGCATCACTTTTAATAAAATACGTTTTGTAATCTATTTAGATTTTATTATAGCAAGCAATACATTGTAATATATTAAAAACAGCAAAGGTTTGCACTTTTGTAACCATTTTTAGACTAAATAGTCCACTTTTGTTTACAGACTTATTCCATCATACTTATCCATACAATATCCATAGTCCTAAAAAATTTATTTTTATACCCATGAAGTAATTATAGATATGGATGTGTCAAGAGGTCAAGAGCTGCCAGGTGATGCGTTCAGATGTTCTGCATGCAGAGGTAGTGCATTTGTTTTTATTCAACATATTGCATTGAGATATTGTTTTTTAAAATTTCTCCTTTTTATTTATTTTTTCCATTCTAAGGCCCTGCCATGTTTAGGAAAACACACGCAGGGACAGCAATGCAACCTGGACACTACATTTCTTAAAATATCAAGTCTTAGGCCTAAGTAGCATCCTGTCCGTATGCAAAAATGAACCAGTAGGTTCCATGCAAGATAAGGCTGCCAGCTGGCCTTGCAGAGTTGATGATGGTGACAAGGAGTTCTGTTGCCATTATCTGCATATGGTTCTCTGATGTAAAACACCTGTTTGATATGGCATTTAATGCAAATCTGGGCTCTTGTGGTGATGTGGAAGGAGGATATTTATGATATAATGTAAAAGGTGAACATTGATGTTTCAGAAGAGTTGGAAGTCTCACTCAAGGAACCCTCTGAAAGTGAACAGAAAATAATAACTAACATGCAACAAAGTTGTAATGCAGATCAATGAAGAGATTTTGCCTATTGAAGCCATCAAATGAAATTGTTATTAACATGAAATTGCCAAAACTATTGTATAGTCAATGCACAGTATGTGAGCTGCTTTATTACGCTGCAGTTTCACGTGCAAAGATAAGATGTGTTTAAAAAAAAAAAAAAATTAGAGTATATTTAAAAAAAACCAAAAACAATAGCCAGAAGGTTTTATCAAGAACAAAAAAAATCACAGTGTATTATTTTACTAAGAACAGCTAGAAATATTGTGCAGTCCATGTATAATACACAAGCAGCTTTATAAGGATGCAGTTTACCATGGAGAGACCAAGCATGTTTAATCATATAAAAAAATTACACTGTATAACTTTAATAGACACTAGCCATTTGTATTGTACTGACTCTATGCACAGTATTAAGCAGCTGTTCCTAGACCAGTTTCCCAGGGAGACAACGAGCAGGTTTATAATGTAGGAAACAAAGTTAAGATTAATTTATTTCCCAGAATAAAGTAAGACATTTTGTACTGACTCCATCCACACAATGTACGCAGCTTTTATTAGGTAGCAGTTTCACATGCAGCTTGTAATCAAGAAAATATTAGAGTGTATTATTTCCCAAGAATAATCCAACAAAATATTGTACTTACTCCATACACTGTATTTAAGCACTTTTACTTGGCAACATTTTAAAAAGCAGACATACCTTGCAGATTGTAATCAAGAAATCAGCTTTACAGTGTAATTATTTCTCAAACAAAAATCTAGTAAAATGTTGTACAGAATCAACATTAGAGTATTTGTTCACTGAAAAAATCCACCAATATATTGTAGTTACTTAAAAATACATTCAAGTACCCTATTACCTAGCTTATTTGTGTATCACTCGACTGTATTCATGCTGACATTGTCATTCCTTCTGGAGGGTGGCTACTTTTGTTCACCATGGTCCCTGTGTGTGTTGCGTAGCCACTGCTCCAAGCTGAGTGAGATTGTAGTCCATCATAGGAGCGAGCTTGGAGCGGTGACAACTTTACAACACACACAGGGACCGTGGGGAAAAAAAGTAGCCACCCTCCAGGAGGAAGGATAGTGTCAGCACCAATTCAGAGATGATTTGAGGATAAGCTACATTCTTGTTAATAGTTTAGGCTCTTGAATGCATTTTTAAGATTTAGCTCCTGAGATTAGTGTCACTTTAAAACTTGTCAGCTTTTTTTGTCATCTGTCTCCCTTTGGAGAGATGCCCCTTTATAGCCACAACAGGAAGTGAGAGGAAATCCCTTTAACCCTTTCCCTACAGTAAGGCATTTGGCGGACAAAACCGTTTCCAGCTGGCCAGCTCAGTATGCCTTATGTGGCTTAGTGATGGGCCGAACAGGCCCGTGTTCAAATTTGAACTTTCGAACATGGAAAAAGTTTGAATTCGAACTCAACGCAAGTCTATGGGGGTAGGCTTATATGCAAGTTAATGGTCATAAAAAGGGTGTGGGGATTCGGGTTCTACCCTGGGGGACATGCATCAATGAAAAAAACACTTTTAAAAAATATCGTTCTTTAAAGGAGCAGTGATTTTTCATCACTTAAAGGGTAAAAATGAAAAATTCCTTTTAAATATCGTGCCCGGGAGGTCCCCTTAAACTGCCTGTGAAGCGGCGGATCTGTACGATGTATATACCCTGCTGCAGCAAAAAGTGACATTTAAAAAGAAAAAAATGACATCTCAATTGCCAGTAATTGGTTTTCCTTTAATCTTTTAAACAACTGCTTGGGGAGGCAGCCTGTATGAAGAGGCCACATGTTAGGCCTTGTTCACACCAAGCGCGGAGCAGATCCGGACCAGAGCAGGTGCAGACCGGATCAAAACTGCGTCCAATGTATTCCTATGGTATTTTGACCTCCAGTTCACATCGCAGCGTGCGGATCCAGACCAGATCCAGACGGGATGAAAAAACTGCGGCAAGCCCTATTTTACCTGCTCTGGAACGCATCTAAAACGCATCTAAAACGCAAAAACGCATAAAAAACGCATGCAAGTGCCTGAAAGCCCATGTTAAGCCCATGTTAAGCCCATTATGTTATTTTTTTTTAACCAAAACCGGCCCTAAACGCATCCAAAACGCATCCAAAACACGTCTAAAACGCGGCACAACCCACTACACTGCGTGTGCAGAAACCTGACCGGATCTGGTCTGCATTTGGTGTGAACAAGGCCACTCGGAACAAGGTTAAAGATTATTTGGATAAATTCTAGTGCCTCTTTTGCAGGCATTGGATGAAAGTAACAACAGGTGCTTTAAAATTGGGCCTTTAGTGTTAGGCGGTGCCTTCACACCATAACCCTTCAGTTATTCTTGACAAGTGCAGGATTGAACTCTGCTGTAAAAAATTCAAATGATATGGACCTGTCACATGTGGGCGCGTAAAAATTGGGCCTTGGGTGTTGGTGTTGCACTACACCGAGAACTTTACTTCAAGATAGAATAATCACCCACAAAGTTAGGCAGCCCAGGCAGTCTTCCAGAGATCCCAGACAAATTTGTTCGGTTACATCTGCATCAAGGGATTGATGCAGATGTAGCTGCTGCTTATCCGGGACGGATTCATTTTGATAGATGCCAGCGGGTCAACGGAGTCTGTGGACAGACGCACACTTTTATCTGTCACAAAACCTGCAGCAGCACTGAATGTCCATTTGGAAAGCACGCTGGATGCAGGGCGGCCCAGTAGCTTCATGGCATATTGGCTAAGTTCTGGCCAGTGATCCATTCTGAAGACCCAGTAAGCCAGTGGATTGTCTGCTAGAAAGCTCTCCATGTCTTCTCTTGCCCCTGGGTAATCCTGCACCATATTATGCAGACGCTGCCAATGGGTCCCGAAAGTTAACATCCCTAGGCGCCGAGGACTGAAAACATTTCTAAAGGCACCGCTCTTCCTTTGACCAACCGAAGCCTCTGAAGCACCTCTTTCATGATAGGGTAATCTACAAGTGTCTGGAAAGGTGTTACACAAGTTCGCAAGCTCCGGTAACAGGAGGAAATGGAAGATGTCTGCTCTGCCTAGGGAAGGATCGGTAAATATTTTGCATATTGTGTGTGTACATGTGTGTACATGCATTTGGAGGATCTAATCTGGATGCACATAATTCTGTTTTCTCCTAATACAGCTAAACATAATGCATCTAAATGCTGATTAATGCACAATGTGAAATATAACATTTAAAATCATTACGGGCATTTATATGCATAGAAAATGTCCTATAAATGCATATAGACGCAGGTTTGTCAATGCTACTGTAAATGAGGATTTCACTTTAAAAACTATTTTGTTTTTGTTTAGAGAGTGAATTTTTATTTGAAGATGTGTTCACTAGTAAAATGACCTTCAAGGAATACCCAAAGGTCAAAAATAAAAAATAAAAAAATGTATTTTTATGCAAAATTAAGGGGGTTATTCACTAAGCTGCCAAAGGCAGCCTAGTGAATAGCCGAGCCACATTAAAGTAAGCCGACAGCCGTTAGGCTATTCACTTCAGCCCTGTACGGCTGATTTCATCGGCTAAAAAAAACCCGGCGTGGCGTCCCCCTCCTAACCATACCAGACTCTTTAGGCCTCGTAGGAAAGTTAGGAGGAACACCAAGTTCAAAATGAAAAAAAAAAATGCGTAGGGTTGCCTCTAAAGTCATACCAGGCCCTTTAGGTCTGGTAGGAATTTTATGGCGATGGGGACAAGGGCCTCTTCCACAACAGCCCTGACCCATTAGTTGTGGAGGTCTGCGGGCAAGGGAGCTTTTTTGCATTGGGGTACCCCCTTTAATAAAGCTGCTGCCCCCCTTGTGAATGAGTAAGGGGTACTTGTACCCCTACTCATTCACTTAACGGTATAATTAAAAAGTAAATAAAGAGCACACCCTTTTGAAAAAAAAAATCCCTTTATTGAAAAAAACAAAAAAAACACTACAAAAATGTTTGACAAGTCCTTTAATTAGAAAAATCCCAAAAATGGATCCATTGATGTAATCCTAAAGTTAATCAGGACGTCCACGACGACGATGACTTGGCGAAATTTAAAAAAAACGCTTGCCAACCCTTCCACACGCGAACTCCCACTGCAAAATAACATTCTGACAGATGCTGGCAAAATATAAACAATTGGGCGGAGCTAGAAGTGACATCATTGCTAGCTCCGCCCAACTATTAAATTTGTCCAACAACTGTCACAGTCTTCTAGCAGGTCCCGGCCAAATGAAAACAAATGGGCAAACTCGGCCATGACGTCACGGCCGGCTCCGCCCATTTGTTGCCATTGAATGACAGCCCAGTGTCCTCAAATGACCTGAGGACGCTGGGCTCTCATTGAATGACAACAACTGGGCCGAGCCAGTCATGACATTTGGCTCAGCTGAGCCGAAGCATATGCCAATTCGGCTGCTTTCAGCTGCTATACAAGCTTTTGTAAATAGCCTGTACAGCAGCCCTTTGGTTCGGCTGAACTGGAGGGCTCCGGCCGGCCTGTTTGAGCCGAAGGATAAGGCTTTCCCTTAATCCTTTGGCTCAATAGTGAATAACCCCCTAAATGTTTCAACTATTGATTTGAATCTTGGATAATTACACTACCTTTTACAAGCCTGTGGGAAGAAAGAAAGACAGAAAGAAAGAAAGAAAGAAGAAGGAAAAAGAAAGAAAGAAAGCTTTTTCCATACACTTAGTAGAATGTGTTTTAGACTTTTTGCCCACATTTATTTATTCAAATGTCAAACATAAGTGTTCTGCCCTCGCAGGGTTTGTTTAGCATAACAATGAACACAAATGTATTTCAAAGTCTGGGCTATTTTGTTGTACAGCTCTACCTTTGTTTTCTTAAAACATTGCTGCCCCAGTCTCAGCCTCTCTCAAACATCAGCTAGTCTCTGCAGCTTGTCTGTGTAGGCTAGACAGATCTGGACACGAGTTCCCCACTTCAAGTTGCTCTCGAAGCACAGGAGCAAAGGCTGATTAGAGAATCGTTTTTTTTTTTTTTTGGGGGCAAACCCCAAAAAGCAACACTCATCTGTCACTAGTCACTAGTGGCAGACCATCCATGTGTCACAATATACACCTAACAGCCAAAACATAATGCCACTGAGAGGTGAAGTAGATAACTGATTATCTTATTACAATGGCACCTCGAAGTGGGTGGGATGTATTAGGCAGCAAGTGAACATTGTGTCCATTTTTGTGATGGCTAGATGACTGGGTCAGTGCAACTCAAAAACTGCAGCTCTTATGGGAAGTTCCAGGTCTGCAGTGCTCAGGATCTACCAAAGGTGGCCAAGGAAGGAAAACTGGTCAACCAGCAACAGGGTCATGGACAGCCAAGTCTCATTGGAGTAAAGGCCGGCCCGTATAGTACAACCCAATAGAAGAGCTGCTGTACCTCAAACTGCTGAAAAAGTTAAAGTGACACTAAACTTGGGAGATACATTTTAAAAATATATTCAAGTACACTAACTATTAGCAAAAATAATAGACTAGCCACGGCTCCAAGCACAGGAGTGAGCTTGGAGTGGCTACTTAACAACCAAAACAGGGACCATGGGGAACAAAAGTAGCCACCCTCCAAAAGGAAGGACAGTGTCAGCACCAATTCAGAGATAATTTGAGGGTCTACAGACGAGTGGTACACAAATAAGATACATTTTTGTTAATAGTTAAGGTGCTAAGTTTGAACTCCAAAGTTTAGCGTAACTTTAATGCTGGTTCCCACAGGAAAGTGTCTGAACACACAGTACATCGCAGTTGGTTGTGTATGGGGCTGCATAGCCACAAACCGGTCAGGGTGCACATGCTGACCCGTGTCCACCTGCCACACTGCAAACATGGTTAGAGAGGTGGTTGAGGAACACAACGAGTTTGAGGTGATGACTTAGCCTCCAAATTTTCAATATCTCAAACCAATTTAAGCATCTTTGAGATCTGCTGGAAAAAGAAGTCCGATACATGGAGGGCCCCCCACACAACAGGACTTAGAGGATCTGCTACTGACAGCTTGGTGCCAGATACAATAGCATACCTTCAGAGGTCTAGTGGAGTCCATTATATATATATATATATATATATATATATTGTATATGTTCAATCTAAACCCCCCTATATACTGCTAATGACTAATAACCTCCTTACACACAATGAAAAAGAATCAAAAGTAACATTAACCTATTAATTGCAATTAAAATAAGTTAAGAAAGTAGCAGTCGCATGTCCAGTCCAATCCTCAGCAGGGTCTAATAGTCAGACAGCCATATCTCGTACTGCAGCCTATTGAGTGGACCCCCATATATGGTACATTTCTTCTTCTCTTATTGTGTTCAAAGCAACAACTCATCAGCTTATCAGTCCAATGTACCTTCCAACTTTAAGTTTAATAGAACAAGTCCCTTGTTCAAGGTAAGGTTCATCTCTGGGAACAGCCACATATCATCAAATGGTTCCAGTCACCGTAACACACTTCAACAATATTTTCCTTAGTATAAAGCACAATGCCCATCTCTCCTTGCACTGAAAGTCCCTCTCTCCCACACAGCTACGTCCATGAAGACCTGCTCAGCAACAACCAAAATGACTTACATTGAGCATCCGCTCGGGTCCACCTTAAAAACTGGTAGGCAGACCCGATCAGACCTCCCATTTGAAAAGGGCCTAAAACATCAGAAAATGTACTTTGTCTTGAACAGATGTACTAAATATGTACACAGACATATTCTCATAGTTCTAGCCGACCTGTGACAATGAGACTGTCACAGGTCGGCTCAGTAGATCGGGAGGTGAGCGAACACATACCGGGTTCGCTTGCCTCTCGATCCTATCACGGCTCTCTGCCGTGACAGGGGGAGGGGCTGGATTCCCCGCTCCGATCTGCCAGCGCTGACTGGCGGAACGGACGGGGGAGTAGGCGGGTACAGCTGGCTCTGCCTCTAGATAGGCAGAGCCAGCTGTCACTAACGCAGCTGGGCGGTTCCCGTCATCTAAGTCGTGATCCGCTCCGGCTGCGGCGTCTCAGTATACTGCGAGCTGTAGCTCGCGGTATACTGAGCTTAGGGTAACGGGAAGACGCTAGTTTGTGTCCTCCCGTTACCCTAAGGAGAACTATGGGGAAAAACACTGACCCCATAGTTCTCCTTTAATAAAGATGTTGTAGTAATGGTTGCTACAAGGTCATCCCAGCAATGGGATTTGTTTTGCTACATTACAGATAATGTGAAACCAGGAAGTATAACATTTACTACCCATAGAAGACTCGGGGGCTTCATTCAGTTTAAAGTCCTAAACTGCCTGTGTGCCACAAGAAAGGAGCAAGAAGCTGCAAGTGACCACAAAACAACATTTAGAATATATATTCTAGATAGACTCGAATCATTTAGGATACCTGTAGTTTAATTTGTAGACTGGAAGAATAAATGGGCTTATCCTTCCCCCATGTCTACTTACTATACCATCCAGGGTTTATTGAGCAAATCATTTTGTGTATGACAACTTTACTTTAATTGAATCTCTCCAGGATTTATACTTAAATCTTCCAAAAGGAAGATAAGTGTATGGCAATAAACAGTTTAGACTGCTCATTAAAGTGCAAGGCAGAAGATATTTTAATGAGTTGATAAGCACCCATTTACATAAAAATGACATCATTCACTTTAGCTATACCACTAGTAAGCATGTAAACTCATTTATATGATTAATGATAGGAGAACTGTATTTTTAATTTATAGCATCACAAACGTCTAGTAATATTGCTGCACTTGATGCCAAAAGATATACAGTAAAGTGGCATACAGGGATTTCATGTATTATTTTGTGACCGAAGCAAATAATGCCCCTATAAAGACACCCCTACCAAAATAAGTTGTCATTTTAGTGGTTGTGAAAATATTTTATTTGATATTTTTTGTATGGTATGTCATTATTACTAGGTCCTGGTACAGTATGTGTGTCAGCATCAACTGAAGTAGAGTTACATTTTACTTTATTTTGTTGCTAGAGCCTTTTATTAGTCCACAGCACACATTTGCTGACACAGGCAAAGCATACCTTTGCAAGATGTTACTGCATGATATCATACACCAAAGCACCACATCTTTATTCTTCCTTTTGCAGTAGCAAACATTAAAGTAGAGCTCCACGCAAATAAAATATTAACCCCACTGCAAGGGTTAAGTGCTTAAACAACAGAGATATACTCACATGAAGCACAATCCCGGCTGGCAGTTAGATTGGTTCTGGAGCCTCTCCCGCCAAACCCCTCCCTCCACTCCGGTGGCCTAAGGTCCATTGAGTAATGACGTCCTATACAGTGTATAGGACATAAGGACGCTGAGGGACATTTCATCGTTAGAATAGAGGAGGAGACAGGCTGAGGAGACTGGAGTAGCAGCCAGGATTGTGGCTTTATTATTTTAGCTCCCTAGGCAAAACAGATTTCTTCTTTAATGTTAAGCAATCACCTATATTCAAAATGTCAGGCAGTCCAAAGGGGAGAGGCAAGAGGCAAGCAAGTTCTGCAAGACAAAGCAGTGGTCAGGCCACTCCATCTAAAAGCAGCGAAAGTCTCCCTTATCTTTCTGAGAGTAGCCGTGCTATGTAGCTAGAGCATTCGGAGGAGGAAGTTGAGAGACTGACAAGGACTTCCTCTTTTTCTGTCTCCCAGATGCAGAGCAGCCAGTTGTCTGTAACTGCTACCAATGCATCCTCTTCTTCCTCCTCCACTTTTTCTGGTAATACTGACATAGCCCTGCAAACTGGCATGGAGGAGTCAGGTGAATTATTTCATCACATGTTCAGTCACTTGCTGCAGGGGGATGAGCCAAGTCATGTGCAAGAATTTCTCATTTCAGATATTGAGGGTAAGGAAAAGAGTACCAGGACCATAGAGGGAAGAGATAACAGGCCCAGAAAAGCAAGAGGCAATGTTGCTCTGAACAGTAATGAATGAAGATTATGTCCAGGGGCAAGGGACTGAGGGAAGCAGCTATTTATTCCTTCTGATGGCACCCACAGGTACAGGTTCCACAGTTACAGGCCACCGCTATCCACAGGGAAGAAAGGGAGAAATCTACTCCCCTAACAGCACTCAGTCGCTGATGTACACTGGTCCTGGATCATTTGGAGCAGAACAAATCAACATATCATTGACCCTGTTAAGGGCATTTTCTTTCGTTCTGGACACGGACACCATACGAACCAAAGCAAAAGTTCAGTGAAGGCCAGTAACATCTACAGCGAATAAAAAAGGCCGAGATAAGGATAGTTTTCTCCTGAACCTATTGCGTCTACAGCTGTGTTTCGTTGTGTCAGTGATAACACTACTCTGGTCTCTTGATCTTCATCAAGGAGTGGAAAACATCTCTGAGTGCAACAAATATCTTTTATAACCAAATTAACTTTTTTTGATCTTTTTTCTTCCTTTTTCATACACGTGTATGTCAATTCTTTTTCGATCTATGGGACTGATATCCTTCTCCGACTCCTATTTTCTAAACATACGCATATTCTCTAGAAATTGAGTATAACGCTAATACATTTCAAACATCAAGGTACTCAGGGGTGTATTGAATACTCCAAATATATACACATTGTATATGTATTTTTTCTACAATTAGCCGAATGCAGTCTTATTTGTGATATATGTTTGTCTGTTTTTTGATATGTGTGCATTTTAGACTTATTTAAAAATAAATACACTTTTATTGAATTTTGTTGTATACTTTGAAACAATGGTGGGATCCCCCTTTGGGGAAAAAATCTTGGTTCGCTATCTACAGGGCCGGTCCACAGAGTTACTTATTATGGGCCTTTTTTTAACATATCGGCTGCTGATGGCATCTGCCTGCAGTGTATTATCTGTGGTAAAAGTACCAGCAATTTGGGTACCTCCTGCAGAGGGTGACACATAGCTCTGAACCACATAGCTTGGTGGGAGCAGCAAATCAATAATATAAAGTCCTAAAAGGTCCACACTCCTGTTCCTCAATCCTAAGTGCTTCCCCCTACAAAAATGCCAAAATTGTTTCAACCACTTGGAAGTGCCCAGCAATGACAGCATTAAACATACTGACTGAATTATCAGCATATTACAGAATCTTTTTTTTTTTACACTGCCACTATAGTAATTTTGCATGATCACCATATTCACTACTACTTGTTCCTGAACACGTCGTTCCTGAACACGTCGTTCCTGAACACATCGTCTAATGTGTGGGGGAAAATTTCCCCCACACGTTAGACGATTGTGGCACAGCTGTACAAGAATAATTTGTACTGTGCTGTGCCTGGTTATGTTATGTTTTTATCTCTCTTATGCAGTACACAAAATTGTTTCATTCATATTAAATATGAAAATTCATAGACTTTATGAGGTCTAATAATATATGGCACAACTGATCTCAAGAGCAATGAACAATATCTAATTAATGCATACATGACTATATGGTAAGGCTGTCATATTTCGCTGCAGGCAATATTCAGTTTGTGGCACATATTAGCATAAGCATCTCCCTTATTTGCTCTATGATTAGTTGCTTATGACTATTTCCAGGCAAACAGTCTAATCTTCATATATTTCCCCTCAACACTTTTGCATGCTCTCCACATCTAAACCGTTATATTTTTGCTGCCGCATATGGTCCATGTGATTTTTTTTTTCTGAATCTCTTAAACTGACTTTGCAAATTAGGGATCTGCAATTGACCTATTATACTATTTATTTAATTCCCAGGCAAATGTGGCAGGAGGGACATTACTGTTTGAAATTGCTATATCTGGAATGAATGGTAGAAAGATAAAGGCAATGACACTCTGGGAAGCAGATGGCTTGTCTGCGCAGAGAGGTAGGTATCGCAGCTCACTCCCTGGCTCAGGCTAATTTGGTCTTAATGCATTTTTTGAGCCATTGTCTTAATATAAAATCATACGGAGTCACAAGAGTGTAAATCACGGCATATCAAATTGACTCATCAAATGTAAGACATTTTGCACCAGCTAATTACATATAACTATGGTTTCTAGTAAATAGTAGCTGAATGTTTGAATAGGGTAGAAAAAATAGAATCTTTGAACCTGCACACTTGTAAACAGAAGTAATTCATTATTAATATATTGGTGAATTAATAATTAATGAATTAATATATCGGTGTATATATACGGAACAAAATCACCTACATAAAATACCATTTAAATGGCAGCAGAAATGTATTCCTTGGATTTGTGCATGAAAATTATATTTAAAAGGTCTGTACACTGATACATATATTTTAGTCTTGGATGGAGGAGGACCAAATCATGCACCAAATACATGTGGCTCTTTCCGTTCCTGTGTATCAAATTAATGTCTCACACGTTAACATATGCTGCATTAAGACAGCAGGTTCATTTTGAATGGGCTGCCCAAACAGCACAGCACAGCACAGCACAATGCACAGTAGTGAATTACCAGGTATTGTGGTGTACTGCAAAACATGTGCGTCAGAGCTGTCTTGCCTTATGGCATTGGGGTGCCATTCAAAAAGAATAGCAGTGCAATAAGCTAACACACATAGAATGTGTAGTGCCCCACTGACCCCCAAAGGCATGTACGGTACCCCAGAGGCAGGGAGGGCTAACATTTGACTCTTGGGGGTGGATCCTTAACTGGGTTGTGGGATGTGAACAGTGAATTGGGCACCAATCACTTTAAGTGTATTTTATATGCTTTATTGTAGAACGGCCAAAATTGGGAAAGAGGGTATAGGGCTTCAGATATCCATGAGCAAAAACAGAATGCAGACTCACCAATCCCTTCCAGCTTCCACAGTGCAATGAGCAAAGGATGACACTGTGTAACAGAACCACAGCTGGATAGAGGATGTACTTGAGATATTCCCTGGGAGAGACAGTGGACTTGTTCCTGAGGTCAATGCCCTCCTGGCCTTCCTGGCACCTCCAGCAGTCAAAGGGCTCATCTGGTTCTTCTTCCCAGATAGTTTTAGACCCCACCTGGGACCACATCTGGCCTCCTGCAGGCTTAAGAACTAATTAGCTTCTCCAACCTGGTACATCCTACCCCCAGGCTAGGCACGGGGGTGGACTGCCCTGAACACATGACATTTCCTGAGTATTTATGCACTTCCCCAGCATGCATCACTTGGCATGAAACTCCTAGTGATTGGCTGGTGAGGCATAGACACTCCTGATGTTCCCCTATTGATTGCCCCACTCTGTGGCAGGGTCATACCCCACTACAGGTAGGTGCAGACAATAGCAGAACATCTAGGAATGACTAAATAATCACAGACTACAAATCAGCCAGATTGACTACAGTTCCAGCAACACTAAATTTAAGGAGCCACTCCATTTAAGGTGGAAGGGGCTACACATGTGTGACCGTGCATTTTGGTAATGCGTGTATTATTGCAACACACCCAATCGCAAAAGTGTGTTTCAGCCCTCAGTGACATGTCTGCATCTGACATCCTAGGTTCACCGGCCTGCCACTGCCAGGTCTAGATGTCTTGTGCTGCTGGTTGCTTTTAGCTTATATACACTAACAATACAACAGAAGAAGTAAGGTTCCAGCTACCGTAGACCATTACTGTTTGTTACTACTGTATTAGGGGTTAAACTTGGCATTTATGGGGAAATGAAGAGCCAGAGTTCAGAATTTTGGTGCTGAGATGTTACCACTTGTACAAAAAGATTAACAAGCCAGAGGACAATTATCCCTGACAAAAAACTATTCCTAACAAAATAGAAACGTAACCCTAAATAGGTACCTTCTAGTATCGTACATGCATTATTTGAAGTGTAACAAATCAGAATTTTGAAAGTTGCAAATTAACTATTATCATTACACAATGAAAATAATGATCTTTGAAAACTAGTTAATAGTTTAAAGTAGAACTACAGGCAACATTTTTATTAACCCTTGCAAACAGCACCTACTTGTTTGTGTCTAGAGACTAAAAAAAAAGTTATACTCACACAAACCTCGGATCCCGCCGGCTCTCTAGGTGCTGCCTCCACCCTCTCTCCTCCTATGCTGCAGCATTTTGGATGTGATGACAGGGGAGTATAACTTTTATATTTTAGTACCAAAACACAAACGAACAGTTAACCCTTTGCGGGGGTAGCCCCACTGCAAGAGTTAATAAAAATTACATTTTTAGGAATGAAAGGAAACAAATATGGTTGAATATGAATGTCTTGCATATGATGAAACATAGAAGGAAAACAATTATGGCTTGTAAATTATTTGGTTTAGAGTACTATACCTAAGCTTATGAGCATCATTTACTGGATTAACTACATGTCATTGGGTTGTTTTCTTTTCTTTTCTGTATGTGTTAATTACTTGAAGCTATACTAAGGGATGATTTGCCAAAATATACTAGAACTTAATCAAATAGCAGAAAATCAGCATGGGTTCTCAAAAAATAAATGTCTAAATAATATGATCTGTTTCAACGCGGAGGTGAAGTGAAATCTGGATATTTAGAAAATCTAGTTATATATTTGAAAAAAAATGTTCTGCTGATGCAAATATTTGGGAATACTGGTTGACAGTAAGCTAATCGGCAGTACAATCCGCAAGCATCATGCACAAATATAAATAATTATATAATATTAGGTATTTAACTATATCGCAATTTATATTAACCCTGTACATTGAGAAATAGTTCCGTACACTGCATCGTAAAAACCTAAGAGATAGGGTTCACAATAAGTCAAAAAAAGAAAAAACAGGTGCGTAATATCTCTTACAATTAAAGGTTATTAAAGTTGTCCTTCATTAGATTGGGCTTACCTGGCGCCAGATTTTCAACGTTCCCGATGTGATCCAAGCATTCTTACTCCGTTCCCGATGTGATCCAAGCATTCTTACTCCGTTCCCGATGTGATCCAAGCATTCTTACTCCGTTCCCAATAACACTTATTTCTCTCCTGGCTGGTTCGCCATAAACTGTTGTGGAAATAAGTTTGTAATGCAGCTGCAAATCAACTACTATCACCAGTAACCAGCTTAAATTAATAATTATCATACAATAATACAATATTGGAGACCAACACACACACACATCAAAGTCTGCTATGCGCTGGTCTCATTTATTATGGTGAGTTAAGGCTTTATAAGATAATAGTGAGAGAAAAGGGGAAAGGGGGTGGTGTGAGATGTTATGAGCTAACAGTTAGAAAATATAGAAGGTCAAAGGGAAAGCTGCAAGGCTACATTTCTAAAAAAGGAGGGTGAAAACCCTTGTATGCAAAAATTCAGTCTTCACTTGAATTGAACACACAGTTCTTTTTATAAGATGGACGTTCTTGTGCCTTATATGTGCATCAAGTGGATTTGTCTTTCTCTTTTTGACAGTCTTCCCTCTCTTTGTATTGTGGCATACTGCATTGTAAACAATTGTGCATATGTGGCGGCGCATTGGCAGACCATTCAAAATGAATGATCTACCTTATCTCAGCATGTTTGTAATTCACAAATTACCCCATGTTAACATGCATGCAGTAATGTACCACAATTCATATGTATAAGCATATTAAGGGTTAATATGAAAATGTAGCTCATATGTTTTCTTTATTCTAAAGACTCCACAAAGGGGCATACAGATGAAAGAGAATTTTACCATCAACACATACACACAAACTTACTGTGAATGTACCTATGTTAAGCCGTTTTAATATAATTCGTAGTCCGTAGATATAAACTCCCAATGCTCAAAAAAGTTTAAAGCATCAGAGAAAAAAAAGGCTTAAGAATATAGAGTGCTGCATGCTGACCAGTCTGTGATCAATACAGACACCTGACCTAATTCTCAGTGCAAATCTTTCATCTTCACGTGGTCCACAAAAGAGACCCAGCACAGGTCTCAGCTGAGCTATTGATTTTACTTCTATTTGCTGTATGTGTTGTATGAAAAAAGTGAAGTAAAACAGCTGAAAATTACTTATAATGTGCTTGACATGTACAGATCCTGAATATATTTTAGTCTGTCTTTTTACAGAAAGTACTGCAATTAAATAGACCTACCTACTCCAATATAGGGTGATACTCTGCTCATCACTAACAAATGCTGTGGTATGGCAGTAAAACTAAATTCTGCAGATACAGTATACAAGAGTTTATGTCTATGGTTACAGAAGTAAAGGTACTACTTTTGGAAAAAAAAATGTATTCTGCATAATTTAGAAAGTGCAGTACATTCTCTGGCAATCCTCTGCACCAGATGGGGTATATATTTTTTATTTTATCTGGTAAACACTTTTTGAAGAGATTCTTTCCCAGCAGCTAATACCTGTGTGAGAAGAAGCTTCAATTCTCTGCGTCAAGTCTTTCATTCATGAGCCATATGCTAGTCCCAGGCAATCACATTATTTGCAGTGAAACTGTGTAGGTTAATCTTAACATGCATTTGCAAAAGTATACCTGTTTGGGTAAAGGAGACACCGTGATGACGAATGTAGCCCTCTTTTTGGGAAGACAGAATAAATATAGTCAGGATATACAGTCTGTGCAGCAGTACATATAGTATTCTGTTGAGCAGTATGGAGTAAAAAACATACAGCAGAATGTAAATAGTGGTTTGATGTGAGTATATATCTACAGAAAAGCATACAGATTGGGGCGGTCTGAAGTAATGAATACATCATACATAGTGAAACAATATGCAGTACAAAGTGTATGCAGTACAGTTTATAGAGGTGTGGAGTTTGTAGCCCACAGTGTACAAAGTGGATTGGTGTGAAGAATGTAAGATAATGAACAGAGTACAGGTAGTGTTAGGCAGCCTTTATCAACCAGGGTGCTGTGCCTCCATGGGGTGCCTTCTGGCTTCCTCAGGGGTGCCTCAAATTTCTTTGCATCACCATGGAAATGAATGATGATAATCCAGGAAGGGTGGGATCCATACAGTAAAGGATGGTAGTTCTCCTCCATGCAGACCTGCAACTTCTCCCACCCTCTGCCATGGCTCCACAGCTGCAAATCCTGATATAAAAGAGGGCTTCTGATGTGGAGGGGGGGCTCCTGATGTGCAAAATAGAGACTCTGATGTGAACGGGGCTCCTTATGTAGAGGTGGCTTTGATGTTAAAGAAGGATGATGCAGTGTAGAGTATATAATGTACAGCATGGTGTGCAGAGTGTAGGGCACAATTTGTAGAGCGGAAAGGGGTGAGCGGTCTGAGGAACTACACACAGAGGAGAGGGATAAGAGGTCTCATTGGTATAGCAGCTTGGATGAACAGGGCTGCGCATATACTGTAGTTGTGCAAGATGCAACCACCACAGATGTCTCATAACTTGGTATTTATTTATATATTTAATTTAGATTAAAATCCTTGAATTCTATAATTATTGTTATAATTATTGCTGTATTATTATATGTATGTGAATACTATAGATTACCTCCAAACTTCCTGATGAAGTTTGTGGCGAAATGCGTAGAAGGCTGGATTCAGTACAGAATTTACAGATTAATTTATGATAATTTTGACTATATATAAAATTATAAAACGTTATTACTTAAGGACATTGCCATGAAAATGTATTGCATATGATCATGTATTTAGTATATATCTGTACAGGATTCCAGGGAGGTTCTATGTTGTTATATGAGACTAGTGGATATATATGAAATCTTTTATTCATATGTTGATTATGAAGTTTTTTTAAAATTGGTTTTAATTATGCATATAATATACGTTTTTTTTGTTATCATTTATACTAGGTCCCTTACATCCTAGATGATACCTTAAAAGCCCATTTTTTTCCCCAGTTTGTATTTATTATGCAAGATGCAGAAAAGGCCACACAGCACACAGAGGAGAGGGATTAAAGCACCAAGGAGTTGCCCACAGAGTGCTGCAAAGTCTGAAGAGCTACAAAGAAAGCAGAATGTGTCACATGTTTGATGAGCTGTAAAAGGTGGAGAGGGGTGAGAAGTCACACAGAGAAGAAGGGAAAGAGGTTTGAGAAGCTGCACACAGAGAAGAGGGGTGGCAGGTCTGATGCTCTGTAGACAGAAGAGAGGGGTGCGAGGTCTGATGGGTGGTAGACAGAGGGAAAGAATGAGAGGACTATAGAGCTTCACACAGTGGAAAGTGGTAAAAGGTTTGTGAAGCTGCAGAGAAGAGCAGTGTTTTGTCTGATAAACTGTAGACAGAGGAGAGGGGTAAGTGGTCTGAGGATCAGAACACAGAGGAGAGGGGTAAGAGGTTTGAGAAGTTGTGAGATCTGAGATGAGGCACACAGAGAGCACTGGTGTCCAAGGAGCCATAAAGAAAGAAAGAAGAAAGTGAGAAGTCTGATGAGCGTAAAACAGAGGAAATGGTTGAATAAGCTGATGAGCTGCAGCCAGAGAAGAGTATGAGGTCCGAGGAAGAGAGGGGATAGGTCTAAAAAAAAAGCACACAGAGGAGAAAGGTGATTGGTTCCAGGAGCTGCACACAGAGAAGAAGGTAAGAAATCCCAGAGATAAAAGGTCAGGTTGATGAGACAAGTGTTCTCTGGGTATAAGCAGGATACTAGAGAATGAGGTGTATGTGTTGGAGGGTGAATTCCACTGGTGGGGTTTAATCTTTGTAGCAACATATGCTCCTGGTGAAAGAATCTTCTAACACCAAAACAAGACTCTGCATGATGACTTTATATGAAATATAAGGATAGGATAGACTAGGGTTATGGAAAAAAGAGAATAATAGCTGTTATGGTGGAACTGAGATTGCATCTCACACAGGTATGAGCTGCTGTGACAGATTCAATTTAAAATACAATCAACATGTTAATAATGTCTATGGCTTAAAGAATGACATTAAATGATTACTGGGAATAGAAAAATTAATCAAATATTAGTATAGTGAATGGCAAACTGTACATTGTTTCTAGCTTGTCATTCATGTGAACAAGGCTAGCAAATAAAACATAGACACTAAAGGAAAATGGGCAAATGGTAACCAAGGTAACAGTGAATAAATACTCAGTGGTAATCTGTTTTGTGCCTGCACAATAAACTTTTATGTAGTAAGCACGCTAAGTTTATTACCAGCTAGTCTGCTCACAAACATTTCTAATTCAGTTAATGGAGTTCAATGTGTTCACCTCAACACAGCAACTACAAAAGAAACCTAGGAATGTGAGCAAGGCAGGTGCTGACAATAACACTGTTTATTTCATCTGAGGGAATTAAGGACAAGAAATCATAGTGCCTTGATAAAAGGCATAACTATAAAGAGTAATGAACAACAAAGCATTGTTCTGCTCACAGTTTTTACAGTGGGTATTGAGGAGGTATATCAAGCACAACACCAATTGCAAGCCAAAGCATTAGCAAAATAAACATTTCTTTCTAAACCATTTAAAATGGCCCTTTAGACACATGACCCTACCTAATGCACCAATAATCAATAAGTGAAGCATTGTGTGCACAAAATTGTTTTCTTGTTGATTTGCATCTTTGGTTTCATGAGATGCATCAATAACACGTGAATTCATGGGAACATGACTAACATCACACTCTAAAATAAGATTTGTTTTGAGAGACTACAGTCTTATTGTGAGTAACCCTGTAGTATGCCTGAAGTTTGTAACCAAGCCTCCTACCACCCTTTGTAGCAGAATCTGCATAAAGAAGATCCTAAGGTCTTGCTTCTCTAGAATTGGTTGTGGGGAAATGCACTGGCCCAGTCACAGGTGGTGACTTAAACAAAATCCGCCAGCATCGATGAATAAGGATATGCGAATCAGCCTGGGTTCAGTTCCTGGACCATTCATTGAACCCATTGTAAAGTCCAACAATTGCAAACTTTAATCCAAACCTCATTAATCTCTGAAGGGGGGAAGGGAGGCTATCTTAAAAATAATTCTGGTCATCTTTAAGCCTAATAGGCAAGGGATTGTCAAACAAAGGATGTGGGGAGCTGGGCACTGCCATAGGGTACATGCACCAATGGCAACTTTTTTCCCCAAAATACCGTAAAGCAGGGAGAGTGACCTCCTTTTTATGTGACTTCATAGGCGACATGGAAAAAACACCAATCTTTTCTAGTACATGCTTCGGAGATGCCTTTAATCTGTATGTGGTGTTACGGAACAGTAGAATTTGCATGGGCAGCTTCAGAGACACCGTACCCAAATGAAAGAGTGCAGAAAATAGTAATAACACATACAGCAGAGGTGTAAAGAAAGAGGTTTAAGAGGAAAGAGGTGTAGGATATATATTTTTTTCAATTCAGTACAGGATTTATAACTGTTATTTCATGGCTTCACTAAGCAAATATCTTTATTCAATATTCAACAGCCAGAAATATTGTATAGCTGATGACCAATACTGTATGTAAGCAGCTTGATTAGGCTGCAATTTCAAAGGGAGAGAAAAGGCATGTTTTATAAAGAACTAAAATGTTAAGTGTATTATTTTCCAAACAATAGCCAGAAATATTATTGTGCCCATGAAAGTACACATGTACAAGGTCCAAAGGCCCCAAATGGCCTTGTATTTTTCTTGGGTGCTATTCAGATAACCAGTCAGGTTCTCCATTCACATAAGGCCACACAGTTCCTGCAGTGTTTCAGATATTTTAGGAATACAGGTAGACCCCCAGATTCTAGGTATGACTACATCAGCAGCTTCTACAAAGAAGCGTAAGAGGAGCTTAGTAATCTGGGAGTAGGGCCAGAAGCATAGATAACAATGCAACCTTCTGAGAATTGCAAGCTGTCCCTCCGGTGACTTGATGTAATGCTGAGAATACCGTCTCCCAGAATATATGTGTATTATATGAATATGTAATATGCGGACAGGCGTATATGTAATACAGAGCCTTCTTTCACACCAAATTGCTAGCAACGGTTTCTAATTCCTGGGAAAATATGATGCAGTGTTTGGGGAATTTATATAACCCAGTGTAACAATAATAGCTAAAAAGTGGTTTTTATTTTTCATGGGTCACAGCTGCGGATGGAGCATGAGGGTCTAAAGCACATTAAATACAAGTTCACATATTCAACTCTTGAAATGTCACCTTGATGTACTTGTATATGCACAACTATCAACTAAATATTGAACAGTTCATGGCATAAAGTTAAAGTCGTCTGGAGTTACTTCACACCAGATGCTATGGCTAATCTCTATATGGATGATACTTGCTTTTATGCAGACTTGCTTTAGTGGGTTGCACGGGACTTGATGAGATGTGGCCTCGAAGCTTGTCTCAAATTAGGTGGAATGGATGATCAAGCAGTGATGCAGTCTGTCAGCAGCACAGGATGGATGAACGATCAAGCAAAGCTGCAGGCCGTCAGCAGTCACAGGATTAATGGGTAATCAAGCAGACCTGAAGCCTGCCAGCAAACACAGGATGGAGGTATATTCAGGCAGTGAGGGTAATCTGTGGATAAAGTGAGCAGGTTACAGTGAGGACAAAGTGCGGGGGAGGTATTGCCTGGCATCTTCACATTGCATGAACGTCGGGCAGTTGAATCTGCCGCCTTAAGCCAGGTAGGAGGGAGGAGCAGAGTGGCGCCATAAAAGAGGAGGCGGTGTCGCCCAGGGAGTCTGGAACGAAGGAGAGGTGAGTACGTTACACCCAGTTAAGAGCTTATAGGTCTTCTGTGCTAAGGCAACCCTAGTTATTTGTGAGTCACAATAAAAGCTTAATTGACTTCAGCCTGGGGAAAAGGGGTGCAGAGCACTGCATTACAAGCTGCAACATAATAAGGATGAGATGTGGTGGTGGCAGGCAACAATCAGAGTTTACTATTTCATAGAAAAAAGCCAGAAATATTGTGCTGAATCCATGTGTGGCATTTAAACACTTTTACTAGGCTGCATTTGCAGAGGGAGACAACAGGAGCTTGAAATCAAAATTAGAGTGCTTTACTTCACAGAACGAAATCACTGTAAGTTATTTATAGCTGCCTAATCACTTCCACAGGGTGTCAGATGTGTGCCCTAACTGACCCCCCATGCATTCTGGACTCGGATATGCCCCTTCCTGCAGGGCTAGGACCAGGATGACATCTGTGCATTCTCACACACTGGACAAAAGAGTATCCAATTTCAAGCCATCGAAGGCCTGATACATATTCTCTCTTAAGTCCTGAGGAAGGGGGTATTTGCATGAGCCCCCAAAATGGGTTTGCTATCTCTATACTGTCTCCTCAACCGTCAACAATATTGATTAAAGGTGCACCTGAATTATTAAACAGAGTGTATCACTTCACTTTACAATTCTGCAATTTGACACCTCCAATTTTAGATTTTCAGTTTTCAATATCACCTTCCTGCTCATTGTACAATGAATCAAAAGTGTTATATTATCTGAATGTACTTCAATTGTGTATTGTGATAGTTTGGGGAATATAGCACAATGGTGAGCGGTAAGTGACCACTCCTGAAGCCAACTTTTAACATAAAAGGACAGTCTTTATTCATCAAAAGGTCAACAGTCCATGAACATCACAAAATAACTCTCTTTTCTTCAGCATAAACGAAGCATATCAGTTAATTGGACTCTCATTAACACATCATGTTTTGGTCTCACAGACATCTGGCTGTCCCATACACTCCCAGTGTTATAGTCCCAGGACTTTCCCTGGATATATCGTCCTCAGCAGCTTCCCTCAGCTCCAAGACTTTTGGTATTCACCCTCGCGGGCCACTGTCCCTCTCTGTCTCCCCGACAGGGATCTCAGGGTCACCGACCCTCTGGACCTCTCCAGCCTTCCTGGCTGTGTCACCTGTGCTCACGCACGCAGCAGCATCTGCCTGTAGCCGTGTGCCTACAGCACACCCACAACTCTTCCCTAAAGCACTGGGCTGGCTTCCTAATAAGACTGCTCTCAGCCACCTGATCAGCACAACCTGGACATTGGCAACACCTGGCACCGGGACTAGAGATTCCATCCCACTATAGTCCGCAAAACCTGGAAGGAATTGAAAAGCCAGTTCCTCCTCTGCAAAGGTATTCACATTGTGGAACCTCTCAGCCCCTCTGGCTGAGAGTCCTGGGCGCCAAATTTGCCATACTCCACCGTGGCATTGCCATGCACTGCCACAGTATATAGAGGTTTGCCATCTTGGTCTTGACTGGCAAGTGGGCGTTGAGAAGACCAGGCCAGACTATAAAACATACATCTAAAAGGATCTTTGAAAAGTTATGACTAACCAGACAGGACCATTGTTTAAACAGTGTCCTGTAGGCATAGTCATCCCATATATGTCTGGAGTTTCTGAAAAACACAGGATGATTTTCAACAAATATTGCATCACTTTGGTTTTCAAACCTAGCAACACACATAGAAAACAACACGCACATTGAAAAGACCCAACTTCCTTATTTTGACTTACAGTTCTACTCATAATTCATTCATAACGTCACTGGCTGAAATAACATTCCTGATTTGGAGGGCATAATGTGGTTAGCCCAGTAACCAGAACCCTCCAAAAGAAAATGCACATTAGATGAGGATGACATGTTTACGTTGTGAGCATGAAATATTCATAAGCTGTAAGATTATTAAAGTTTATATGTGTTTCCATAAATTACTGCAGGTTTCAACTAGAATATGGATCTCAGATGGTATATCTAACAAGATTGTTACAGAGTAAAGTTACAGAAGCAGTGCAATTTGTTTTATTTTTATTACTATTTTTATACCATTTGTATTTACAATTATTTCCACTGAATTATGTTCTTCATATGCTGGTACATGGAGTTATAATGCTTTAATGAAAACCAGTAAAATAATAATCCTGGCAATGTCACCGAGATCACTTGTATGCAGCCTGCAGGTCCGTCCTCCCCCCGCC
>NW_017306544.1:1072990-1084216 GCF_000935625.1 Nanorana parkeri
TTGTAATCCTCAGGATGGAGAGCAGAGAGCAGAGCAGAGAACGAACGTTCTCTGCTTTGATCCATGTAAACACTGAGACAGGAGAGCTGCACTCACAGCCTTCCCATATCGGCAGTTACAGGAGAGCAGCTATGTTACTCCTGTTTTGGAGCTGACAGGTTCAATACAGAGAACCTGTCACCTTCAAATGCTATCACACAGGGGATTGTTAGCTCCTGTGTGATAGCAATACAGTTATTAGACATGTGCGATTCGGTTTGTTCCGAAATTCGTTTTGGACGAATTTTCAGAAATTCGGAGATTCGGATGCATCCCCCTTTCCTGCCCTGCCGGGCCTGTGCTCGGATCAAGGGTCTGGTAGGACTGTTAGGGGGGACCCCACGTTCCCCCCCCCCCCATTTTTGGGGCTGGGGTTCCCCTTTAAAATTCCTACCAGACCTTAAGACTTTTTACTAACTATTTGATTTAACTCTTTACTGAATGGGTAGGGGTACAAGTACACCTTACTCATTCACATGGGGGGGCGGCATCTGGGTGCCCCCTTATTTAAAGGGGTACCCCGATACAAATAAGCCCCCTTGCCCGCAGACCCCCACAACCACCGGGTCAGGTTTGTGGGCACGTGGCCTGGTAAGGCGCTCGATCGCCCCCCCCCCTTTCCTGCCCTGCCTGGGTCTGGTAGGACTGTTAGGGGGGACCCCACGTTTTTTCACCCCATTTTTGGGGCTGGGGTTTAAAATTCCTACCAGACCTTAAGGGTCTGGTATGGATTTTGGGGGGAACAGTTGCCAATTTTTTTTTAAATGATAAAAAATTGGATAATAATAATAGCATGATAAAAAAAGAAAAATGAATTTAAAAAATGATTGGGCGGAGCTAACAGTGACAGCTAGCTCCGCCCAACTGTTTCCTATTGGCCGTCACCTGCCAGAGTCTTCTAGCAGGTCCCAGCCAATAAATAACAACTGAGCGGAGCCGGACGTGACCTTACAGCCAGTTCCGCCCAGTTGTCACTGTTTAATTACAGATCAGCGTCCTGAGGTCATTTTGGGACACTGATCTGTCATTACAACTGGGCGGAGCCAGCCATGAGATCACAGCTGGCTCCGCTCAGCTGTCATTGGTGGGGCTGATGGCTGGCCTTCGGCAAGCTGTTCTCCCTGCTTCGGCTTTCACTTTGGCTCAGTCGAGCCAAAGCATATGCCTTCGGCTCGGCTGAGCCACTCGGCCGCCTTCGGCTGCTTTACAGGCTATTGTTCGACTGAACCGAATGGCTATGGCGGCCGAAGAGAGTCGGCGGCCGAAGGATCAGCTGAAGCTACAGCTGAATCCTTCGGCTCAATAGTGAATAACCCCAGGGCTTGAAATGCCATAAAATGCATTTGATTATGAATGAACCGTCTCATTTTCAAAACTGTTATGAACCTTTTTGCTGCCAAAGCCTTTTTTTATTGTGCTCATACTAACTTAAATACGCAATTTTGTGCATGAAAACATGCTTAAATGCTCCATCTATTACCCTTTCTGGTAATTAAACTGATATTAAACGTTTTTTCAATAATGAATCTAGATCAAACAAATTTACATCGCTAAAGCACTTATCATGTTTCCAAACAGCTCCAACTCTCTTAGTTCAGCTTACTTCAACTTCCTGTGGAATACAAAATCACAACGAGCAGAACAGTATCCAGCATCTGTCCATCTACTACCCTGGAGAAGGGTCACTTTAAAGAGTTCATAATAGGGACAAAATCTTCCCTTTCCACTCTTTTCTGACCTAATTTACATATTATGGCACTTATGCCATAATATGCATATTTTGTCACGCAATCAGGGGCATATCTGCCGCGAGGCAAACAAGGCGTTTGCCTGGAGCGGCAGATTCGCTGAGGGCGGCACCGCGAGGGTTACTGACCTGGATTGGATGCGATGACGCGGACGTCAGCCTGGAGTGGACGGCGTGTGCAGACGGCGGGCGGCGTTTTGCGGTGAGTCTGTAAGCCAGTTTATCATTCTGTATTTTTCATTAAACAGTTTTCAAACATTTTCTCTTACCCTGTGTGATAGAGTAGTGCAGGTGACATGTTCTCTCTAAGCACTTAAAGACCAGGCGTTAAACCCCCTTCGTGGCCAGGCCATTTTTCAGTATTCAGCGCTGTGGTTCTTTGACTTAACTTTATTCTGTCATGCATTGCTGTACTGAAATTAATTTTATACAATTTTTTGGGGACACATAGAGCTTTCTCTTGGTGGTATTTAATCACCACTGGGGTTTTAATTTTTTACTATATAATGAAAAAAGTACCGTACATTTCGAGAAAAAAAACTGTTTTCCCTTTGTTATATTAAAAAACATTTATTCTTAACCATATTCCTTGTAAAATATAAAAGAGGGGGTCACGCCGGGTAAATAGACACCAAACATTTACAATTACACGATTTTGCAAAAAAATACCATACCCACAATTGGCCATATGTTCATCAGTTTAGTGTTAATAGTGATTAATGGCCCTAAAATTATTGCCCTCACTCTGACGTTCACAGTGATATGTAACATGTGTGTTGCAATGGGCGCAATCGTCATTTTCGCATGTAGGCGCACCCGACACATGTTTGTGTGTGTATGTGGGGGGTGGGGGACTTTCAAAAATGTTTTTGTGTTCTTTTTATTTATTTTTGTATGTGTGACTACTTTTTTTTGCAAATTTAATTTTTTTAAACTTTTTTTTTCACTTAACTTTATTGCTATCACATGGGAGCTAATAAGCCCACTATATAATAGCCAATTTACACAGACAGGTGCCCTATTTGGAGACATCAGGGGTCTCTAAGACCCTAATGACACATAGGGACCCCCAAAGATTTGATGAAGATGAGATCTGCTTCACCAGCTTCTCACCAGCTACAGAAGCTAGAATGATAGCTGAATGCGGACGTGATGTACTATACACCACTCCAGCATTCCGAGAACGGGGGTGAGTTCAGAGGGAGATCATGCAATGATCTCCCGCTGATCTCTGGTGACAGAGCTGCCCTGCAGGTCCCGAGCCCGCACCGGACACAGCAGGGCTCGGGATTGGCAACGGCAGAGAGGGGGGCCACACACCCGCATGCATTATACCAGCGCGCACAGAGATGAAAGGTGGAGGTGTTTTAAAACACCCACTTACATCCAAGAAGTTCCCGGCTGGCCACTTAATTACAACGGCCGGCTGTGAAGTGGTTAAAAAGACATCAGAGGTCTTTTCGACTCCTAATGTCACCTCGGTACCCTGTTGAACCTGACTGAGCACAGGCTGTGCTCAAACAACTTTTGCACCAGTCAGCCAGTCTGTTGTACAACTCTAAACCTGGAAGTGCCCAGAGCTGAGCACTTCTGGGTTCATACTTAACAAGGAAGATGTTTACAGCCACCCATCCTTTACAGTCATCACAATCACTAATGCATAGCTGGTAGGCATAATGAAAATGTAACCAACTCCTGGCTGTCTATATAGTTATTTTATGACAGGTTTTCTTTTGGGCCTGTATTGACTTCAAGTGAGTTTCACAATCCCATACAAGTGTATAAGAATTCAAAACCCAATGGAAATACAGGCCAGTAGGGGGTCAACTGCAAGGCAAATGCACCCGTCAATTAATTTTCAATGATCTCAGAAGCGTGTCAAACTGATGCCGTTTATAGAAGCCCAAGGACCTTTGACACAGGCCCTTAAACACATGACCTATTCCATCTAAGTTTTGTTCAGTTTTGATTGGAGCGTTACATTCTTAGTCATTTACAGAGTCACATGGGGAATTCTGGCACTGACAATCTTACAGTTAGCTGTTTTGTTTGTAAATACATTAAACTGTTAATACTGTCCCAGTGGTGCCATATAACCAAAAATATTATCCCATAATATTTAATGTGATGGAGTGCTGATGCTAGAAATTTGAAAAATATGTGAGTTCCTAGTCCAAATAGTCTCTAATGAATCCCCCCTCCTACACCTGACATCTGTGTTTCCACTATTGGATTAATAAATCATTGAGATAATAAAGGAGAAACGGGTGATAATTATTGTTTGGATGAGGTAAAAGAACAGGTATTTTAGCATTTAAAAGCATTGTTGGCAGGCTTCAGGGAACAATGTTGGTAGTGGTCCAGTATTCTCAATACAGAAAACAAATTTATTGGATTGTCAGTGGAGCTTGTCTGAGTTCCCAGTAAGAGGAGACACTTCTGTTCTATTATTTCTGTGCCCCCTGTGCCCTTTCAGAATGTAAGTCCATATGGTTGGTAACATCGATCAGTATCCAAATATCCCAATGCTAACTTTGTATTGTCTCTAGATTTATTAGCACTGTAGGATATCAAAAGCTGTGTGCAATTTACAAAAAAGTGTCAAATAATAACATTTTTATTAAAACTGCCGGTAGAGGAGAACACCCACCCTTTGTTATTCCACACAGTGCAGTTTGGTTGGCCAAAAACTGCATACAGTGGCATTACTGTGCCTCTTTACCCAAATGCATCCTAGTTCTTGCTTGTGTTCTTTTTATTAAAAAAACGCATGTTGTTGAACAGATGTCTTCAACAGGCATCAAAGCAGTATGGAAGTGCAAGCATGTCCAAATGCATATGTTTTTTTTTTTCAAATACATGTAGCCTAAGTCTGCTTTAAACTATTTTAGTGATGAGATGGAACCTAGTTGAAGCAAGAGCTGGCTTTTGTTTCTCATGAGCTGCCCTTTCTGGAACTCTTAGCTGTGCTACCCTCCGTCTTTCAGCCTCTGCAAATTCAAGCAAAGGGTCCCCTTTACTGGGATCATGTTTGAAACATAGAGGATTGCTGGCAATATTATTTTGTAGTTATGATGAAGGGAGACCTTTTAACCTCCAAAACGTATTGGCCTTTAATGATACAAAATTCTGAACAAAATCAAATCAAATCTTTAGGGAGAGCTTCTACTATCTCATAGCAGATACAGACATTTCTTGCTAACATTATTTTCTAAAAATAGACCTACCGTATTTGCTGGCGTATAAGACGACATTTTTTTCAGTAAAGATGTTTTTAGACTTTTAAATATTTATTAAACATTTATTTTTTTCCTAAAAATTTAAACTATAATTTCTGAAATGTGCTGCAGCATCCAGGAGTGCCCTCTATTCTTTTTAGAATAGCCATATTGTTACACTCAGCACTGGTTTGATAGCCTCAGAACTTTGTGGTAAGTCCACTGTGGAAACTGCTTGAGCTGTATATACATTTTTGGGCAGATATTGCACCTCTTGAACATTTCCAGTGTGGCACTCACCCCTAAGGAGCCGCTGGAATACCTGAATCTTCCATAGCCTGTCTAGGGATTTTAGCAACCTGCTGCCCCAATAGCATTAACTGCTCTCTTCTAGTGACCAACAGAGCTAAGATCCAGGCCAGAGGTATGATGCAGAACTTTTATTAGAACACTTGAAATGGGAGAGAGGGTTTAGGGCTTAGGACATCCATGAGAAAAATATGCAGCTAAAACAGAACTACAGACTCACCAGTCCCTTTCAGTATTCCACAGTGCAGGATTAATAGGAATTCACACTGACACTGGGTATTTGAGCAACAGCTGAAGAGGGATAGGCATGCGATCTTCAGTAGGAAAGACACCGTACTTTCTCCTGAGGTCCATTCCATTCCAGCAGCTATTAGCTTCCCTAGTTCTCCGCCTGAGAACAGTATTAGGCCTCCTCCAGACTAGAGGCCTAACAAAGCATTTCCTGCACTTGAACATTCCAACCCCCAGGCCTAAGCCTAGGGACAGGCTGGATTAGGACTTCAACCTAATACAGGACTGAGCATTTATGCTTCCCCTGAGTATATATGCACTTCCCCAGCCCAGCATGCACCACTGGCCATGAAAACCACCATGGACTGGCCGCACACACACTCATAATGCCCTCCCATTGGAGTCACACCCCACTCAGGCAGGTACAGTCAATGCTAGAACACCTGGAATTAGCCAGATAAATGCCAACTATAATTCAGCCAGACTGACTAGAATTCTGGCAACATGCAATTTCTAGTAGCCACTCCACAAAAGGTGGTGAGGAATGTTGGTGTACATTAAAATAGTGGTATTATGAGTATTACTATTTTTACATGAGGCATAACTCTCACCACATTTAGGTATATATCCCAAGTATCCCAAATTACAAACCCTGAGATAGCAGGGGGAAAGGGGGTATTACAGGGCTTATCCTTAATTTGACCCTAAACTCAGAAGTTAAATCTTAAAAATGCATTCAGGTACCTGAACTATTAACACAAATATATCCTATTTGTGCATCACTCATCTGTAGATCCTCAAATCATCTCTGAATTGGTACTTAGCACTGCGCTTCTTTCTGGAGGGTGGCTACTTTTGTTCCCCAAGCTCACTCCTGTGATAGACTATAATTTTAACACAAATTAGCTAACTAAAGGTGTGCATATAGTCCATCAGGGTAGTAAGCTTAGAGCGGTGGCTACTTTACAACACACATAGTGACCATGTGGATCAAAAGTAGGCTCCCTCTAGAATGAAGGACAGTGTAAGCCCAAATTCAGAGATGATTTGAGGATGTACAGCTGAGTGATACACAAATAAGCTTCATTTCTGTCAATAGTACTTGAATGCATTTTTTAAGATTTAACTCCTGAGTTTAGTGTCATTTTAATACAAGACAACAGTACAAGAACATTACTTATGATAAAAGATCCCTCTTTGTGAAATAGAACTTATTTCATAGTGAAATGAAACCCTGTACTGATTAATCTAGTGACTATAGCACAAAGCTGAAAAACACTTTTTTTTTAGTGCACTTTCACTGTGTTGCATTAAAGGATTATTGATTGTTGAATTATACACTGATTTTCAGAGGTCAGTTATGAGATATTAATGGCACCTTAGAAGGGCCTGAGATAAAATGAGGCATTATACAAACATCTGTTGAGAGGAAAGAAGTGATAAACATTTTTAGGTATCACCTAAATCATGGCAAATTACTTTTATATTTAGCATCTCATCTGCCTCTGTTTGATCTCATTGGGACTCCAAAGCCTTGAAAAACAATTAGCCATTTAATTTCTTTTAATTCAAAGCAGCTGCTAAGTATAAAAATTCAACAGGGACTTAACTGATCCTGGGTCCCTGATGTTGCATAGAAATTAGGGGTTCTAAGCATTAAGTCAACTGTGCCATCAGTTATGGAAAACACATTAACTGCTGTTACTACTGTACAACCTCCATTCCATTTTTATATCTGTTTAGGAGAGCACTGCTGTCACAGTGTGCAGAATGAATGGACTCATATATTCCGAATAATATATGCAGCTAGCTATCAATATATTTCAACATTGGACTGAATCAAGGGAAATGGAAATGATATAGAATGTATTTCATTTTCTGAATTTTAATGCTATATACTCTACGCTGTTGGTGATCTTACAAACATTTTAAAATAAACTATAGATCTGGCTGTATCACCGGTCTTATCTGCTTTCTATTCCTCCAATATTAAAACAGTTACTGGAAATAATAATCCATAGCAAATAGTCATGCTTCAGCAGTTTAGAGTAATTGGACAAATAAAAAATTATGTATTATTGCATTTTGTATTTATTAACATGCTATCCAATGGTTAACTGTCTTGTGCTGCCCTGCTCAGCCTTCGTGTCAGACATCATCATTGCGCATAGCTGGGGCCAAGGATAAGAGGCTGAAATATATATTTTGCTCACTCTGTTTTGGTACACCTGGAAGCTTAACACTGTAAAAGTTGTTTAGCTGCTGGGCCTCCAATTGCAACCTTATTTTTTTTTACTGTTTTACTTTTTTCATCGTCTGTTTCATTTCATATTTTTATTTTATTTCATTTCATTTTTATCCATATTTTAATATTTTCTGCTATGTTAAAACAAGGGTTAGGGTTTAGTGGTTCAGGGTTTATTTTTGGGAGAGGTACATATTATAATTTTTTATTTCAGGGTCCGCAGCAGACACTTGTTGCTGTCACAAGTAAAGCTGCCTTTGTCAGGCAAGCCTAAAGGGAGAGGTAGAGTTTCTACACCAAGAGGTAGCAAGGGGCGAGCAGGTTCTTTAGAACAAAGTCATGGTAAGGCCGTACCATCTAGAGGCAGGGCACATCTACCTTTTCTATCTCAGAGTGGCAATGCTAGACAGCCACAGCATGTGCAGAAGGTAATGGAGTGGCTATCAAAGCATTCTTCTTCCTTCTCCCAGGTACAGAGCAGCCAGTCACATGCCACTAAGCCCCTTTTCTACCTAAATCCTGCATTATGTCTCAAAGTGTGAAGTGTATTATGGTGGTCCTGCACTCAAACATATTTGTGGCTCCTGTCTTTTAGATAACACACTCTTATGTTTAGTGCAAGATATAATCTACCTAAAATCTCTCTTACACCATGGCCCTAGCAAGTTGTTTACATACTGTCTAGACCAGGGCTTAAAATTTCCACTCGCCTGCTCGCATTTTGCGAGTAAAAATAAGGTGAGGGCGAGTGGAAATTTGAGAGCAGAGCAGCTCCTGTCACTTCCGGCTTCCTTGGGCCAGTGCTCTGACAGTTCTGAGCTCCGGTGATGTGTCGAAAGTGCGAACTTATCGAGTTGTGGGACCGCATGACTTCCGGTTTCCTCAGAACTACGATGTTTGCACACAAACTATGTTGTGCACGAGCGCCATCCACGGCATTGCCCTATACACATAGACCACAGCAATACAGTTATAAAATGATGTAGGATGACAGCAAGCCAGCGCGTTCTTTATCTCAGGTGCCCCACTCAAGCGGCGGCCATATTGAGTGGGGCACCGGAGATAAAGAACGTGCTGCCTTACTGTCATCCTACATCATTTTATTAATTTATTGCTGTGGTCTATGTGTATAGGGCAATGCCGTGGATGGCGCTCCTGCACAACATGTTTTGTGTGCAAACATCGTAGTTCTGAGGAAACCGGAAGTCATGCGGTCCCACAACTCGATAAGTTTGTACTTTTGATACATCACCGGCGAAGGAAAGAATGTCTGTGAGCAGCATCCATGCCTGGGTATCTGGGTGTGATAGTGAGGGCTGCTGCAGCCCTCACTAATCACTCACAGATAAACCAGGGATCGATCCTGCTCACAGCCTCCTCCCTGCAAAGATGTGAACAGGTGAGGGGGCTGGGGGGAAGGGGTTGAGTGTATTATAATTTTTTTTGGGTATGAGGGTATGAATTTCACTTGTGACATGAAACGGCTTCTGTCTAGCTATGATCACGTTTATAAACTCTGATGCTGGTTGCTATGTAACATGCTAGTTGCTATGTAAAATGCTAGTTGCTATGTAACATGCTGGTTTCTATGTAACATGCTGGTTGCTATGTGACATGCTGGTTGCTATGTGACATGCTGGTTGCTATGTAACATGCTAGTTGGTATGTAATATGCTGGTTGCTATGTAACATGCTGGCTACTATATAACAAGCTGGTTGCTACGTAACATGCTGGTTGCTATGTAAAATTCTAATTGCTATATAACATGCTAGTTGCTATGTAACATGCTGGTTGCTAGGAAGGAAGCTTGTTGATTTGTGTGCAAACATCGTAGTTCTGAGGAAACCGGAAGTCATGCGGTCCCACAACTCGATAAGTTTGTACTTTTGATACATCACCGGCGAAGGAAAGAATGTCTGTGAGCAGCATCCATGCCTGGGTATCTGGGTGTGATAGTGAGGGCTGCTGCAGCCCTCACTAATCACTCACAGATAAACCAGGGATCGATCCTGCTCACAGCCTCCTCCCTGCAAAGATGTGAACAGGTGAGGGGGCTGGGGGGAAGGGGTTGAGTGTATTATAATTTTTTTTGGGTATGAGGGTATGAATTTCACTTGTGACATGAAACGGCTTCTGTCTAGCTATGATCACGTTTATAAACTCTGATGCTGGTTGCTATGTAACATGCTAGTTGCTATGTAAAATGCTAGTTGCTATGTAACATGCTGGTTTCTATGTAACATGCTGGTTGCTATGTGACATGCTGGTTGCTATGTGACATGCTGGTTGCTATGTAACATGCTAGTTGGTATGTAATATGCTGGTTGCTATGTAACATGCTGGCTACTATATAACAAGCTGGTTGCTACGTAACATGCTGGTTGCTATGTAAAATTCTAATTGCTATATAACATGCTAGTTGCTATGTAACATGCTGGTTACTATATAACATACTGGTTGCTATTTAACTTGCTGATTGCTATATAACATGCTGGTTGCTATGAGCTGTGAGTGTTGCTAGGAAGGAAGCTTGTTGCAGTGAAGCATTGCTGTTGGGCAGTATAATAATTGCTATAAGCTCCATCTGCTGGTAGCCAGGACGCTGATTCTTACGAATTTTAGTTCTAGCAACCTCTGTTTATAAGAATTAGCATCCTGGCTACCAGGATGCCTTACTAGGAAATATTTTGGTTGCTATGAGCTCTAGTTGGTAGGAAGCATGCTGGCTGCTATGGGTTTTGGTTGCTAGGAAGGTTGCTGGGTGCTACGAGTTCTGATTATTAGCAAGATAAATGGTTGCTATGATTCTTGTGTTGCCAGGATGGATGCCAGTTGCTATGAGCTCTGGTTGCTATGAAGGATGTTGGCTGCTATGAGCTCTAGTTGATTGGTAGAATGCTGGTTGCTATGAGCTCCAGTTGTTAGGCAGGATGCTATTTGCTTTGAGCTCAGGTTGTTAGGAAGGATACTGGTTGCTATGAGCTCTGGTTGTTAAGCAGCATGCTGGTTGCTATTAGTGCCAGTTGTTAGGCAGGGTGCTATGAAATATGGTTGTTAGGCAAGATTATGGTTGCTATGAGCTCCAGTTGCTAGGAAGGATACTGGTCGTTATGAGCTCTGATTGTTAGGAAGGATACTGGTCACTATGAGCTCTGGTTGTTATGCAAGATTCTAGTTGTTAATGAGCTCTTGTTGCTAGGAAGGATGCTGATTTCTTTCAGCTCTGGTTGCTAGGAAGGATGCTTGTTCGTATCAGCTCTGGTTGCTAGAAAAGATGCTGGCTGCTAGGAAGGATGCTGGTTGCTATGAGCACTAGTTGCTAGGCAGGATGCTGGTTTGTATTAGCTCTGGTACTAGAAAAGATGCTGGTTGCTATCTATAATTTTGTGTGGGGGTTAATAAGGGTGGGGGGATATTATTCTTTGTGTGTGGGGGG
>NW_017306544.1:1084581-1114671 GCF_000935625.1 Nanorana parkeri
TGTGTGGGGGGTTAATAAGGGGGGGAGTATATTCTTTTATGTGTGGGGGGTTAATAAGAGGGGAGCGTATTATTTTATGGTGGGGGTGTAATAAGGGGGGTGCGTATTATTTTATGGTGGGGGGTTAATAAGGGGGAAGCGTATTATTTTATGTGTGGGGGGGTTAATAAGGGGGAGTGTATTATTTTATGTGTGAGGGGGAGGTTTAACGTTGTTGAGCAGTGTATTATTGTGCTTTAAGCTGGCCATACACCTTACAGCCATCGCACGACTTTCGTTGTGCGATGGTTGTAAGGTCATTAAAATCTCGTACGATCTGCCCATCTTGGACAAGCAGATCGTACTTGCGATAATCGCAAGCCCTCCCCGCTGGGGGGAGGGCTTCCGATGATTGCAGTGCTGAGTGGGCAGTGCTGAGTGCTGACTTGCAGTGCTGAGTTCGGCCTGTGCAGCATTCGTTTTCCAACCCGCCAAAAATCGTACGATTTTCGGCAGGTTTTCCAGCGTGCTTGGAAGACAAAAGTCGTACGACCTTACAATAGAAGCGGTCGCACGCTGCCATACACCTGCCCATACACACATCCTCATATGGTAGTGGAGAAAATTATCAGTGCCCCCCCAGTTTTGACTGTGGTATCTTATCTGCACCCTGTTAACATAATATAAAGCTAAAGCTATGTTATAATTGCTGTTTTTTATATTTTGGACTCTTTATTCTAAAGAAAAATGTAATTTCATAAGCTTTAAGGGGGCGTGGTTGCGGGCGTGGTTGGGGGCAGGGTTCGGGGAGGGGTTGGGGGACGGGCCTGGGGTGGGGTTGGAGACGGACCTGGGCAAGGTTTGGTGGGACAACTGGTGGAGAGTAAGGTTTTTGCCTGGCTAGTAGGTCTAGACTTGACATTTTAAGCCTTGGTCTAGACACTGTATAATCTTTGTACCTGTTGTCTTTCATACAATGTACACTAATGTTTAGTTTAAGATAAAAGCTAACTTGCTGCTCTTTCTCATATTGCAGCCTAACCAAACTGATCTTGCCACTAAATAATATTTGTGGGTATTGTCTCTCAGATAATACACTCATTTTATTGCAAAATAAAACCTGCCTTGTCTCTTTCTATTTGCTGCCTATTTAAGTGCTCACATACAGTCCCGGCACTAGAATATTTCTACCAAACACATACATAAAATCTATACTATGAATATTTTTGGAATAGATGGGGATATGGGTATGGGAGGGTGTTTGAGGAATGTGGGGTAGTGGTATTGAAATGTTTTGTGCACCCTGTTTTTATATTATATTAAATGTTTAAGATAATGCAGGGGGGTAATGTGAAAAAAGCTCACACACTATACTATTAAACTGTTTTGCTACTAGACAATTGGTAGTAAGTTGAGGGTATCAGCTTTATCTTTTTTTTAAACCTACACATTCCTATAGTTTTTAGATCTGTTGTGGCTGCTGCTGCTTCCACCAGTTAATTTAGGCCTATTACCACTTGATAACAAATCAGGAGTTGCAGCCAAAACAGCCTGAAAACACTCTTTTTTTCAAGTTGAAATGAATTGCATTGGGTTGCTGCTGATGTATTTAAGCCACTTTAAGTGTAAACATTAAAAATCAATTACACATCCAAAATACGTGATGGCAGAATTACATGTCGCTTGACTCTGTACATGAAAAACATACTTTTCTATAACACCACATACAGTACATATACATTATCTCTAAGGCATTTTCCAAGCATATAATTTAAAGTATTGGTATTTTTTCCATGTTTTTTGCTTTTTTAGTTGTGTAATATAGGATTTTTGTAAGATGAGAGCTTGAAAATAAAAATATATAATATACAGAGTAATAGTAGGGTGAAAAGTAAAAAAAAGAAAAAACCTTGATAATTATTATTTGTATATGTAAACAGATAAACATATATTTTAATTATTCTTTTCTAGAATATATTTAGTTAAAGGTTTTTTTTTTTATTTATGTATTTATTTTTATTTTAGCAACAATAAAAAATATAGCCCTGGCCTTTTCAGAGACATATAAAAGGGGATGAAAAAATAAATGCATTAACTGGTTTTCTATGCATTGATTTTCCTAAAGAGTCAGCGTGCGGTTAGATCCTTACAAGTGCCTGATGGTATTTCCAACTGAGGTAATAATATTGCAGCAGTTCTGTGCGGAGACACATCCGTACAGGAGTTGGGAAGATGTGAAATGTCAAATCTCTGGCTCATATCGTATCTCCCGTTCTGCTTTGTTTCTGGGTGACATTTTAATGGTAAATGTTTTATGCTGATGGCAATCTGACACCTCTGTGAAACAAGGGCAAAGATTGTTGAGATGACTATTGTGATAGTGAATTAATATAATCAGTCTGTTCTTCTACAAGGTGAAGCCATGAATACGCTGGAATTAATAACAGTCAAAGGATTTGAAGCACCATATATCTATATTTTTTTTTGCATCAGGTACAACACTCACCGTAAATAAATGAGGATACCTTGCTGAAGAGTTGAAAAAACTGAACGTCTGATATAAATAAGCAATCTGTTTTGGAATTGTGTATTCCTTGTATCAGGCTTCCTCTTTCTATCACAATGTTTTGCTCATTAAATATCAGCAATCACAAAGGACACGGCCCTTGAGCTTTAACATCTATCACTAACTATCACAAGAAATTATCTATGCTATATTGAGGCAGAAGAAATTTCTGCAATGTCTGTTCCACAGAATGTTTATGGTTGCTTTGAAGGGGAATTGTCACTTAGTGCGTGAAAAATATACACCCATTTAAATAGAAGATTATTCTATTAATTTTACTGGTACGCAAAGAATCTTTTTTTTTTCTGGTCAGACCTGCAAACTATCCACTTAGTAAACATAAAAAATTGCCAACATTGGAAAGAAAGTTCGCTGCTTCACAAATTTCTAGAGCAGACCTCTATATGGACTTGTTTGTTAAAGGATGTGAGTAGGTGATTTTAAGGTGGTTCTTGGGAATCTTTCTTGAAGTGAATAGGAAATTGTAGAATAGAACCTAAGGACAGCTTTACTGAGAAGGACGTTTAGAGTTGTGTTAGGCTGGACATACAGTATATTAGGGCTTCTTGTAAGTGGTGGTAGGGGACTATAGGAGAGATGAATAGATATAGTGGGGAGCTGTGTGAATGAAGGCTGCAGTGCTTCAAACACGTGGAGACAATTCCTGTGGGCTGTGGGAGACATATGCCAATGATCCACCAAACCTGGGTAGCGGCATACAGGCTATAAAATAAAGAACATACCTGGGTAGCTTCTTGTGAAAATGTGTTGCACCACACAAGTACCCCCCCCTCCCCCCCACACACACACACCACACACAGCACACACTGATACTTCTTAAGCGATTGCCTGCCTCTACCTCTCTACCTCAGATGGTGTGAAATGCCCACTGCAACACAAGCTGACTGGCATTTTTAGAGGAAGGAACAGCTGGTGATTGCTAGAAAAGTGAGTATCAGAGTTGGAGATGGGTAAATGTTTCACACACATTCAAAGCAAAGTGACAGTGTCTTTTTAAGTAAGGTTTATTGCCTAAAATAAACATGTCACAAATGAAACCGAGTATATGATAAAAAAATGCCAATACCTGAAAAAGAAATGCGTGCCAATACAATAAACATATCCAAAGATATAGGCAGCTGTAGTTATCTTCCATTTCTAACCTCTCCTGTAAAAGTCAAGCTTGACCCTGCCCTTCTTCCCCCCCAAATGGTCAGTGAGCAGCAATGCTTACCAATAAAGACACTAATTGGGCAGAGGAGTGATGTCAAGTTCAAATTTCACAGGAAAAGCCTACATTGGCTATATCTCTGAATCTACAAAATGTTCTTTTCAAGCTGTTTTCACTGAATATATCTTTTTTCATCATGTGCCCTTTTAAATTGCCCTATTTGTGACATATTTTAATAAGGGCAGTATCAGAGTATGAGTTATTGCCCCCCAGGGATTGTTCTCAGCACCACAACCAACCAGTCACACCAAAGGGTGATACTCTAGCACAGAGACTTTAGGCTCAATTCTCCATGCTAACGCATGTGTTATTTTTGATAGCTGTTGTCAATGTCAGCCATTTCACAGTTATGTTTTGCTCTCACTGACTTTAATTGCTAGGAGAAGTATCACTATGGCAAATAGGTTAGTCAATTGAACCTTTTGTCTGAAAGAGACAATCTGTTTTGCTTCTGTAAAGTGTTTTGGCAGAATTGAATGGGTGTATATGGATGTATACATTCTGCAGTAAAGATCCCTAGAATATATGACTTGAGTCTGTTTTGTATACAGTATAGTAAGGTGTGTGGACAAACTCAAACATAAAATGAAAATTTGATACATAAAGTCTACATTTAGGCCTCATTCACACACAACGCAAGAGCAAAATTGTATATTGCGTATATATGCGCATATACGTGCGTATGTATACGCATATACGTGCATATGTGTACGCATATACGCACGTATGTGCGTACATATGTGCACTACATGCAATCCCCGCATGCATCATTCGTAATAGAAAATTCAATGAACTGTATGAGCGTACGTGCGTAAAATACGCAGAAATACGCTGCCCGGACGCATATCGGTTCCATTCTGTTTTTGCGCATATTTACGCTACGCAAATATACGGCTCCATACGCAGCTATGTGCATGAAGCCACTTGTTTGCATGTGCTACAGATGGGACAATACGCACTTACGCGCATAGGCGCATATATATGTGCGGCAGTGTGAATGAGGCCATAGATGTGCTTGTGAAATATATACATTTTGCATATTTTACCGTATTTTTTAATCTCACTTAACCTACATTTTAACACTATTTGTAGGGTATAAACACGATATAAAAATCGTATACATATTTTATTTTCCTAGGACCTACAGTTTCTAACTACCTGAAGGCTGCTTTGCATTCTGTCTTGAACAATCTGACCCTTGAATGACTATTTTTCAATTGGACTGCACAAATCTTTTTGTCTTCATCTCCATAGATCATAATGCATAGTGTTATCTCTGCTTAGTTGCAGGGTACAATAGGTTTAACTTTGTGCTTTCTCAACCCGGTGTAAGGCTTGAAGAGATGTTGGGTTCTTCAAGGATATATGCAATTTGCACTGTTAATAAAGAAGTTCCACCAACAGTGGTATAAATATTAACAGGGCTTTGAGAGGCTCTTGCTTACTTCTAGTGTTGGATCTTCTGCCCCCCCTTTAACAAAAATGTTCCTATTGTTAATTTCCTCTGTATAAGTGGTCTGCTCCTAGTTTGTTGCTGCACCATGTTCTGGCCAAAATACAAAATTTAGCATTTAACATTTTTTTTGTTTTTTAGGCAAAACATTTTGCCTCTATCAACAAGAGGTCTTTTTGGAAATGAGGTGCCCAGCAAATATCATTTTATCTTTACCCTGAAATCAACAGACTATGACTGCTGATGTTGGTTAATCCGGACAAGTTTTCTGGGTTTTGTCACCTATACTGTATTATTAGCAAGATGATGCACTGGAGCTGTGGTGGTAAAACAAAAAACAAAAGACTATTTTATGAAAAAGGAATATCATACATACAAAAAAAAGATTTTAAGGTTCACAAAATTTAACATCAATTAATTTTTTGCAGGTACAGACCATATGGCTGAATTACAAGCAGCAGAACAATATATAATATTGTGGAAGTGCTATTTATGGATAAACTAACTATATTATAAGGAAACCTAATGGGACAATCTAGTTGAAAGTTTTTGTTTCTCTGTAGGTTTTCACTATATTCACCTATCAGAAGGTGATTGAGATCATTTGTGATTCACACTGACGTCGATGGAGGAATAACAGAAAAGCTTAAACTAATCTCAAATTGACCTTAAGTGGTCTTAAAGGTCTGTGTACATTAGCCTTTATTCTACAGAACTGAATTTCAATGTCCCCATTATATTTTACTATACAATCTTAAAGCTGAACTCCCGTCTGGAGAGTAACTCTTGCAGTGGAACCCTCTCCATGCTGAAGGGTTACATGCTTATTTTTAGACATGTGCAATTCATTTTGTTCTGAATTGAAATTCATACAAATATTAGCAAATTCGGACATTCAGATTTTCAAATTTCAGAAAAAAAGAAAGAACTAATCTGAACATATCTGAATTTTCCGATAACGAAATCTGGATGCATCTGACATTTTTACGAATCTCATTTTGAATGGACTTTTGTGGTTAAACAAAAAACATAAAAAAACAGGTTGGACGCCTCTCCCCAATTCTTACCTGACCCTTTAGATCTGGTAGGAGTTTTATGGGGGACCCCAAAAAAAGTTTTATGGGGGCCAAAAAAACCCCCAAAGACACAGGTCCATCAAGCCCACAGACCCCCACAACCACTAAGCCACCAGGTTGTGGGGAAGAGGCCCTTGTCCTCATCGGCATGTTGAGGGCATGTGGCCTGGTATGGTGCAGGATGGAGGGGGAGTACATGCTCATCCCCACCTTTCCTGCTCTGCCAAGCTGCTGCTCGGATCAAGGGTCTGGTAAGGAATTTTAGGTCCTGCAAGCCTGCAGGAGTGAGGAATAAGGTAAGTATTTTACATTATTCCTCACGCACAAGACAAAACAAGCATTTACGGTAAGCCTTGCAGTGGGGAGGGGCACTCGGCAAGGGTAACGTCTCCTCAAGCACACTGTTAGGTTTATTAAATATAGAGAACTTATAGAAAAAAACTAATTTAATAAGATTGTAAACCATTGTAAAGGCCATCAAAGTGCAGTGATTTTACAACATTAATTTTGACTGTGAAAATGCATTGATAAATACAGCAAATATACAAATTTGCTAAAACAGCAAATTTGCACTGAAAAACATATTATAAAGTTTTGAAATGTAGGTATCTTCAAAGTTCTTTTATCTTTTGATAGTCTTACCTGCCAGAATAAAAACATTCCAATCAAGTTAGTGCCAGCCTCAGCACAGAAATAATAAAAAGAAGATCACGCATTGTACAAAGTTTGTTAAAGACAGATGTAGCAAAATAAAGAACTTATCTACGTGCTTAAAGGAGAATTACAGTATGGGGAGAGTGAAATACACTCATTCCCATAGCTAGGGCCGATGTGTGACACTGAAGCTGTCGTACATCAGCTCTATTGATCGAGAACTGAGTGATCACATAGCGCTAATCACTCAGTTTCCGATCTTTCCGTTCTCCCTGCAGAGGGCGTTGACTGTCAGTCACCACTCCCCGCAGGGTTTCCCCCTCTCTGTTCCTGCAGTGCTGACTGGAGGGATAGACAGGGGAGAGGGTGGGCACAGCTGGCTCTGGCTCTAGAAAAGCAGAGAAAGCTGTCAAGCAGGCAGCAGGGTGGATCTTTCCCGAATGCAGCGTGGCACTGCGCTGTCAGCATATAGAGGGTAATGGCCCACTATACGTTGAGTTTTGGGCCACATATTAGTAAATGCCCTCCTGTGACCCTAAAGAGAACGAAGGCCAAAAAAGGTTTGGCAATAGTTCTCTTTTAAATCACTATACAACATAACCCCACCATAAGTCTAGAAAACGTACAAAACATTTTCTGATAATAAAACGTTATTGATAAGCTAAAGGGAAAATGTAATCATGTTATTAAAGTTCTGATCTGCTCCTGTAACAGCTACTCTGTTACAAGAGAAATATGGAGGCTACCATAAAATGCCTGCTTTGAAAATTGCTATTCAAAGTTAGGGATTGGAGGTAGTTTAATGTGCCCAGAGATGGGCTTTAAAGGGTTGCTTCACTATACAAAATGCTTTAAAGCATGTCATGCCTCTGAATGAAGAGTCTACATATTCTCCTTCCCTGCTCCCCATGCATCCTTGTGTACACTCCCCCCCCAGGCTAAGCCCAGGGGCAGACTGAACCAGAGCACATGGCAATCCTTGAGTATTTATGCACTTGCCCAGCATGAACCACTGGCCATGAAACTCCTAGTGATTGGCTGGTGAGTCATAGGCACTCCTGATGTTCCGCCAAAGGTTCACCTCACTCTGTGGCAAGGTCACAGCCCACTCACAGGCAGTGCAATCAATAGCATAACACCTAAGATTAACCAGATAATGCCACACTACAAATCAGCCAGACTGATTACAGTGCTAGCAACACTAGATTTTAGTAGCCAGTCCACTTAAGATGATAGGGGTTACACATGCTATGTACTGTATTTTGTAAGTGGAATGCTTGTAGGTATGTATTACTGCTCACAGAGATTTGCCCCCTGATAATGCTCTTATCAGCTTTTCTCTACAGGACTGTGCCATCTTTGTTCAGGCATTATCTGCATCTATTTCCTGGACTGAGATACATGATTAGAGTTAGCACAATCATGTATACCCTGCAAGCCATGATGCCAATGCCGTTCTTGGCTGCCAGATCAGTCACTTCTGTTACCTCTCACTTTGCAACATTATACATTTATAGTAAGTCTCAGTCTGATCAACGGAGGAGAGGAGACTAAAACAATGCTTCCTCCTGTCTGAAGCATGCCGATGACCTCATCTTAGCCTAGGCTAAATCACAAGATTGGAGCTAAGGGACCGATTTCTAATTATAAGTCATGAAATCACTTGCAGAATTGAGCGATAGCGATTCGTTGGGAAATTCATCATCAGACACTGAAAGTGGCTTTCAGTGTCTGATGACGAATTTAGAAAACCAGGTAGAATTTAGAAAACCAGGTAGAAAACAGCGATAGTAAATTAGAATCACTTGCAGAATTGAGCGATAGCGATTCTTTGGGAAATTCGTCATCAGACACTGGAAGTGGCTTCCAGTGTCTGATGACGAGATGCTGTTTTCTACCTAGTCTAAAACCGCTTTTGACCTAAAGGGACGCTTTTTGGATGCCATGGATGTTCACAAGTTTCCAGGCAGAGAGAACAGTAAAAGTGCAGGCAGGGCACTGGACAAAGCTCTAGGGACAAAATTTAAGTGAAATAGTTTGATACATAAGTGTAATCATAGCAGATTACATAGTATTGTATGTATTCTGTGTAACTGTAATGTTTTCACTTTTGAATTTCCTGCCGGCTCCACCCCCCGCTGTTATGCCCGAAAACGAAAGTAAAACTCAGATGCCGGCCGCGTACAGCAGAGGACGCCGGGGGCTCGCAGGGACAAGGTAAGTGACACTTTTCTGTGCAATCCCGAGTCTGGCTCGGGGTTACCGCTCTTGGTACTGAAAATTAGCCCCGAGCCAGACTCGGGAATACCGCCAGGGAGGTTAATGAATGGGTAGGGGTAAAAGTACCCCTTACTCATTCACAAGAGGGGGGGTCGCATCTGGGTGCCCTTTTAGTAAAGGGGCCAATAAATTGCATATAAGCCCTCTTAAAGGCGACAATTGCTTTTGAAAGTTCTACCCCCATAGACTTGCATTGAGTTCGAGTTCAAATTCAATCTTTTTGGATGTTCTAAAGTTCGAATTCGAACCAAACTTGGGCCTGTTCGGCTCATCACTAGTCATATATAGAAAGAGCCATGAGCCTTCTTTGATCTTTTGGAACAATATCCCACTGACTAGCCTTGTCAATCCCAACTATTGTTTCCTAATATTCCTAATAATCTCTATAACAATAGGTCCAAGTTTGGACAACACTCATCCAACTGTTATGAGCACACCATTACACTAGTTTTACACTTTAAAAAAGAAAAAGGTGGGGAGGAATAGGGTGTGCACTACACACCAGTAATCCACAACAACCATACAACTGCTTAAAAAGGCTTGAAATGCAGAACAAGATCAATGTGATACACTGCATTGCATAATTGCAGTTTTTAATATGCTGTAGAATGCTGGAATTCTACAGACACTCCAGCAAAAGGTGATCCAGACACAGTGCCATTGATTACATTTACTTGGGACACCTGGCTCAGATTAATTTGTAAACAAGATAAGCAAACCAAGGCTGCCGGCTTCAAATCCTGTATGCTTCGACATACTTGCTGAGCACAATTCTGGCAGAGGGACAGCTAAGCAAGAAATTAAAACAAATGGGATAAAAATAAGGTACAGCTGTTCTAAAACAGACGTCTTGCTTGAATGCATTAGCTGTCTACATTTCCTTAGCATGTAATGGCCAATATATTAATTTATAATTAGTGTAATACTGTAAGGCTCAGCAAGTAGCTGTGTGCACCTCCAATAATTAATCAGCAGAGAAGCAGACATTAATGGCTGGCAGAGTTACTGCCTTTGGTAATTGGGTAGACTGAAAGATATTGGTATTCCATCGTAGAACGATAAGCTACTTTGTTGCACTTAACTTGAAAACTAGAACAATGTTTAAGAGGTCTTTTTTAAAGCAAATTGCAGAATACATGGAAGAAAAATGCTTTTACAGACCATGGGGAGATGCTTCTTAAATGTATCAAGGTGAGAATGAATCTCTTACTTTTTTTAAATGCACCAACTTATTTTTTTTAACATTTACTTTTATTTATGATAACAATATTGGAAATGGGGATTCGTAAAATGTAAGATTTTTGTTTCCCCTAAATTGTTTAGAAAATTGGGAGATTTTGGCAAACTTTGTTTGACTTGACTTCGCTTTTAGGTCATAGGTGTCAAGCTGTGGACGCACGCTGTCAGAGCCAATAGCGGCAAGTTGTTTCACCTTTAGCAGCCGCCGTTCCCATAAAGCAAGCATGCATACCGGTACTTGGATGCCCCCAGGACTTAAGGTGCCCATACACCTTACGACCATCGCAAGACTTTTGTCTTGCGATGGTCGTATGCTTATTGAAAGCTCGTACGATCTGCCCACCTTGGGATCATCGAAAGCCCGCCCCGCTGAGCTTGTGATCATCGAAAGCCCGCACCGCTGAGGGGCGGGCTTCCGATGACCGCAATGCAGAACGGGCAGTGTGCGCGCGCGTACACCGGCCCGTTCCACAGCTATCGAACGAGCAGGCTAGAAACCCGCCGACAATCGTACGATTCTCGCCGGGTTTTCGAGCATGCTAGTTCGACAAAAGACGTGTGACCGTACAGTAGAAACGGTTGCACGCCTTCCATACACTGTACGATTCTCGTACGATCGCGGGATTTCCCGCGATTCTCGTACGAGAATCGTACAGTGTATGGGCACCTTTAAACTATTTGCTCTGATCAGGTGATGCCACAGGCTGGCCCCCAGGAACAAGGAGAAGTATTTAATGATGTCAAGGTACAAGACAAACAGAAAGCAAATACAAGACAGAAACTAATACAGGATAAATACAAGAAGTACAGGATACAAGAAACAAGACTTGTATAGGATTAAAGATCCAAGGCAAGACTGGGTTTCAAAATCAAGACAGGACTGGGATACAGGATCAGGATACAGGCTTGTGTAGACCAAGACAAGACAAGGATGAAACTATCACAAGCCCAGAGCTCTGGGCTTGTAATGCTTAAATAGAGCATTGCAAGCATTTCAGTTATCTTCATAGTGATCGTGCATAACCTTTTAGTAAATCAGGCTGTGTGTCTTACAAAGCAAACACATGTTTTTATACAAGACGCAAAATAAGGCATGCTAATGCAGCCTCAGCAATATTGGCCTGATACACCCAGTTCCTTAGAACGTCATTGGATAAAAAGAAACAAAAAAATTACATCTGCCTTTAACATTATATATATATACGTGCCAAAGCTAAAACATGTATGTGGTTGATATTAGAATTTGTTGCCATTTGGTGTAGCTGGTAGTAGTTAGCCTCATTCAACTCGACTTGTTCTGTAACATTGTATGGTTTTACTACTTATCAAAGTAGCTTCCTCGGTTCTAACGCGTGTCAGAACAAACACACCCCAGCATGTTCCAGCAACCAGAGCAGGCGGAACAATTCAATACAATTGTAACAGCATTTATTATGTGCCTATTATACCAACAAACACATGCACATCTGTTATATCTTACACTCATTAGATTAACTGAACAAATCCAGTTGAATGGGACTAACTACTGCTAGATGTGCCATTATCTGGCTGGATAAATGAGAACCTTCCCAGACATACATGTTGGCATTTACTACCTGATTAATATGCCACAACACAAGTCCAGTTAAGGTGCCCATACACCTTACGATTATCGGACGATAATCGTATGCGATCGACTTTTCGAAACGACAATCGTACGTGTGAATAGAGTGCCCGAACCGACATTACTGTACAATCGTACGACTTTTGACGGTCAAGCATGTTTGAAAACTTTGCTTGATCGTACGATTGTCGCAAGGTTGCTGGCGTTTCCGTCTGTCAAAAGTCATACGATCTACACTGCGCGTGCGCGAACGCAAATATGACAAATCAATTACCGCATTTCGTCCAGTTGCTTCTCGTTATTTACGGCTAAATTAATCTTGCAATCATCAGGGCAGGATGGGGCTGTCGTACGAAAATCGTACAACTATTCGATCATCGGACGAAAAGTTTCATCCGATAATCGTAAGGTGTATGGGCACCTTTAGATGACTATGACAGGGTCAGTACAGATAAAGTACAGATGGCTAGACCTCATAAACCCAAAAAAACATCAAGTATTGAGGCCAATATTGATCAAGGCAAATACCACTGGACCACTAAAGTGAAGTATTTGATATATTAGAGAGGACATCTATAAATGTTATTTATGCCTAAGCTGTACACTAACAAAAAAAACCTTTACCTTGAATTTCTCCTGCAAAATACCGGTGAACTTCCTGTGGCTATTCCCTCCTGTACCTTGAGCTGTGTATCTGCATTGTGAGATCATCCAAGGTGCTGTGCCTTCTCATTAGATCTGGAGTGAGATATTTTAATGTCACCACTAGGCTGCTCACTATTCTTTTTGGAGGTAAAACTGTAACCATGAACCTGCAGAACCTCCCCACTTCTTCTATGCTATGATATGCTGTGGATCCATGCTTTTTGCAACTCTCTTGCTGCTTCTTGAACATTTTCCCAGCAGTTATCAGATCACCAGTTATCAGGGTGGCAGCTCTGACATGAATAAGCAAAGTGGTGATACCAAGATGACTGCCTCCACTTGGAAGCACAGTGCAGAACAAGGCATTGAAATAGTATACTTTTACTTGCCCAAATGCTCTGATACCGGAACTTACGGTCAGAAGAAGATTTCCTTCGACCTGCAGTGCCGCAGGGGAACATGGAGCTGGCTTCCCGGGCAATCAGGAAGCTGGGTGGTGAGTAATGACCTGCCTCCCAGCTTCCTGACTGGCTGGGAAGCCGGGAAGCTGGCTCCATGCTGGTTTGCTGGAAAGCCAATTAGCATGGAGCTAGCTTCCCGCCCAACTAGGAAGCCAGGAGGTGGGTCATTACTCACCACCTGGCTTCCTGATTGGCTGGGAAACCGGTCTCCTGGCCAATCACAATTGAGCCGGCCAAACAACATGGAGCCGGCTTCCTGGGTCAACCATGAAGCCGGGCAGCATGTCATCACCGGCTGCCCGGCTTCCTGATTGCCCAGGAAGCTGGTTTCATGCAAGTGGAAGCACCGGTATCAGTACTTGATATCGACAAGTACCAAAAGCAAAATATCAGTACTCATACTTGAAACAAAAAAAAAAGAATAGCTGCATCCCTTGAAATAACCATTAATGGTGAAAAGATTCTCCACAGGAAGCCTAGAAGAAATACTAGTGACTAGTCCTTTGTCTTCAGCACAGTTTCCCTATTGCAGGTCCTCTTTAAAGCAACATTTATCAAAATATGTTAAAAAGAGGGGTGCCCAAATATACTATGCTGTCAATGCTTAAAGGAGAACTATGGGGTTAAGGCTCTTCCTGGTTTCACATTATCTGTAATGTAGCAAAACAAATTCCATTGCTGGGATGACCTTGTAGCAACCATTACTACAACATCTTTATTAAAGGAGAACTATGGGGTTAAGGCTCTTCCTGGTTTCACATTATCTGTAATGTAGCAAAACAAATTCCATTGCTGGGATGACCTTGTAGCAACCATTACTACAACATCTTTATTAAAGGAGAACTATGGGGTTAAGGCTCTTCCTGGTTTCACATTATCTGTAATGTAGCAAAACAAATTCCATTGCTGGGATGACCTTGTAGCAACCATTACTACAACATCTTTATTAAAGGAGAACTATGGGGTTAAGGCTCTTCCTGGTTTCACATTATCTGTAATGTAGCAAAACAAATTCCATTGCTGGGATGACCTTGTAGCAACCATTACTACAACATCTTTATTAAAGGAGAACTATGGGGTTAAGGCTCTTCCTGGTTTCACATTATCTGTAATGTAGCAAAACAAATTCCATTGCTGGGATGACCTTGTAGCAACCATTACTACAACATCTTTATTAAAGGAGAACTATGAGGTGAGTGAAACGCACTCACCTCATAGTTCTCCTTTAACTTGAATATCTTTAAGAGACAATTTAGATAAATTCAAATGGAGAAATCCTGGGTACAGTACCTATGCAAAAACAATAGAAAAACACTTACAATAGACTACAACTTATTTTGCCTAATTGAAAAACAGCACCCAAACCATTGTACAAACTAAACATTACTTTAAAAATGTTTACTTAGGTACTTTCCTGTGATTGTTGTCAGCAGTAATATATGGAAATATGTTTCAGAACAGCTTTATAGAGCAATTATTGTTCTTAAATTCAGTTAATCAGTCTTTTAAGCAAACAGCTGTCTGTTTTGGTTTTTCTTGAAGTAAAGATAAAGCTGTTGCTACAAATTCTCGAGACGCTTGTCAATCAAATGTTTATTTAATCTCTTCTTTATACTGTTCATGCTAGAAATAATAAAAAGATGACAACATTTAAAGGCATCCATTGGCATTAAATGAGATAAGATATGAACAATTATTTGAGTGTCAGCATTAACAATGAGCGAACAACAAAAAATCCACTGGTACCAACTCAGCTGATCTGCCTGTATTCATGTCAGTCTGGTTCTAATCTGCCTGCGTGGCATATGGCATTGTCTTATTTCTTCTTCTATATTTTTGGAATTTTTAAACAGATTTTATTAGAATTAAAAAAAAATACAATGCAAAAGGTTGGATGGTATCACAGTAGATAAAAGGTTGAAAGTATGCAGGCTTCATTGCATACCGATAACAAGGAATATGCCCTTCAAGGCAAGTGCGAAGAAATAATGGGGCCCCTCTTTCAAAGGAAAAGTTTGATGACAATGGAAACCAGACTCTAGGACCACCAGTGCCCCAGTGGAAGGTAATATAGGAATGGCTGCAGCTTAAATGTCCTATGAAGAAACAGGTAAGTTCTAACCCCTCCCTGGTAAAGTTGTAAAGATGATATTTGGCCCTTGTACCTGCTTAACATTGCGCTATAGTAATTGTTTAAAAGAAAAAAAAACTCCACTTAGTTTTGTTGGGCTTCCAGCTTGATAATACTTAATTCTAATGGCAGATTATGGTTGTAGAAACTGCAAATCAACAATCAATTTCCCACACTATCATAGTTATTAGTTTAATTTATTTGGAAGAGCCTTTGTAACTCCTGGATTTTTTAAAATTTACCCTTGCAGTGTGGCTACCCCTGCACTGCCAAGGCTTAGTGCTTGTTTTGGTCAAGGGTCAAAAATAAAGAAGATATACTCACCTGATCCTTGGTCCTGCAGCAATCACTGCTTACCTTTCTTCTCCTCTGCTCCATCTGTGGTATGTCTAATGGCCTTGCATTAGACGTGACAATGCCACAGGTCCTTAGACTGCCAGAACCTGGGGGGAAGAAGAGTGTGGGGGTCAGTCTAGCAGCCAGATGGGACTGAGGATCAGGTGAGTATATTTTATTTATTTTCACTCCTAGACCAAAACGAGCACTTAACCCATTGCAGTGTGAGGGTAGCCCCACTGCAAGGGTAAATTAGAAGACAAATAAAGTCTTACAATTTGAAATACATACTGCATGCTTTGAAGAAATATCTCATTAGCTGTTCTGTGAGGACACTGTTAGGGGGCAAGAAAAAAGGGAGAACATTGGATAGTGGAATCCACTGAGGCTAGATCTCCACCTTATCAAAGGGGAACAGCGTTCTCAAACCATGCATGAGGATTCATGTATAAGGTGAGCTGCATTCCATTTAGGATACATGAGTGTCTGGTTATCCATTGATTGACACACTACTTGCAAATTCATTGCACATAATCCTGTTTTCCACATGTGCTGGCAAGAGAATTATACACATCACTGTCTCTTAAGAAGGACTCACACATAATTAGACTTTCTTGAGACTGCTTCAGAGTTGTTTTGTGGATATTTGGCATCATTGTCACAATTGAGGCCACATATCCACTGGTTAATGTTGCACATATTGCATACACTGGAAAAAATCCCTTATATGATCTTTGGCATTTGACCTGTAGCGCAGCAATTTTTCATTTGTAAATATCCACCAAGTATTTCAACAATATCCCTTGACCTAAAACTTAAATGGTGTAGAGTTAGATCATTTACTTGGAAAGGACATTTATCTTTTTTAACAATTAGATGTGTTCCAAATTATTTTAGGAGCAGCAGGTCCCTGTAAACTGATAATGGACATTTTTTAAAACTAGTTTCAAGGCAAAGTTTTGCTGTCATTCTTGCCCATGAACTTATCTCTGCAGAGGAGTGTGTTTAATTCAGTCACCTCTGCTCTTCTTATCTCCCTGCTGTTCTGTAGCTATGCCCCAGAACAACGCAAGGACCTTGTGCTTTGTATTACAACTTTGCTATTCTATGATAAATACATCCGCTGTTTCACGGGCTGCATTTGTCATCCTTGGTAAAATGGTTGTCATTCTCATTCTGCAGTGTTATGGGATTATGGGAGTATCGCTGTAAGTGGATACTTATCTAGATTTGGTCCTTTGCCTGCAATGAATGGCATTTTCTGCAGTTTATGCTCCACTTTCAGATTTTCAAGCTGTCAGACTGTACACTATCACCATCCTGTCACACATTTATTAAAGGTACTGCTCTACAAAGCCAAGGAAATAAACAACTTCACTAACAGGTATCCTAAAACTGATATTGCAAGAAATACGCTGTTCTTACCTTTTATCTGAGATCATCTACATATGTACAGTACATCATTGCTTATGAAGGAAGTATGAAATGTTTATTGTAATATTACTGGGGCACTCTGGAATCAGAGCTCGTACATCATAGATCGCTTATACTCTTTAACTTTTATATATTATATTTATATATTCTTGCAGGACAAACCTAATCTAACTTGTGGTAAGTGTGGCTGGCTATAGACAGGACAATTGATTTACTGTATACAATGGAGATTGGAAGAATTTCCCTGATAACTGGTTTGTGTTGAATGCAGGATTGATCACTAAATCGCAATTAAACCAGATGACTGTTAAAGTGTATGTCTTGTGCTATCATATTCTGCATGCTGGTGGTATGCCCAGGTAAATGGGAAGGATTGAGGAAAGACCTGGTGACCTATCTCATAAAAAAAACAAAAAAAAAACAAGAAAATCCTATGGAAAGTTTTCCACGCGCAAGCAAATACTGCACCAGACATTTCAACTTATGACAAAGCTGCAAAACTCAGGCTCACCTATTTTGGACATGTCATGTGATCATAATTACTGGAGAAATCAATTATGCTCAGATTGGTTAGCGGCAAAAGGAAGCCAGACCGCCAAAGGACTGGATGGTTAGACACCGTAAAAGCCAGTCAGAACATAAAACAACTAAAAGAAGCAGTAAATAAATGTAGAGAGTGCTTGGCCACAAAAGTCACCAAGACTCAGACACTGAATGGGCAACTCAAAAACACACGGAAGGGTTAGAAACCATGTTGGGTTTTACTGGTATCCAGTGCTCTGTTAGAGAGATTTCCTCTCACCTAGGGTCTGTTCACAATATGGCTTTAGAAAACAGTTTTCTTAAAATTAAACCTTGCAGTGGGGCTACTCCTGCACTGCAAGGGTTAAGTGCTCATTTTGGTCCATGAAGGAGAATAAAGTTATTACACGATCCTTGAAGCCTCTGATTGGGACAGCACTCCCTCTGGCCTGTCTCTTCCTGCGCTGCAGTGATGATATGTCCCTCAGCTTCCTCATGTTCACAGTGTATAGAACGTGATAATTTACTGGACCTTAGACCACTGCAGCACAGGGGGGGGGGAGGCTCCAAGGACCGGTCTAAGAGCAAGCCATCTCTGCACGGTTTTACCAAAACGTACAGTAGATGTAGTAAGCAGGTTTTCTCAAGTATGCAATGCAGTGTGGTAATGGGCTTCTTAGCAGTAAAGTGTGATGGTGTGAACAAGGTCTTACTGTCAGGCTAATAACTTTTCATCAAAAATCTCCAACAGCATCGCAGACAGAAATAAAAATTTATTATTATTTTTAAAGTGACATTAAACCCTCAGATTTTTTTAACATAAAACAATACTGTAATGTGCACCTTACTGTAATCCATGGTTGTTTCCCTTCTCTTTGATGCTCTTCCTTTTAAATCTGTATCTTTTCTCATGCTTGGAGAGAACTTCCCTTTTCAGCTCAGGGCCTCTTCGTGTAGTGCTGGCTCAGGTTATAGCCTATAGAAACGTATACACAGACACCGTTTGAGACAAGGCAGTCTGCTGAAAAGGGAAGTTCAGCATTTTTTCAAGACCAAGTACAAGTACTTTCCCTCAGGTACTCACAGATACCAATTACAGATACTTTTTCTTAAAGGGACATGTGAAATTTTTTCTAAAACAATACAGACTAATGATTTTAGGGCAGTTTCTCACCAGACTGAGTACAGATCTCACCAGAGCAGGCATCCCAACCTGAAATAATTCATTTCAGGGAGGTACCCTTCTCATTTCAGGGAGTTGCAGAGGAGGAACTGATGGAAAACTTCAGGTTCACCTCTGCTGAATGACAACAGCAGAGGGCGGGTGCAATGCCAGCCTGCTATTGGCTATTGCAAATTGAAAAACCCAATAGCAATCTAGCTATTCATTTCCATGCTGTCTTTGAGCAGAGTAAACCTTTCCGGGATAAACTTTCTCTCTTGGGCGTCCGAGAGCCGCTATCTTATACGTCCGGGAGAGTTGAGATGTCTGCCAGAGCTGCGTCTAGATCTCACCAGAGCTGAATACGGATCTCACCAGGGCTGAATACAGATCTTACCAGGGCTGAATACAGATATCAACAGAGTTGAATACAGAGGTACGTTCAGTTCATTAGCCAAACGCTAAGTAGCTGTTCTGCAGCGCTTCAGTTCGCTGCAGCAGCTTCACTGAACACTTCGGCTGCACAGTTCGAAGTAAAATAGCGGAGGATTTAATGTTAAACTCTGCCTTTAGTGCAATTTCTACTGTTTTACTATTCCAATTGCTTTACAAGTTTTACCGTTTTCCACCAAAACATTAAATTGTAGGTTTCCACAGTGAATTGTGATTTGCTCCATCGGGGCCCAGGCACCCTCCTCCATCACTGCCAGGTGTGCCCACAATTATAATGGCCGCTGGTGCCCTGTCCCCACCTTTTTACACACTCAACGTTCTGCAGCCACATTCACTTCTGCTACGAGTGCTAAGTTAGCAGTGCTGAGCGCTAACTTGCAGCACAGCGTTTAGTGGCTGTTTGCTAACTCAGCACCTGCAGTGGCTGAGCAACTGAACGTGCCTCAGATCTCACCAGACCTGAATAAATATCTCACCAGAGCTGAATACCTAGCTCACCAGAGCTGAATATAGATCTCACCAGGGCTGCATACAGATCTCACCAGAGCTGTGTACAGATCTCACTAGAGCTGAACACAGATCTCACCAGAGCTGCATACAGATCTCACCAGAGCTGCGGACAGATCTCACATGGGCTGCTTACAGATCTCACCAGAGCTGCGGACAGATCTCACAAGGGCTGCTTACAGATCGCACCAGAGCTGCAGACAGATCTCACCAGAGCTGCAAACAGATCTCACCAGAGCTGCAGACAGATCTCACCAGGGCTGTGGACAGATCTCACCAGAACTGCAAACATATCTCACCAGAGCTGTGTCCAGATGTCACCAGGCTGCGTACAGATGTCACCAGGGCTGCATGGAGGTCTCTCCACGGCTCTGCGGGCAGGAGCTGGGCTAAAAGGACGGGTGGTGAGCTGAACGGGGTGGGTGCTGTGCTGTATGTGTGGTATGGGGCTGCCACGAGCTGTGCCTGCGCCGAGAAGGAGTAGATATGGGACTAGGCAGGCCCTGTCAAAGACAGCTACTGCCAGGTCCCCAGCAGGCTGCCTGAGGACCCCACAAGCACTGGACCTTAGGCAGCTGATCAGGTTTAAAAATTTAAAGAACCGGTATTGTTCCTTAGTATAGGGGTATTTTCACAAGTACAAATACTTGGTAAGATGCCCTGTATATGCCCTGATACCGATACTTGTATCGGTATTTGGACATCCCTAATTATTATTATTATTAATAATATTATTATTATTATTATTAGAGTAGGGGAAGTCTAGAACCCCCATCAGCTTTTTATTGCTGTGTTACTGTTTCAGATCTGGGGAAACTGTTGGTACTGTTGGGAAGCTACTGTTGGGAAGCTATTGAGTTGCTGTGACATCTGTGTAAAAATGGCTACATCAATAGAAAAAACAATTGGAATAGAACATTTGGGACTTTCAGGCTTGTACTTTACATTTCAAATGGTGACATTTTGCATTTTTTAACACCATCATGATTTTACAATAGCTTGCAAAGGTCATATTGCTGTCAGATTGGTCAAAATGATTTCCAACTATGGGAAACCAAAAGCTGCAGCTGCTTTTGAATTCTTATTTACCACTTTAGTCCCAGAGCCCCCTCCCCCCCCTATCAATAAAGTTGAACTATGGGCAAAATCAACAATGGCATGTATGATGCAATCTGTCACTGACATTAACACAGCAGCTTTTGTTTTGTCCTCCTGTAACATAGTTTTATTAACTGTTCATCCTGCAAGCTCAACCTGATAAAAGAAAGTGGAAAAATAACTAATATACTGGCAGGATCAATAGGTAATACAATAGGTAATACAAATATGTTCCAGGAGGGTAATACTATTGACAGACTGCATCATATATGTCATTTATTATATATATATATGATATATATGTCATTTTTGAATGCCTTTGGGGTGTATTTATAATCAACTAGCTGAGACCAAATTACATGCACATTTGTTCTGCGCGAAGGGGACAAAAAATGAATGTTACCAGCACACCTTCTTTACAGATCAAATGTAACATCAGAATAGGAAATAAATATTTATTTATATCCTGTGCTCCCCAGCTCTATCTAGTGACCATAATGTGGTATTTATCAGATATTACATTTGATCTGGAAATAAAATATGCTAATAACATTCATGTTTACCTCAAAATGAATGTACATGCAATTTCGTTTTTCTTTAAATACACCTCTTTAAGTCTCAGAATGTTTTTATTTCCTTCCAAGATGCCCTAATATCTCAGAATTTCGAGATATTGAGGCTGATACACAAAGGAAGTTGGGACAATTCACTTCAAATATCTAGTCATGTGATAAGCAAATTCCTGTTTGTTTGTTTTTTTGCACTTGATTGAGTTTGGGATTTGGGTTTTTGAACACAGCTACAATTTATTGAGTGAAAATTCCTCATCTTTTAGTTAATCAACCCAATTTTTTAAAACTCTGAAATTATGATTTACTAGTTAATGATACTGAAATGATGGGAATGCTTTAAGCACCAAAAAAAGCACACACACCTTTCCTAAAATTGCACAGCACCATGTAGCATTGATGTGAACAGGTACTATTGAGAATAATGTGTTTACCATTGTGGTGCAATGAAGTGAGATGGCAGGGCAAATTGCTCTATTGTGAACGGGTCCATACTAAGACGAATACACAAGAGCATGGATAAATCATTATGGCATATGCAGATGTATGTGTGCATTGTAATTGCAGTTATTAAAGCTATCTAACTGAATGTACACTGATGTTCAATATGTAAGGTGCTGTCCTATTGTGCCATGCGTGTTAAAGATTCAAACAATGCGTGTTGAAAGTCCAAATAATCCTGATCTTGTGCCTGAAGCTCATAGAAAGTGCTTTTTTAAACTATTTTCGTTGAAATGAATTCAAATTTTGAAAAAGGTCTGCAGGGCCAATATGGTGGGCCCTGGGCAAAAATATAATCGTGGGCCCCCCAGCCTGATGTCTCGGGCAGAGGGTCTCAGGGGGGCTTTTTTTTATCTTGAAAATAAGGTCTGCAGCGGAATATCAATATTACAGCAAAATAATCAATACTGACAGTCTTACTAAGCTATTATGTACTTCTGCCACTGGCTCCAAGCTGTAGAACTACAAATGCAGAATAGTATATCAATTTGCTACATACTCTGTGCTGCTGCTGCTCTGTGGAGGGTCTCAGGTTATTTATTATTGGCATTTATATAGCACTGACACATACTGTACATTCACATCAGTCCCTGCCCTTGAAGAGCTTACAATCTAAGGTCCCTATCTCACATGCACACTAGGGCCAATTTAGACAGGACCCAATTAAGCTTCCAGCATGTCTTTGGAGTGTGGGAGGAAACCGGAGTACCTGGAGGATACCCAGGAAAGCACAGGAAGAACATGAAAACTCCTTGTTAGGATTTGAAGTAAGGACCCTGAGTGCTGCAAAGCAGAAGTGCTAACCACTACACCATAGTGCTACCCCATGAAATTCTCTGACATATGACAGTTACAGGATACAGGCATTGTTGATGATAACCATGCACAATAGTGTTTTTATTCCTCCATTTTATTGCCATTTAAAAATGCTAACAGTGGTTACAACCAAAAGCAGGAATGAAAATCCTATTTGTATTTTCGAGTTGCCACAGCATAGCCAGCGTACATTCAGACACTGGGGCATACATGACCTGGGGCAAACAATACTCGTTAGTCAGTAAGTTAACAGAGTTTTAACAATAAAATGGCATGGCACAATAAACATGAACAAAGTATCTGATTGTAAAACAGTTCTACAGAACTGAAAATTGGGAGTACTATGAATACCAGGAGATACTAGGAATCCTTGAAATGCCAAGGCCTGCTCAAAGAGGAACTTTACCCACCAATCTGATGTCTCTCAAAAGAGTTACCCATAAGGCATGCTAACAGTCAAGGTTTCCAGTGTGTTTATTTCAGCTCTCAACTGAACTCTTAAGTCCTCATATGGATGGAGTCATAGCTGATAACATGTGCAGAAACATGGCAGCTGCAGTCCAAATAAAGGCTAAGATGGCACCTTTTTGGCTGTAAGGGATAGAACAGGGTTGGGCAACTCTGGCCCCCCAGCTGTTCTTTAACTACAAACCCTAGCATGCCTCTGCCTCTGGGAGTCCCCTGGGATAAGAGGTTGTAGTTCAGCTTTAAGATAAATTGAGGTGGTTACTGATTAGCTCTAGCTGTTATAAAGGGGTACATTCACTAATATAATTGAGAAATAGTAGTATACAATACTGTGTGCTCAGCTATTTTAAAGGCCAGTGTACTACATTTTGAGGTTTTGTGTATATCTGTAGGTAATATTTGTTCCAATGGAAGCTTGGTACTCATTTTAGACTAGTGTTTACAAAATTATAGAACTATTCCATAATCCCAATAATTCCAGTGCTTTAGGCGATTGATTGCGGTGATCACAAAAAACATAAAAAAAAAAATAGCCAGCGTGTTGAAAAATAAATGTAACGCAGCTGGACCACGCAAAGTCATTAAATAACAAGATATAGATAATAAGCACAAAGAACAGTTCTAAATATAGAAGCTAAAAATGTAGTTGAGAATAGGATAAGTGTAGAAAATAATGAATGAGCCTGAGTCTGATGAAGGGGTACCCTTGAGGCCCCGAAAGCACTTGTACTGAATGGCAATATGTCAATAAACTGACTTTTGGTGTGCTGGTGATATTTACTTTATACTCAGATATGAAAGGGAGGCACTTTTGTAAAGGGGACATTCTGTTGTGAAGGGGGCCTGATGTAAAAGTGGCGATTCTGATGTGACTTTGATATGAAAAGGGGAACCTCACATTTTTGGTGTTTTTTTGCATGTCCACTCTTAAAATCTATGACATTTTAGACTGCGGTGCCTTAAGATTTTCCATACTTCTAAAGGGTACCATGACTGAAAAAAAAGGTTGAGAAGCACTGTGCTAAGGCGACTCCATGAGGATCAGGATTCTGTATGTCATCCATGGCAATGCAGGAGTGGAGCTAAGATTAGTGTATACCTGCAGCATGTACGGCCTCCACACTTACTTCAGATAGAAGAAGCAGGGCAGTTTATAATTCTAATGGACATGGTGAAAAATGGCAGGTGTGTAGCTGTTGGAGGAGGGAGATGGCTTGAGTGGCTGCTTTGGGGACCAGGAACTTTAAGTTTTACCTTTTAAATTTTACAACCAAGCCCTTAATAAAGATTAGCTGAGCTGCAATTTTTAGGGCAATTACCTATTGTTCTACATTGTGTGTTGCAAGACAAAAGAAAACCCCTGTACTGCATTCAAAGCCCACAGAGAAGAAAAGAGTATATCTGAGAATGCTAATTTCCTGGCTATTGTGCTGATCTAATAGCTTTATCACTCATTTACATAGGCATTAATGGCTGTACACTGTAAAAAGCAGCCAATACTTCCAGCCTTGGGAGTGACAGGTGTTGTGTAGAGCTATGGGCAAAAGCCTGTACAAATCGATGACAGGCTGTGGTTGTGCACATATACCTGCACATCCAAGCATATGCATCTGTAAAGGGATGATGATCAGCCTTAGACGCAGACAGTGTGTATGGATGTGAACGCACCTAAATGCAGGTAGATGTGTACAGCCACAGCCTGTCATTGATTTCTACAGATTGCTGCCTGCAGCTGTACACAACACTTGTCACTCCTGGGCACAGAGCTATCAGTCAGTTTTAATGGTGCATGGCCATTCATGCCCATGTGAATGAACCCTGAAGCTGGCCATACTCTATACAATCATGTAGCAGAAGGGACTTCCTGATTTGATACAAATGGAATGGAATGTTTAGGTTTCTTTTAGGTTCTCATATATACATAGTTTTGGTAGATCTAAAGGAGACTGTACAGAGATTATACAATGGGATTGTATAGTGTATGACCAGCTTAGGAGTCACTGATACAGAACAAGCATGTAAATCAGGATGTCTGACTTCACGCTGACTGAACTGGCTGCATGCTTGTTCCCGGTCAGTGACTCAGCAAGATTTAAAGACAGACACTGCCAGGAAATCAACATTTTCTGAAGGTTGATAATGGCAGCCCTTATACAGGTTCACTTCAAAAATGATTAAACATTTCCTGTGTGTGGCCAATTTTGTCTGCAGTCTAAGAAGGAAACACAGAAATGAGGGAACCAGATCGGATGGATGGATCCGATGGAGCAGAATATTAAACGTTTGCTTATCTGCATTTATCCACAGTGTATTATAAAGTGAAGAGCTTATTGATCAAGACAACAAGTATTATAATCCCATTGATTGCTATTTACTCATTAGAGATGAGCAACATATAGGGGCTGTTCACAGTATTGTGTTGCGTTAATCACACAATACAATGTGATTAATGCACGCTATTGCACAGCGCACCTCTAGGTGCATTACCATTCATTTTCATTGCAATGCAACACATCATATAGCAGTACCGCATGTTGCACTGCACTGCAATGCACAGCCATTAGGAGGTGTGTTAGGGTGCCAATCAAATAAATGACAATCCACCAAGTGCATGGTAATGCATGCTAGGTGTGCTGTGTGATAGCGTGCATTAATGCTAGGTGCACTGCACACATGATAGGTGCGCTGTGTGATAGTGTACATTAATCATATGGTATTGTGGGATTAACGCAACACAATGGTGTGGAAAGTCCTTTCGAGTTTTTATTTACCTCAAATTTATACGAAAATTTGTCAAAATTTCCATGGAGAAAGCAAAATGATAGTTTTATTTGTTGGTAGTTTTTAAGAGTACAGACATTTTTACATGGCTCCTGAGGCATGTGGAAGCTGCTATAGACTATCCTGGACCTGTTATTTTGCAAAAAATCCCTGATTAATCCCATTGTTTACTTTTTTCCTCAGAAAAAAAACAGACTAGGGAAAAAAGTAAAATTAAAAATGTCAAGTGGCAGGAAACAAAAACAAACAAATACACAAAACAGAAAAAAGACAAAACAAACAGAAAACTAAAGGGTCTATGTATAAATGTTTTCACCCATGAATCATACAACTGTTACCTAAAGCTGGCCATACACCTATATATTATCTACAGATTTTCTATGGTCAGATGACCCTACACCTAGAGATTATCTGCATATTTTCTATGGTCAGATGAAAAAAGTGCAACAGATTCCTCCATCTACACTAAACTTTGTGTATGGGGGAATCTCCCACTGGGCCAAGCTTCAGTATCTTGCTAGTCAGCCCCGCTCTCCCTCAAAATACCTGAACAATCTCATTGGATGCAGGCATTGTTCAGGTGTTTTGAGAGCCAGCATGGGAGATTCTTCCATCCACAAAGTTTAGCGTAAATGGAGGAATCTGATGCAGTTTTTCCATCTGGCCATAGAAAATATGCAGATAATCGCTAGATGTAGGGTCAACTTAAGATTCACCCATTTTTCACAATTTCAAGACTCACTTAAAAAAATGGGTAACTCTTGGGTGAAAGTTGTATAAAAAGTGGGTGAAAACATTCATAAGTGTTTTGTCACGTGTTCCACAAAGCACAAAAATGCTCATCGTGAAGAATCCTGTTATTTTCAGTCGTTCCCATTCACACTCTTGCCTGTCATTTGCAGCTGAAAAAAATACAAGCTTTTTATTCTGCTGGAATTGTGTGTTTTGGGCTCTATGGACTTCAATGAGAATGCCAAAAAACGTGTGTAATGCGTGTTTTTCATGTGACTTTATGCCTAACAACTGTCTCCTCCTAGTAACTAGCTTGCCACTGGCTGATACAAAGCTTTAAAACGTGTGAAAGCCGCTATTCACACCTAAGCATTTTGTCATGTGTTTCCCAAAGTGTGACAACATTCAACATAAAGAATCCCATTTATTTTTAATGGTTCCCGTAACACCCGAGCGTTGAGTGAAGCTCAATAAAATAACCTGCGCTTCTCTTCAAGCAGAATTCAATATTTTTGGCCCCATAGCCTTCGGAATAGCCTTATTGATCTCCTACATATTTAAAGAACAACTCTGGGTAAACATATTATTAACCCTTGCAGTGGGGCTACTCCAGCACTGCAAGGGTTTACTGCTCGTTTTTTTGCCTAGGGTAAAAAAATAACAAAGCTATACTCAGCCAATCCTCCGAGCCGACCGACTGTGACAGCACTTCCTCCAGCCTGTCTCCCCCTTGCTGCAGCATTGAAATGTCCGTCATGTCCTATGCACTGTGTACAAAATGTGATGACTCAGGACCTTAGACCACTGCAGAGGAGGGGTAGAGAGGCTCCAGGGACCAGTCTAAGAGCAAGCCGGCTCTGAGGATCAGGGGAGTAAAACTTTATTTTCTTCCCTACACCAAAATGTGCAGTTATCCTTTGCAGTGTGGGAGTAGTTCCACTGCAAGGGTTAATAATAATGTTCTCCAGAGTTCTTTCATTGACAAAACGGGCATTTATTGAGATCATTAAAACTCTTTAGACCGGATCAGTTCATATATGGTCCGACTATAAAGGTGAGCGGTATTCCAGTTTTGGGTGGAGCACTTTGAGACTCAGAGGTTGATTCATTGGAAGATTGTTGATGGAGAGTTGAGAGCATTGTGGACTGATTTCCTTCTGTGGTGAAGATTTTGCACATATTGCACTGGACTCTTTAATACGTTTGAAGAAGAACTCCAGGAGTTTTTTTAAAAAGATTAACCCTTGCAGTGGGGCTACCCCCACACTATAAGGGTTAACTGCTCCTTTTCTCTAGGAGCTGAAAATAAAGAAGAAATGCTCACCCGATCCTCAGTCCCACCTGGCTGCTAAACCGGTCCCTACAGCCTCTTCTTCCCCGGTCTCCGACAGTCTAAGGACCTATGATGCCATGCAGTTCTATTATATGTGAGGACACTGAGGGACATACCACAGCCGGAGCGGTCACTGCCACAGGAACGAAGATTGGGTCCTCTAGTTTTTTTGTTTTTTTTGCCCCTAGACCAAAAACAGGCAGGTAACCCTTACGGTGCTGGGGTGGCCCCACTGCAAGGGTTAATTTTTAAACATCCTGGAGTCCTGTATTTTGGAGTGCCTTGTATACAGTGGAGAGTTTGCACAGATCACACTGACACATTACTGGTAAAGACTGTTACATAATAGCATTATGCAGTTGTTTGTAGAAACATGAATGTGTTTTGTTACATAGCAGATTATTGTATCCTTACTTTGCCCCTTTCTTTGTAAATAGGGGTATGATTATATCAGTTTTTATTTTTTAGACAGCGCTTCATTGTATTTGCACTTTTATAGCTTTTTATTGGCTAAAACTAAAATGCTCAAGTTTGAAAACACATGAAAGAGGTGCAAAAACACCTTCAAAATGGCCCCAAAATTCTTACCTGAGATGTAAATGAGGACTAATGGGGGCTACCCCTACACTGCAAGGGTTAAGTGCTTGTTTTGTCTAGGGAGCTAAAATAACAGAGTTATACTCGCCCAAACCTTGATCCAGCATGGGTGCTAGACCAGTCCCTGCAGCCTCTCTTCCCCAGGCTCCGACAGTGGAATATCCCTCGGTGTGCTCACATCTGATACACTGTATTAGGCATGATGACTCACGGGCCCTTCGACTGCCAGAGCCCGGGGAAGAAAGGCTGCAGGGACCGGTCAAGCACCCATGCTGGATCAAGGTTTGTGCAAGTACATCTTTTGTTATTTTAGCTCCCTAGACAAAACAAGCACGTAACCCTTGCAGTGCAGGGGTAGCCCCACTGCAATGGTTAAACTTATTTCTGCCTGGAGTTCTCCTTTAAGCAAACGATCAGAGATATAACCCCCTGAAAACAAACCCTTTAAATAAAGGGGGGGAAAAGAGAGTCTTTTTTTTATTTAAGCAAATTGAACCAAAACAGCTCAGTGAGTGTAACTGAGAGTGTCTGTTTCAGGGTAATGAAATGGTAAAAATCAATTTCCTGCGAATTGTCTACCATTCATCCCTATTGTTCATGAAATAGTGCTCACTCTGTACTGCCTGCTCTGTCTAGCAGCTGAAAAAAACTTCCAGTTTCCATCCTCTGCCTACCTTTGCTGCACATCCTCTTCTGTATGTTATAACCAGAGAAGGCACTAGGGGACACTGTGCCTCTTCCATAGCACAGCCACCCCATCCTACCTCCTTCACAGTCCCCGAGGATTCTGCTTAAGCTAAGGCTGCCAATGAAGTCAAAGCCTAATGCATTTCTCTGTGGTACCACAGGCTGCATCTCTTTCAAATTACAGTGCAGGCGGACCAGACAGCATTTTCTGAATTAGCATCTCCGGGACTCCTCTGCTCACACACACACAACACGGTGCACATCTGAGGTCCTGCAAAAGTACCTGCCTGCTTTACCTAGGGACCACCAGCTCTCCATCACTTTGGATTAGGGGGAACTCTGATTTTTATTTTATTTTTTATCCTCTCCAAAGCACAGCAATCCGGAGTTTGTGGAGGAGAACCCACCTTGGCTACCTGCTCTCTTTTTGATTTCCATGATTGTCCCTCTCCTTTGGATAGCTAATGGATGGGTGAAGGCAACCTTGGTGCTGAAGAATGAGCTAAGTTTGTTGAGTTCCATCAAAGGCAGCAAGATGCATGCATGCACGATTATGGAATTGTAACTTGGATATTTGATGGATATCGATTCTAAAGAAAGGCTACAGGTAGGTCTGAACTGCCTTCTTATGCTTCACTGCAGGTGTTCAAGGTTCATCTCTAAAACTTGTTAATCATTTCTAGGGAGCCATCGCTGTCTTAATCCAAACACAGGTATCTGCATACAATAGCAATAACATAAAATAATGGAAATTAAAAATGAAAACGTGACTCTCC
>NW_017306544.1:1114759-1201187 GCF_000935625.1 Nanorana parkeri
TTTATTTTGCAATCATCTAAGGAGCAATTTATTTCCTGTAATCGATCATTCAGACGTGTCAATGATTTGGAGGGGTGAATGGAGGGGAGATCAGCATACGATTACTGGATAAAGTTTGCCTCAATGGCTCACATTGAACAGTACTTCCATGCTCTGCTCTATTTGCCTTGTTCAGGAATCAAAGCATCTGGTTAATTGGGTGAATTAATTGAATATCTGAGATTTCTTTCATTAACCAGGCAAGGAAAAAAAAACACAAAGCAAGCATTTTTTCTAGGTGTCTTTTTAGGCAGCTCAGTTGAATTCCTGATGTTATGGTGTATGTGGTATGCAGTTCAGGTACTTTGATGTCCTGCAGATTGTATGTAAAATTCTCAGCACTGTAATGTATTATGCCTCTAGCAAGTGTTTCCTTGCCCTTTTTATATCTAGTTTTATGTCTAATCCCACTGTCAAACTTTTGTTAAATAAATAGGGTATACAAGTGTTCCTTAACAGGAAAGTTTTTTGTTTTTTTTCAGTGTGATTTTAGCGTTATATAATTTGACATAATTTGATGTTGTAATTTGTTTTAATTCTATTTCTGGATAGGACTGTGTTCTGAAATACATATGTGGACACTGCAAATGTGATTTGGAATTTGGCTAGTCAGCACTCTCCTTTCAGACAGATTTTTTTGCGGTTTCTGTGGTTAGTTGCAAGGAAAGTCTATTATAGGTCCTTTTATACTTGGGAATGTGTCTGAATCGTTCCTCGTTATCTTACAGCCAGGCCAAGATTTGCAGAATCTCTGTGGAAATCCTGTAGCTTTTTACAGGAACAAAATGACAATTTAATTCTTACCCCAGTAGCATGCATTGATAACTTCCTTATGGTAAATGTTGATTAGTTTTTGCTGGCTTAAACTAATTTTTGCCATTTATCGCAGTACATGGGGTGATGTGAGCACTGCAATGCTAAGCTCTTCTCAGCTTCAGGTCTCCTAATGAGGAGTTCCTTAATAGCTGCAGGGCATTTTCAGCTAGAAGTAGAAAATATCACATAAAAGGAAACTTCACAGGTTTGTACTACACACTGGAACTGGCAAGGTGCAGCAGATTTTACAGTAGCATTCCCCTGCTGGTAGATGATTAACCTTAAATGTGTCCATGTTTTAGCATGCTACTATGAAATGAAGTATATTCCTATGGAATGAAGTAGCACTAGCAAGAGCAGGGGTTGACATATAACTATAACGATGTATCTAGAATATGTAATAACTTCACTTGCCTCTTATTTTGTATACCAGCCCCGCTACATCTAAAATCATTTACTAAAGAAAGTGCCTGGGATATTGAATTCCCTTGATAGGTAAAGGGAGCTTAAATGTCCTTTATGTCTACTTGGGTCTTTAATATGAAAAAAACCCAGGTGCATAGGCCCAGAATAAAGCTGATGCTGTTTAGCAATCATCGCCTAAAGGTTAAACTAACATTGAGCATTCATACAGAGGGGCCAGACCTTCTAAGTCAATGGTCTCTTCCATTTTCTTTTACTCATCTAGATACACTTGATAGTATGTATCTTCATTACAGGAAATTTGGTAGATTTGTAAAGGATATACCTATTTGTCCAACAGTCAGTAGGGAAGTTTAGGTCTTCATAACCTTATTCATTATTGGTCATATCTAAGCTCCATAAATAAAGGTCATTACAAGCATAAAGCCATTTGCAGGTAGAACATTTTTTTTTTCTTAAAAATAAGTGCATTAGCTCTGACTAATGACACATTTTTTTCCTGATCAAACAGGAGTTTCATAAAGCCAAAGTACACATAAGATGAACAAGAGTAAGGGCATATTCCTGTCAAGATAACACTCAAGTGTTCTCAAGTGTGTTCCCTATAATGTAACTACATTGTCAAATGCTACATTAATAACAAAAGAACTTCACCTCCAAAGCTTCTAGAGACATTATACATAAAGCTAAATTGTTGCTTTACAAATATAATTTTAAAACAGTTGGATAGTAAACATTCTATACAACTGTGCACAACATTGTATGCAACATAGTATACATTGAAAACGTATCCTAATGGATCATTGCCAAATGTCAAGACTTCATCTGGGCACATTGTGATATTTTGGCTAGATAGCTATTTTTGTCTGCAGATATAAGCTGCTACTTAATGCTATGATCTATGTAAAGGTCATCCGGCATGCACTGAATAAGGTGTTTGCATGCTGGGTGAAATGATGGATCACATCATAGGTTTTTTTGTATGAAGGCGATACTGTGATGAAGGCAAATGTGCATTGTGCTATCTTTGTATGATTATTATGATAACATATGAGACCTTAATCGGGGTGCTTGTCAAACTTTTTACACTAACAAAAGTGCTGGATAATGCTGAAACTTCAGTCTGGTTGGTACAATCAACTTATCTGTGTTGATCATCACATTTTTCCTCTTATACCTCAATTCTGCCTTGGAGGAGTAGCTGGGTTACTTATAGTGGCTCTTTTCCATAATATATTCAGCAACAAGCACAAATAATTTTTATTATCTTTGTAGTTTTGTTTTTATTTTAATTACGGTACATTTCTCCCCTCTCTCTCTCTCTCTCAGGAGCTGTTCAGGTGCTGAAACAAGGAATGCTAGGCCCGTACATTATGAAGCAAAAGCTGGAGTGACCTTGAAGAGGGATAGTGAAAAGTGCAGGTGTAATAAGGATTCCAACGGCTGTCTTGTATAACCAACACATTTTACAGGGAAGAAATATCTAGCTGTGAAATAGGAAGGCTCTGCTCTTGTGAGTGTTTTATAGAAAAGGTGAGGAGGAATCAAATATTTCTTAACCCTTTGTATCCAAACGGCTGCACTCATTGCTTTATTTAATATGACAAGGCAATTATGCTGGCTATAATTACATCACAGCACTGAGTAGATAGTAGGAATATTTAAAAGGCTATTTTAATTGATAAAAACAACAACAATAAGGAAATATTGTTTCAGATATACATTATCCTAAATCTAAACACGTCTAAAGCAAAACCAAAAACAGAGGTTTTTAAATAAAGTGTTTGGGACTATTTAAAGGGCTCTGAAAAGGGTTATGATGCTGCAAAGCACCCTAATCTATGATAAAAATTAGATTTTACATTTTTTACAAGAGAGATAAATGCTGATCTACTGCAGTTTACACCTTGATCTTGGCCTGAGCATCGTCTACAATAAACATTCTGTCCAACTGTAGATATTTAAGCTGGCCAGAAAAAAAGATGCTTGGTCTAATGAGATGAATATAGATCTTTTTCATCTGACTACTGAAGACCTTTTAAAATTAAACTCCATTAAAGTATAAATAGCACCAATTGACATAGTTCTACAATCGTTAATACATCATTAAATTATAATTTTTTTATTGCAAGCAGCATGAGTACCTGAATTTGATTTGATATCTTCTTGCAGTCTACTGTACAGCAAAGCACAGAGAGGGGGAGTGAAAAGCACACAAGGAGCTAATCTGGTTTGCTGCAGTACAAGGATCCATTCTGATAGAAGGAGGGAGCAGAGTGACAGCGAGATGAGTTTATCGGTGTGCTGCTTCTCCTATCCAGTCACAGGGTAAGGTTGGGGAGGAACCTGTAAGTGAAAGTAAAACTGCAGCAGAGAAGGATCAGTTGCCCTCCCCTGCTAGACACGGCAAGGCTGTGGGGACAGGGCTGTGTAAATCTATGCAATGGATGAACAAAAATACAAAACATTTGGCAGGTAAAACAGCCACCATATATGTAGCCCATGCAAAAAATAAATCACTTCTCCAATTGCCATGTTGGGGAGTGTGGCAGGTGCAAGCTATAAGCCTGCCAAGGCTCACACCAAAGAACCAACCACACACTATTTGTCTTCACTTAAGATAAAATGTTTATTAGGGCTCGTGATCACACTGTCATCCCTGCCTTCTGGATCGCCCACTGTATGTGTATTTCATCTGTGTATTTAGCTGTTCATCTGCAGTTTAGCTTTAAACAATCTTCTCCATTCTTTTTACCATTTCACAAGTTAATTAATTTCAGGTTTAAACCCAAACTTTTTTGGGTGGTATCCATTCAATGAGCGAAATGTATCAAAAATGGAGCAGACATAATCAGAAGCAGTTGGCCATGGCAACTCATCAGCTTCTATCTTTAATTTTCAAAGCTTAATTGAACAAACCGGAGAGAAGCTGATTTGTTACTATGGCCAACTGCTCCAGGTTCTGTCTGCTCCAGTGTTGATGAATCCCCTCCCCCCCCGAACTGTGTTCATTACAAAACTCATCCTATATTCCTTCCCATTTTACCTGAATTGGTTGATGTGTATAAATGCGTACTGTGATCAGTACAAATCATTCTAAGATTAAACATTCTAGCTGTTATTGACACCTCTGGCTTAATATGATACACAACTATTATTTTGTCTGCCCGTGGTAAGCTCAACTGCAGTCTCCAAACACATTATGTGGTGGATCCCAGATTTCTTCCATCTAACTGGATACATTAGCAGCTCCCCTAACTCTAAGTGATTATAGAAACACATGATATCATTGGCTGTTTTACACTTGGTTCTAAGACTGATGTTTTTTTCATCAGGGGTGGGCAAATCCCACCCTTCTGCTTTTGTGGAACTACAAATCCCATGAGGCATTGCAAGATTCTCACAGCCACAGCCATGACTCCCAAAGACATGATGGGAATTCCATATTCACCACAGCTGAAGGGCTGGAGTTTCCCCACCCCTGTTCTACATGTTTGTCATTGCAATACACCAAAGTGACAAAAACTTGGAAAGGAGTTTTTGTCAATGTTTTTCTTGCCATCACACACCAGTGCTATATGCTGGCAGACAAGTAACATATACACCCCTTATAACGTGCCCTCATGCATACTCGTACCGTAGAAAAAGAGAGAAGCATGTCGGACCAGATTAGTGAGAGTGCACTGGATGGCTTGGTCAAAATCAGATGCCTACTGGACTGTCACATTAACAGGGTTATTCACCAAAGGGTGAAGAGTTTGGAGAAGGCAGGAAAAGTGAACACTCTAGACCAAAATAGCTGATTGGGAAAAATTATCTAATTCAGCTCACTTTCTAGATCAGCTATTTTGTCCTAGATTGTTCACTTCTCCTGCCTTCTCCAAACTCTTCACCCTTTTGTGAATAACCCTGTTAGAGACATTGTGCAATTGTTATAAAGTGGAAGTAAAACTATGAAAATGCAAATGTTTAGTGCAGGTCCATCCTTGCACTAAAAATCTCAATTGGGCTTTAGGGCTCGTTCACAGCAGCAAGCCTCACTGAGCTTCTCGCTGCTGGGGTGCAACGACACGCTATGAGAGGCACAGGGTTAATGCACTAAACCTTGTCTCATTGCACTGTTTACCTTTTCTCTTTTTTGGAACTTTTTTGCAATGTTATCAGTGACATTTTATGAAGTTTAGTCAGCACAGTGCGGTTTGATGTGATGGTGTGAGCTGTGCCTATTGAAACGGGGCAGATTGCCTTGTTTGCGTGTTTGGGCTGCACTAGAAATAATGCTTGTGTTTAGCAGGCACCTCTAGGAAGCCACAAAAAAATTCCTTTATGAACCTTCTTTACACAAACAGGGTTATTCACAAAAGGTTGAAGAGTTTGGAGAAGGCAGGAGAAGTGAACAATCTAGGACAACATAGCTGAACTGTAAAGTGACCTGAATTGGAGAATTTTTCCAAATCAGCTATGTTGTCCTAGATTGTTCACTTCTCCTGCCTTCTCCTGCCTTCTCCATACATATTTTCTGAATAACCCTGTAAGTCTTGTTTGTTGCATAGGGATTCAAATTGTAGTAGCTCACAGTCTAAGTCTCATAGACTTCACAATTTTAAACCACTACATTAGCATAAATACTAAGCTAAACTGCCCACCTTAATAAACAAAATGAACTGTCTGTTCTTTAGCTTTCTCCAGCTTTACACAATGGGGTCTATTCACAAAGCTGCCGAAGGATCTGGCCGTAGCTTCGGCCGATCCTTCGGCTGGCTTCGGCCCCAGGACCCCTTTGGTTCAGGAGAACAGAGGGGGTGCTGTACGGGCTATTCACAAATCAGACTTTTAAAATAGTGCTATAATTTTAGCACTTTTTTAAGGAACCAGGTTTGATGAAACATATGGAGTCTGCAATTGCAAATACTGTATATACATCAGAAGTTACAACTTTGCAATGATTGTTGTGGTTGGCATCTATGATTTTTAGAAAGAGATCAACAATCGAAGCATTTGTATTTCTCTAGGGATAGGGTTCCTAAAAAGTGTATATGTGCACAAAATCTAAAACAAAACAAAAAATGTCAGCACAATTCTCCAATATAAGCACATTTCCATATGGTATGTCTATTTAAAATTCCTGCAAATACAGAAATATACATGGTGATCCTGACAGAACTGCAGTCTGCTCTTAACTTCATGTAGTGGACTGACAACACTACTACAGCTGCACTGGAATCCTACGCAGCATTGTCTCTGCTGGATTATATCAGCACATTTGTCTCACCTCATCCCCATAACTCATCAAGCATTCCCATGTAACATTCTTAGCACTTTTTCAAACAAAGTACACGTGTCTTGCTGTACTCCTTACTGGTTTGTAGTTTAACCTGTAAAGTCCAGGTGTGTGCTTTAAATGACCACGGATGGCACTGTGAAGTATACATCAAATTCACAAATGTCACCAGCACACCAAAGGTTAAGTGAAATCAGTCCATTTAATGACAAGACAATGTCATGCGAATGCAAGCGCTTTCGGGACTGACACCACTGCCCCTTCATCAGGCTCAGAATGACTGAGCCTGATGAAGGGGCAGTGTTGCTTGTCAGTCCAGAACAGGAATTTCACAGGCGACTGCATTTCTAGAAGGGTCACCACTTTTTTTTTGTATTGGTTTGATGCAAACACTCAAATTGCAAGTTAACGGTAGTGCATACGCACACACTTAGAAAACTATGAGGGGAATTTATCAAAACTGGAACAGACAAAATCTGAAGTAGCTGGGCATGGCAACCAATCAACTTCACTCTTTCATTTTCAAATCTTAACTGAACAAACTGAAGAGAGAGCTGATTGGTTGCCGATGGCAACTGCTCCAGATTCTGTACGCTCCAGTTTTGATAAATTCCCCTTTATGTGTCTTACAACTTTCCCAGTAGGTCTTCCAGCTATTGTACAGGCACAATACAAAATCTTGAATTATCTATAACCTATTTGCCTCAACTCTGCAAGCTTCACAGCCCATAGGTCATAGGTTTTCCACACCTCCCTTTTTAGTATGTCATTATGCTCCTGTATCCGAATTATTATTATTATTAATATAATACAGTATCTATATAGCACCAACAGTTTGCACAGCACTTTACAATATAAGGAAGACATTACAATACAATTCAAGACAAGATGTTATGGATGGCCCTGCCTGTGAGAACTTACAATCGAATAAGGCGCAGACACCATCACTGCACAGTACAATTTGGTTTCCCCCTGTCCTATCCTGTGTGCTCCCTTCTCATTTGTTGACAGTTGAATCTGTTGATAAAGTCAGAGAGAGGAATAATAGTGTGGGGACAGAACTGCCCTATTACATGCCCAGTTCCTGGCAAAAAAGTAAAAAATGTTCCTACAGAAGACTTCCCATGAGGCAATAATTACATCACTTCGCTTGGATGGTAGAAGTGCCCTCATTACCTACCTTTAATGGGAAGGAATAGACTCTGCAAGATGGCATATGAATAATACAAAATGGGGATAATGCAAAAGGTAACACAGATTTGCAAATATGCATGCATGCATTAACAATTGTAACTTGCAGTTTCAGAGCGGTTGCATTAAAGAAGAACTACAGGCAAATAACAAACAAATTACCCAATTAGTTGGGCTACAAATACACTACAAGGGTTACATGCTGTTGTGGTCTAGGAGCTGGAATAAAGCAGATTTACTTACCTGATCATGGCTTCCTTCGTGGTGCAGGACTGGTCCATGGATGTTCTTCTCCTCTGGACTTCAGTGGTCTAAGTACCACTGACATGATCACATCTTATGCAGGTTAATTGACGTGCATTACAAGTGAAGATGCCAAGGGATATTCCATTATTCCATAGCTGGAATGGAGGGGGACAAAGGTGAGTGTTGATTGCTAATGAAGCCGAGTTCCCTAAACAAAAACAAGCAATAAACCCTTGCAGTAGAGGGTAGCCCCACTGCAAGGGTAAGTTTTTTTTATTTGCCCAGAGTTCTTCTTTTAAAATACAGACATTGTAGTACTGCTATGAGACATATCAAGGCAAATGTATTAGAGAACAATGATTCATTTTTTAAGCTTTTGCCCAAACATTCAGTTTAAGAGTGTTCTCATACTGCATAGAAATTGTACTGTATTGCTGTGTATAAAAATTGGGCATCCCTTCAGACTACTTATTTTGCTAGTTGATTAAAAAAAAAGGCACATTACTGACAGAAGAGTTAAATCACAAAATAAAGTTTATTTAGGACTTGGAACTAAGACTTAGGGGGTTATTCACAAAGCTGCCGAAGGCTGCCGAGTGAATAACCCAGCCAAAGTTAAGTGAGCCAAGCGACGTTTGGCTATTCACTCCGGCTCAGTACGGCTGATTTCAGCCGTACATTGGCTGAAATCAGACGTACATCGGCTGCCTTCGGTCAGCCGAACATGCTCTGCATGTTAGGCTGAGCTGAAGTGCAATGGCACTTCGACTCAGCCGATCCAACATCTGGATCGGCTGAGCCGAAGCTCCAGCAGCTTACTTGCTGCTGTACGCCCCTATTCTCAAATGGGCCGAACGGCAGTGAGTGAATAGTCGAATGCCGCCTAGTGACATTCGGCTCGGCTATTCTGCTCAGTACCTCCAAGGTACCGAGCAGAATAGAAAATAAGTAAAATTAATGGAAAAAAAGTTGAAAAACTATTTTAAAAATGTTAAAAAAGAAAAAAATATATATTTTAAAGAAAAAAAATAATAAAAAAAAGAAAAACAATTGGACGGAGCTAGCGGTGATAGCTATCTCTGCCCAACTGTTTCCCATTGTCCAGCACCTCCCAAAGTCTTCTAGCAGGTCCTGGCCAATGAATAACAACTAGGCAGAGGCGGCCGTGACGTCACAGCCGGCTCCGCCCAGTTGTTATTGTTTAATGACAGATCAGCATCCCCAGGTCATTTGGGGATGTTGACCTGTCATTACAACTCGGCGGAGATCACAGCTGGTTCCACCCAGCTGTCTTTAGCGTGGAGATCGGTCAGCTTTGGCCGACCTTTCTCCACGCATCGGCTGTCACTTTGGCTCAGTCGAGCCGAAGTATATGCCTTCGGCCCGGCTGCCTTTGGCTGCTGTACGGGCTATTGTGAATAGCCCGTACAGCAGCCCTTCGGTAGCTACAGCTAGATCCTTCGGCTCTTTAGTGAATAACCCCCTTAAGCTACACAAATTGGATTCTTTCACATTTTACGGCTTTGCTTTTTGACACGGAATCTGTTTTTTTTCACCTTTGAAATGGAGTAAAATCAGATGAAACAGGGGACGTGCTGATGTTTGTTTGTTCTAACTGCCTTCTAAATTATTTACAAATTATCTCGTAGTGTTGCTTTGAAACTTGTACGATGGCCATGTTAGCTAAATTAATGATCAACCGTAAATGCAAAAGTCAGAACAGAACATAAATAACGGAATAAAACAAGAATGCATTTAATTTTATGTTTAGGGATCCAAGGCCCAGAGCAGTCGGAGGTGATAACATGCATACGTTAGCTGTATTCTGTAGTGTAGAACATATGCTTTCCTGAGATGAAAGGAAGCTCTAGCCATAGGATTAAGCACATGAAGCTAAATTGTGTATACATATATAAAATAAATTGTAAAGGAATACATAAACGATATTTACTTTTAGCTAGGACTCATTGTGGTTACTGCCTTCTTAGATTTTGCTTAGACTTAGGCTTACAGAGGCTAATTTACTAAAGGATATGAGAATGTTAACATAATAAATTGGGTGATTTTATACTTTAATTATCCAATCGTGCAGATGAAATAAATACACAGGATTTTTATTTTCACATGATTGGATAATTGAAGGGAATCTGAGCTAATTTTATTGTGTGAATATTCTCAAATCCTTTAGTAAATCAGCCTCACAGTGATACTGCAGTAAACAATGTCCACCACAGTGAACCAGATTTTGTTTATCATAGTGAGATGAATGGAAGATCATTTCTAACATCCTGATTGCTGTGGGTTAATTTGCTTTCCACATCAGCCTTTTTTTTTCACATAAGCATGACATGCTCCCCTCCATGGAGCTATCACTATAGATCTGGATTTGCAAAGTTCACCCTCTTTACTGATTGTATTGCTGTCATGGTGATTCAGGGTGGGACTTGTCCCATTGCCACATAGAGACTGCAGTTGTCACACAGAGAGCAACAGTCTTCATTTGTTGCCAACTGCCAGGGGAGAGGACTTTTTCTGGGACTGGTGCTTCATTAAAGGGGAAAAAACATTTAAATGTGTAGCGCTCACCCCTGAAGGAACCATTGGATAAACGGGTCTTCCATACCTGTCTAGGGATTTGAGCAACCTGGCTGCCCCAGTAGCACTTACCACCCATTGTGGTGACCGATAAACTAAGATCAAGACTATAGATATGATGCTGAAGAAACTTTATTGTAGAACTTCAGGGAGAGAGAGGTTTAGGGCTGGGAACATCCAGGATGGTGTAGACTCCTTTAAGTGGTAGAACAAAGTATCTGCTGCCATCACGGACTAGGACCTTTAAGCCAAATAGGGCAATTTGTGTTTAAAGCAGTCTCCAGTTCACTCAGGAACAGACTCTCCAGTTACAGCAGAGGATCACTTCCCAGCTCCCCACACCTGCTGAAGTTACTCTGTCATCTTCATCCTTAGTCTCAGTCTGGGCCCCCAGACTCAGGCCTCAGTGTGAGCACATGACTAATCTCCTAGGCTTCAGGCCTAGCCAAATCAGACAGTTAGTAGCAGCCTCCCCCCAGACAGGGCACAGGGGAGAAGGAGAGTCTCACATGGTCCGCCTTTACTGTTTGCATATTGATTAGGGGAAACCAAATGAGCAAGACTATTAGATCAGCTTTAGATTGATTAGAATCTGACATAACAAAATTGAAATAAGCACTCCTGTATACAGGGTGCTACAAATGAAGTTTACATTGAGCTTTCTGTTATAGGATTTTGGTTTCTAATGAATTCCTGTCTCTTTTGTGAAGTAATCCAACTTGAACTAGAGAATAGCCAGCATGTTGGAATATTTACGAGACCAATGCTGCCAATTTTACTTAATTTTAAATGTGAGAGATGAGCAAATGTACTTCAGAGGCCATCTGGAACTAAACCCCAACATGTAATCAGTGGTGTCACAAGGGGGGTGCGGCCTGTACCCGGGTGACACCATTGGAGGGGTGACACCAGAATGACTGATAGTCATTTTGGTGTCACCCCCTCTCTAAAGTCGAGCACTCGGTCATGGACCCAGAGCCCGACAGTGTCAGGAGAGAGGAGGGGACCCGGCAGCATACCTCATCCCGCCGGGTGAACGTCCCCTCCTCGCTCTGCCGGCGCCATCACTAAGATGGCCACCGGCAGGTGTCAATGAAATGACCGTGCATGTGCTATGCCGTCATCGCGCACATGTGTGGTGACGTCACCCGCGTGCACGATGACGTCACTGCGGGCTGTCACCCGTTCTCCGCTCTGGGTGCCACCCGGCCTCGGGACGCCTCTGCATGTAATGACACAAAGGGGGTGATTTACTAACCTAAACACACGCATGCACCAGGTGCGTGTGATTTTCACACAGCAAAACGTATTTATCAACCAAAAAGTCTCTAAAAGCATATTTCCACTAATGCCATATATGGAAAAATCATGCACATGATGCATATATAATGCTGCTTCACAGTTTAGACAAAAATGGTTAGCTCATGCATTTACATTCCTGCATTCATCAACGCAAGCAACACAACATAGAGCTAATTTACACAACATCACCTTGCAATTCATGCAAGGCTTTGCACAACACACCTGCTGTGTGTGTACACACTACAAAGGTGTTTAGATTCCACCCATAGATCATGCTGGGAGGGAACACACTACAGAGGTGTATACATGTTCGTGGTGTGTTTATAAGGTTAGTAAATCAACCCCAAAATGTCTTCAACACCATGATCCCCAACCAACAGGGAAATACAGACCTAAATGTACCAAAAAACAAGCTATTACCCAATCTTATTTATCTGGAAAAGCTTTTATTTAATATGCATGGAAAAAAGATGGCTTAAGTAAGGAATATAATTAATTACAAGGAGTAACAGGGCTGTGTCTTGTTACTGTGTGATAAGGGCAAAAGGGCAGCCATGGTTCTCACTCAAACAGGTTAAAATAATCCAGAAACCATATTGCATAGGGAGGAAACTGGCTTTTCAGTTTTGTCCAACATTGATAAACTCTGATCATGGTCCTGGAACCTGGGGGGTTTGCAGAGACTTGGGTGGGATGAAGCCCTCAACTATGGGACCATGTTTTGGTGTTGACCAGCACCTATTGATTGTACAGGTGTGGACATCCCTTATGGTAGGTTACTGGCTAGCGTTCATGGCTCCACCTGGGAGAAAGAGGAGGTCTCGGTCCAGAAGACAGAGTGGAGTCCAGTGAACCAATAGTGCAGGGTAGCATGGTGTTAAAACAGGCAGAGGCCTGAGGACCGAGGCCAGGGCAGCGTTGCTGCAAGGCAAAAGCCAAGTGGCTGATTGGATTCTGTGTTTTTGTGTCAATAAAAGTGGGCAAAGAATTTTTAAAGAAGATTTAAGCAAGTAGATGTGTCCTTGATGATCTACTATTTGAAGCCAGTTCTCACAAAGGGTATTTCCATTGTTGTGTTATAGACAGATCTAAAGAGCCACTTACATTTATGGACTACTCCAAATTCTGTTTACCCACAATTAAATTCCCTAACAAAAACAGGCCAATAAACTGTAGTGAAAAATATTAACTGTGCCCTTCACTTCCTACAGGCAACCTCCTGATGTAAGGAAATTATCATAGGTGATGTAAACCCATTTTAAGTGGCACATTATGAATTTAAAACAGAATATGAGAGATGTTCCAACGCATTTTGGGCATAGACTGAATACCGATACAAGTGATACAGGAATTAAACTCAGCAGTTAAATCTTAAAAATGCGTTCAAGTAGCCTAGCTGTTAAAATGTAGCTTATTTGTGTTTCACTCAACTGTAGATTCTCAAATCATCTCTGAATTGGTGCTGAAACTGTCCTTACTTCTGGAGGGTGGCTACTTTTGTTCCCCATGGTCAATGTGTATGTTGTAAAGTAGTCACCTCTCAAAGCTTGCTACCGTGATTGACTACAATCTTAATACAAATTAGTATACCAAATATGAGATTGTAGTCCATCACAGGAGCTAGCTTGGAGCAGTAACTACTTTACAGATGAGTGATACATGAATAAGCTAAATGTTTCTTAATAGTTAGGGTACTTAAATTAATTTTTAAGATTTCATTCCTCAGTTTCATGTCGCTTTAGGTATCCAAACCCATAGGGTGGAATTTATCAAAACTGGAGCAGGCAAAATCTGGAGCAGTTACCCAGGTCACCCAATCAGCTTCTCTCTTCAGTTTGTTCAGTTAACATTTGAAAATGAAAGAGAAAAGCTGATTGGTTGCCATGCACAGCTGCTACAGATTATGTTGTCTCCAGTTTTTATAAATTCCCCTCAAAGTGTATTTAGTTCAGTGTCACTTTAAAGCTTGCATTAAATGAACCACCAATATAGCAATTTACCTTACATACTGACTTTTGTACTTTTGCACCTCATTCAGGTGAATCAGTGAAAGATGTGTTCAGATTGGTTGCTATGTGCCACGGTTGCATGCTGCACATTGTAATCATAAGCCCCATCGTGTCTCAATATACCATGTATACCATTAATAAAACTGTAAAACAACACGTCAAGGACAAGAGAGCGGCATTTATACAATATAAGACGGAGGAGATGGCATTGGCGTTCCTTAACTACAAAGAATGTAACAAAAAATGCAAACTAGAAATCCGGGCAGCTAAAACTGAGTGCGAAAAGCATATAGTATTTTTTTGAGGAGGCCTGTGTAAAAATGGGGAGGTCATACAAACTCTATGTAGACAGAGAAACCTGAAGGGTCCAAGTTCTGCAAGATAGCAATGGTAATTATTTGTTCTCCAGTGATGCACAAACCACTTGTTTTTTTGTAGTTTATCACTTTTTAAATAGCTTATATAGTAACATAAAGTGCACTTTAAAAATCTTTTTTTATTATAACTTATTTCAATATTATAAAATCTATATTTAGTATACCTGTTTGACAGCAAAAACACTGACAATCACCAAAACTGCATGGTATGATAAATGCAGACACAGACAGTAGCACAATTTGCAAATAAAATTATGTGGATAAACATAAATGTATCATAGTAGTAGACGTCCATCAACAACAGCTTAAGAGGAAGGGACAATCCACGAAATCCCAGCATTTTATCCTGAGTATGTTCCTCTAGCAGTATAAGCAGTATTTTAAAGGTATCCATAGTCTTAAGATTATTGCTTGATCCAGCCAAAAGTGTAATTATATCTACAGGCACTTTAAGATGTGTGCGGTTGCTATGAAAGTGACATTAGTGAATGTCTGATCACATCAAGGCTGTGTGTAATGACTCTATGTATGGTGAATGGGAGGTGTAACTGGAGGAAATAAGATAAGCTAGGTAAATCAGCTTTTAGGTCTCCAGAGTGCACCTAATGTTTTTAAGTCTATTTGTATGGTCTGGTCCATTATAGATTTTTCCTAGGCTCTTCCTGTGAATTACAGATCATTTAATAACCAAGTCCCTAAGCAGAATGAAGTTTCTCACTTATCATAATCTAATATATATTAGAAAGCACATCCAAAGACCATATACTTCCTCCACAGTTTTTGTAGCAGAAAATGTTTCCCATGTAATAATCCCAATCTAAAATATCAGCAATTATATATAAACCTAAAATCCAAATTTGACCACATTCTCCTTACTGCTTCATTTTCAGCACTTTTTTGAAACTTGATGTAGAGAACATGTCAAATTTTATTACGCACATGTAAGTGTGTCAAATGCCGTATTTAGACACAAGTAAGTGTGTTAAAAGCCGTTTTAAAGTCATAAAAATGCACATTTTATGAAGATTAATTGTTAACTGATAAAGCACTATTGTGTAGATCATTAGCAGTCAACTTTCTTGATATAGGGGGCCCCAAGTGCAGCCCTTGACATTACCAGAGGGCCGCACATAATACTCAGTGATTGCTTCAGACTGGAAACACATTACATAAAACTGCTAGAGATCACTGCTTATTAAGCACTATTGTATATCACTGCTTCAATATTTTTGATCCTTACATCTCTTTTAAAAATTACTTGTGCCACTTTTGAGGTTTTTCTCAGCAAAATCTGTATAAAAAGATCAGCGGAAGAAAGGATCAGGAATGGAAAGCACAGAAAAAGTCTGAAAGAAATAAACCAAACCATTCAACTACTAGAAGACAGTCTAAAGAATATTTTCCTTACTGACCAGAGTAAGTACCTAGGTAAGGAAAACACACTGTGTGCAAGGGTCCCAGGGGCCACGCAAGGGCCAAAGGACTAGCACCTGGGCTGCAGGTTGGGAAACTATAAAGGCTGGGTTAAATGTTTATATCAAACAGTTCTCTTTAGGTTTGTGAAAATAATGCCATTTGATATATGGTTACTTCACCGTGCTGGCAAAAAGATTGTTGATGTCAGAGGTCAGAGGAGAATGGCCAGACTGGTTCAAGCTGATAAAAAGGCAACAGTAACTCAATGAACAAATCCTTACATCCGAAGTATGCAAAAGAGCAACTCTGAACAACACATTGAACCTTGAAGCAAATGGGCTACAACAGCAGAAGACCACACCGAGTGCCACTTCTGTCAGCTAAGAACAGGAAACGGAGGCTGCAGTTTGCAAGGGCTCCCCAAAATTGTGAAATAGAAGATTTGAAAAATGTTGCCTGGTGTGATGAACCTCGATTTCTGTTCGGCATTCGGATGGTCGGGTCAGAATCTGATGTAAACAACATGAAAGCGTGGATCCATCCTGCCTTGTATCAATGGTTCAGGCTGGTGGAGCTTCTCATATTGGATGTGGACAAATCTCCAGGAACTGTGTGATGGTATCATGTCAGTATGGACCAAACTCTCTAAGGAATGTTTCTATCACCTTGTTGAATCAAGGCCACAAAGAATTAAAGCAGTTCTGAAGACAAAAGGGATCCAAGCCAGTACTAGCAAGGTGTACCTAATAAATTGGCCAGTGAGTGTATATACAGTGTGTATATATGTATATAGACATATATTGTAAATTCTCACACACACAGTGTATGCATGGGTGTGTGTTTTCTGTACTCAGATGTTATTTCTTTTTTCAAACTATCTTTTCAGGTCCATTCAATCAAGAGGAAATCTATTGTTTCAAATACCTATAGTGTTCTTTGCAGTGGTTGCTTGCAGTCTGCAATGTGTGGTAAAGCATGCCTCCCCATGATCAGAGCTGCATCCCAGATATGTTTAGCTCCGATAAGCTTATGACAGTTTATATGTACATAGACATTTATTTTGTGAATATTATAGACGTACATGTAAAATAATAACAAACCAAAGTCAGTCTGAAAACAGCGTGAAGAATCCATTATGCCTCAGGTGTATTGTATTCTGAAAAGCGACACAACATGATGCAGTTTGTTGCCTAAAGTGACACATATCCATAGAATCTTACAGCTAGCCAAATGCTGCTAAAATGTATAAAATGCATTAATGAAATAAACTGTAGAATACTTTGCCGGTAGCATCATCCTCCTCTACCAAGCAAATAAAATCATGATGTACCTTGGTTTTATGTTTATAGGTTCATGTATTTATGCTATTTGTTTGTCATTGTTACATCTTCTGTATGTCTGATCTTTGTGTAGTTCTGTGGAAGATGTTACATTATATAGAGAAAATCAAATAAATAACCATAGCCTAGAAATATTGAAAACAGGGGCGTCGTAATGCCTGCCTCATTTACTAAATCACTTCATGAATGTTTAGCATACCTGAAGGATGAAATAAAGGATCTAAAATGGCTATATTTAGCTAAATGAATGAACAATGCAACAGAAAGCTGTGCATTGCTATGGAACTCCAGACTGCTGACTGTCCAATTATGCTGCAAGGCTTAGAAACATGCTCTTTGTCATTACTTTATTGATGCATATCTAGAGAAAATACTTCTATTGCGTTGATTGCTTAAATACAAACAGAGGTGTACAGTACTTATAAATTATATTGGATTTTAAAGTACAGAAAATATTGGTGCAGTTAGTTACATTAATATAACAGATCATGTCCTGTGATATGTAACCCTTTAGGGATCAGCTAAAAATCACATTGCCTAAGCACATTTACCCTTAAAAATCAGAATCAGGGGTTAGGAGTATTTACTCAATGCAGGTTTTTGCAGCATGCAAATCATGGAAAAAAACGATCATGACACCTGAATATAGGCTATAATTACTGACATCGTTTTATAAGTTGCTTGAATGTCATGCTGATCCTTTATCTACCAAACGTTCTAAGTCACTTACTCAGAACAAGTATACCCAACAGAAGTTCTAACTTCACTTCTTTCTGACGCAATTCACAAAGCTTTAAACAAGGATAAGGCATTTTCTTTAATACTTGCACTGATGTGCTTAGCATGGCTATTTGGCACCTGCTGATCAACAGAAAATGTTTTTTTAAATCCTAGATTGCATATCTGTACATTGACCATGCATATTTAGTGCTAGTGTATGGATACTGCCATAAGCAGGAGTGTTCCTAGTTCAAATTCAGGGTTACAGCTAGGCTGAAGCTAGCCTGAACTCTAATTGCTATTGTTATTTGGGTTTGTTGGGTTATCCCTAAACCATGGACAACGTTTATAACTTCCATCTTCTGTGAAGTGTTCTCCATTTGATTAGAGTTTAAAGATACAGTGGTCTATTAACAAAGCTGCCGAAGGATCTAGCCGTAGCTTCGGCTGATCCTTCGGCTAGCTTCGGCCCCAGGACCCCTTCGGTTCAGTAGAACCGAAGGGCTGTTGTACGGGCTATTCCCTATAGCCCGTACAGCTCCCGAAGTTGGCAGAGCGGCTCAGTCGAGCCGAAGGCATATGCATCGGCTCGACTGAGCCACGCTGAAAGCCGAAGCTGGCCGAATGGAATGCGCCCAAGCACCAATTTCCCATCCCACATTCTCTAATAAAATTTTAGAATACGCCCCACACCATGTCTGAAAGGCCAACAAGGGGACAGGTGTGTGATAGGTATATATAATTTGATTTTTTTTTACAGCAGGCCCATCCCTGCACTCATCAAGAGTAACTATGAGGGGTTACAGTGTGGAAGCACCAACACCAAAGTCCATTTTTTCCACACCTGTGTGACAGATATATATATATATATATATATATATAATTGTGTTCCAGTGTGTTCAGCCCATCACTATTTATTAGTAGAAAGTCTAGGAGAGTCCGTAAAATCCAGCAGCGATGATGCACAAACTGGACTTAGACAAACACGTATGTGCTCACTGTCCTGTCACTATGCAGTGAAAACATCTGGGTGATAAATGAATCAACCCCATTATGCAAGGTCTCATTTATCATTCATTTACTTTGCAGTGATAAAAGCCTTGGCTGGTGTACAAAATACTTGATGTTATTTGCAATTATAAATACATTAGTGATATGTTATGTAAAAAAATATGCAATTGAGAGCAGAATACCAGGAGCAATCATGCTTTGCTTGTAGATGGGAAAGAATAGCAGCCACTGCAGTAACTGTAAAATATCCCCCACTTTGTTTTCAGTTCACGTCACGATTGGCAGTTCACTAGCGCTTAAAATTACTTCTCAGAAAAATCACAACCCAGCATTGTCGTGTTGTGTAAGGTAAGCAAAGCTCCAGCCTTTAATGCAGGATGCCTATGAAAAATTAATAGTGTGGGCCAGCAGAGGAGTAGGAAGCATTGTAGCCTGGCAGTATACTATATGACTCACTAGGGCTTTTCCACATCTCTTATATATAAGTCTTTCTTCAGTGTACTCAAACAGCATAGCAGAATGGCATACATTAAATCCATGCATGTAACAGGATTGTTTATCTTATTTTGTTGAGTTATTGTGCTTAGCATAACCAAATGGACTGGTCAAAACGTTAAAATACAGAACTAAAGTTATGTAAAATACAAGAAAAGTATGTACTGTAGGTAAAAAATCAAATGATCTGCACTGTTCTTTATCCTTGCTTGTTATTGTTCATCTTAGCTTGAAAATCAGTTACATAAAGTCTGAGAAACATACAGAAATTAAAATCTGGAGGGTGACAAATGACAAATGAGTAAATCCTGTAAAAAGTGAATCTGTTGGTGATTTGACCAAATTGGTAAAAAAAAATGAGTAGGCTAAAGGGTTGTTGTATGTTTACTGTTTAAGGGTTTCTAGCTGTGAACAGTGCCGTAACATGGTCTTTTGGCACCTAAAGTAAAGATTAAATGAAATATGAACCTATTCACAGTATACATTGCACCCATATGCCACAGTCCTTGCTTGCACAAAATACTCCTTAAAGCTAAACTCCATTTTGAAATTATTTTGCATACTTACATTGCATTGTATCTATTGATAAAAATACCAGGAGTTTTCTGAATGGCTGCTGTGCCAAGTGAGCGACCCCCTGTGTTTTAAGGCCAGGCTGCATAGTTAAAGTAGAACTATGGGGTTAAGGCTTTTCCCCATAGTTTTCCTTAGGGTGACGGGAGGACACAAACTAGCGTCCTCCCGTCACCCTAAGCTCCGTATACCGCGAGATACAGCTCGCGGTATACTGAGACGCCGCAGATGAAGCGATCCTGACAATTATGTCTGGATCCGCCCAGCTCCTATCTAGAGGCAGAGCCAGCTGTACACGCCCCCTCCCCCATCCGGTCCGCCAGTCAGCGCTGGTGGATCAGAGCGGGGAGGGGGAATCCAGCCCCTCCCCTGTCACGGCAGGCAGCTGTGACAGGATCGAGAGGTGAGCGAACGCCGGTATGTGTTCGCTCACTTGCTGATCTACTGAGCCGACATGTGACAGTCTCATTGCCACAGGTCGGCTAGAACTATGAGGTGAGTGAAAAGCACTCACCTCATAGTTCTCATTTAAGATCTCTGAATTGAGGTGGGCTGCTCTCAGGTTGGGTGGGGGCTTGGGGTGTCGCTGGTAGTGGGAGGTAAATATGCCCCAGTGTCAGTGAACAGTATATGTATATTGCTTTTAATAGGGTGTACCTTTTGAAGCTGGAGTTGGGAAACATTTCTGTAGCATACTGTAAAAATCTGACAAGCTGCTGTTCCACTCTGCAGGCACTGTTCTCACCATACATTTCCCCCTTGCACTATCTGGCCAACTCCTTTAATTTGCCACCACCCTTCCTTAATCTGACACTCCTTCATCCCCAAATCACAGCCGCCATCAGGACTAATGACATGAAGCTTTGTCATATAGTGACATCGTGTAGGTGGTGTTTGGGAAGAGCCCACTGACAAATTTGAGCTGTCAGCTGCAGGAATGAGCTTATCCTCCACCCCTATATACTGGTACACGTTATGTGAGCAAAGTTTGGGAGGTGGAGTCACATAGTTACATAGTATTAGAGGTTGAATAAAGACACAGGTCCATCAAGTTCAACCTATTGCGTGTATGTATGGGATTCTGCATGTGTAAGTGTGTGTGTGTGTATGAGTCCATGTGTGATCTTGTTTTTTTACAGGTACCTGTACCCCTGTATGTTACGGTCTCTGAGGAAATTGTCCAAATGCTTTTTGAATGATTCAACACTCTCAGCTGATACCACTGCTTGTGGCAATGAGTTCCAGACCCTAATCGCTCTAACTGAGATGAAGCCCCTATGCCCCTTTTGGTTAAATCTTTTCTCCACCAACTTTAGAAGGTGGCCTCCAGTCTTTGTTATGGAGTTTACCGTAAAAAGTTTATTGCAGATGTTGCTATCCCCATTGAACATCTTGTACATCAAAATCATGTCCCCCCTTAATCTCACTTCCAGCATGATCATGTTTAAATTTAGTAACCTTGTCTCATAGCTTTGGTCCTCCAGCCCCTTAATTAGTTTAGTTGCCCTTCTCTGGACTCTCTCCAGCTCAAGGACATCCTTTCTGAGGATTGGTGACCAAAACTGGACCGCATACTCCAGATGAGGTCGAACCAGCGATCTATAAAGTGGCAAAATGATAGATTTGTCTCTACAGTACATTCCCTTTTTAATACAAGACAGTACTCTGCTCGCTTTGTTTGCAGCAGCATTGCAAGCTATTATTCAATCTGTGGTCTACAATGACCCCCAGATCCTTTTCCATTTCTGACTTCCCTAGTGGAGTTCCCATTAATGTGTATTCTGCTTGCCTATTTTTAACCCCACAGTGCATTACTTTACATTTATCAACATTAAACCTCATCTGCCAAATAGTTGCCCACTCCCCCCTATTTTAACCAGGTCCTCCTGTAATGTTAGAGTTTCTAAGTCCATTACCCTCCCGATTTTAGTATCATCAGCAAACACGGAAACATGGCTATTCACGCCCTCCCCAATATTGTTAATAAACAGGTTGAATAGTATGGGGCCTAGCACTGAACTCTGAGGCACGCCACTCGCAACCTTAGACCAATCTGAAAAGGAGCCATTTGCCGATACTCTCTCGACACGTTCCTGTAGCCAATTCTCTATCCATGTACTCACCATTTCCTCTATGACGATAGACCTCAGCTTCTGTAGTAAGCGTTTATGTGGTACTGTGTCAAACGATTTTAAAAAATCCAGATATACCACATCCACCAGCCTCCCTCCATCCAGATCTCTACTTACCTCTTTGTAGAATGTTAGTAGGTTGGTCTGACAAGAACGGTCCTTCCTAAATCCATGCTGATTATAATTTATTATACCATTTTCGTGAACAAACTCTACTAAGTAGTCCTTTATCATTCCCTCTAACAGTTTGCATACTATTGATGTTAGACTGACTGATCTGTAGTTCCCAGGTTGGCATCTTGACCCTTTTTTGAATATCGGTACTACTGTGGCTTTCCGCCAGTCACTTGGTACTCTACCAGTCATTAAGGAGTCCTTGAAAATGAGGAATAATGGTCTCACTATAACCTGGCTGTAAATCCTCCAATGGGTATACCTGTTCCTAAGACAACTGTCCCCTGTAGAGATTTCCTCTCAATCCATGCTGCCTCTCTCTCTGTCCAAAGCTTAAAAATATTTTGGATATACATACACTTTTTGGAATAAGACATACATCAACACCTACCCTAGCCTGTAATGTGATTGGATAATGTAGCAGCACACTAATGAGGCAACATATATTTTCCTCTGCTAAAAGCATGTTCCTGTTTTTGACTGAAACTACCATGCAAAGCAGTAGGGTGCAAACGTCTTAAAGTGCTGCTACACCCTCTCAGTCTAATTGTATTGTGCAGGGGCTTGAAGGAGACTGATATCAGGATTGTTTCATTTATATATTCTAGTGCTATGTAAATCTACATTTACTTATATATAGTTGGCATGTCAAAAAGGTGAGATGTTTTTAGGTCTGAGTGTACTAAATCATTTATGCAGCAATAGAGCATACCCTTCAAAAGAACCCATTTGGAGCTTTATTAAAGTGACACTAAACTCAGGAGTTAAATCTTAAAAATGTGTTCAAGTACCTTAATTATTGATAAAAATGTATCTTATTTGTGTATCACTCAGCTGTACATCCTCAAATTATCTCTGATTTGGTACTGACACTGTCAGTTCATCTGGAGGGTGGCTACTTTTGTTCCCCATGATCTTTATGTGTTTTGTAAAGTAGTCACTGCTCCAAGCTCATTCTTGTGATGTACTACAATCTTAATACAAAATTAGTAAACTAAACGTGACATTGTAGTCCATTAGAGGAGTGACCTTGGAGTGGTAACTACTTTACAACACACACACAGCGACCACAGCGAATAAAAGTAGGGACACTTCAGAAGGAAGGACAATGTCAGTAGACATTTAGAGCTGATTTGAGGATCTACAGCAGAGTGATACACAAATAAGATATATTTTTGTTATTCAATAGGGTATTTGAATGTATTTTTACGATTTAACTCCTGAGTTTTGTAAACGTTAAGCAAGAAACCTGAAAAATCTTTGAAAAGTTAGTTTAAATTGTTTACTTATACCTAAATAGCTGCAAGACGGATATCACGAAAGCCTGGAAGACCCCATTTATAATCTTGATGGAATTTAAAAAAAGTCTTCCAAACAGTGTTTTCTGAGAAACGTTACCCACAAAAGGGAACAACCAACAACCATTTTGTTACAATTATTTTAAGCCACTGCTACTAACAATTTGCCTATTTAATGTGGGTTTTTGTGTATGTCTTCTTTTTTATATATGGAACCTTTGTAAAATGAATGTTGTTTCATTAAAATATATTATTATAGAAAAGCTGCATTTACTCATTTCTAATGAATGTAAAATTAGATCAAGTGGTATTTTTACATATCCCCTGAATTCAGTTTAAGGTAACCAGAGAATGTAGGATTGTTGATGTATAGCCTTACTAACACATCTGAGGAAATATACCATTAAATAACATCCATATTGTAAAATTGCTGACATTTTTTTACAGAGAAGAAAAATCATCAGCTAATTTAATATGCTTATCACCTACACATCTGTACCACAAAGTAATTGTGATAATCAGTTATTGGTGGTCATATCCCATACTAATAGAGTATATGGATCTTTTTACATGACCCAGTTCCAGTGACAGTAACCAAATAGGGCAGGTGGTACAATTACAGCAAGATTTACACAATAGCTGTATAGTTGTGATAAATCTGTTATTACTTATCCAATGGATGTGGCATGTCCAAAGCAAGGAAAGGTATTTTACAGTTTCTTCCTCTCATTAAATGCAATACTCATGAGGGCTTCCAAAAAATAGCTAAGAGCAGCTAAATCCATAGTAAAGGTTACAGCTTGACTATAGTAATTTATGGTTGTGAAGCCAAGAGACTTTGCTAAATAAGTCAGAAATATAGGATCATTAATCACAGCATCTCAAACCGATGCAAAATATCAGATACCGTAGAGCTGAAGAGGGAAACAAAACCCCACATTTTTTTATAATCAGGAATAAATGCCATTGATCTTCATGAAGATGGAGTTTACTGGATATAGCAGCACAAAAATATTTTTAAAAAAATTAAATGCACAGAAGAAATCCAAGCAATATTTTAAATCTAATTTTGCTAAAGAAAGGGAAACAATATAAAAGCTCTGAGACAAGTACTTATATTTTGTGTTTTGTCACAAAAAAAATACTATAGATGTTCATGTTACGCTAAATGATCAAGTATATATGTTGGCATCACATACAAGATTAGGAGCAATCAGCATTAAACAAAACAAACATCCCAGAAACCAACTGAGTGTTTGATGAAGTAATGTATTGTGACGACATGGTCATCGGTTTATGGGTTATATGTGTATTGGTGTTGGGTTATGTTTAAGTGTGTTATACTGTGTAACCTGTTTATCAAAAGACTGTCAGCACCACCCCTCATTAGCTTTATTTGTACTCAAAGGAGCTATGACATTCTCCTGCGTCTGGCCAGACTCCTGCTATGGCTGTCTGGGGCTCTTTAGCAGCTGGACCCCTGCTGAGGTGTGCAGTCAATGTCTAGGAAGGGCAGGGTGGATGTGATGGGATTATAATCTGATCTGATCACTTTGTGTATAAAAGGTTGCACAGTTTCTCAATAAATCAGAGTTTGTTTCACCCTACACTCGGCCCCGACTAGTGACTGGGGAAAGTGGGAGCTAAAGATCAGTGGGTTGCAGTATCTCCTGAGCAAGGAAGAAAACAGCGGCGGACATACTCATCCTGAGTACCGGGGTCCGTCACAGGTATGCTCTGTGGTAAAAACAGAATGGTAGAGAAAAGCGCTAAGAGCCTTTGCGTACAGGCAACTGGACACATGTATCAATAGTGTTGTAGATGTGGGTCATTGTTGGTACACAGTATGGGTTTGAATCCTAAGCTTTTTACCCTTGAGTAACTCTTTTAAAAATGTTGAGGTCTTAGCAACCCCCTACTGCTCATGGTAGCTTAGTGTGTGTGTGTATATGTGTGTGTGTATTTGTCACCAAGAGGGGATCATTTCTTGACACGTGCTTCTCCCCGACAATTAATTTCAGTAATATTCACAAACTAAACAAAAAATAATGATAGCATCCAGAAAAGAAACACTGACAGTGAAAACTATAGCGTCCCTTTAGATTAGTAGTGAGTGCTAAGAATGCTCCCATTAGAGAGAGGAAAACATACTACTGGTGTCAGTGGTTACCTGAGAGATGAGAAGATAGGTTCAACTGGTCCTTTGACACTAACTCTGTTGAGTGGTGAATTGATGCTCTAACAGTATTCTGCAGTCAAGCACACAAATGATTACTGTGTAATGTTTTTCTCATGCAGTCCCACTTTTTTTTAGGCAAGTGTAGGCCTGGAATCATTGTAAATAAAAGCTCTTGTTTGATCACAGCTCAGACAAACTAGTAGGCTTTTTTAATGGATGCAAAAGTAGTATTTATACCATCGATCTGCCCATTAAATTCCACATACAAGGATGTCCTTCTAGATACCATGCTAGGTGCCTTGTTCTTTGTGGTGTGGATATTAAACCCCTGTATACTATATGGAGTGGGTTTGACTGTGCAGTGGCTGTTTGGCAATCTAATGGATTCCCAGTCTCAATACCTCTCTGAATAAGTTGTGGTACAAAATGGCAATATACTTCTGAGGCAGAGTGGTTGATTTACTAACCTTATAAACACACCACGAACATGTATACACCTCTGTAGTGTGTTCCCTCCCAGCATGATCTATGGGTGGAATCGAAACACTTTTGTAGTGTGTAAACAACCAGCAGGTGTGTTGTGCAAAGCCCTGCCCTGAATTGCAAGGTGATGTTGTGTAAATTAGCTCTACATTGTGTTGCTTGCGTTGATGAATGCAGGAATGTAAATGCATGAGCTAACCATTTTTGTCTAAACTGTGAAGCAGCATTATATATGCATCACGTGCATGATTTTTCCATATATGGCATTAGTGGAAATATGCTTATAGAGACTTTTTGCTTGATAAATACGCTTTGCTGTGTAACAATCACACGCACCTGGTGCGTGCGTGTGTTTAGGTTAGTAAATCACCCCCAGAGAGTGGGTAAGATTGCTCCAATTTATGGTGGATCCATTATGTGAAGTTTGGATACTATATGAAAGTTGCCTACCACTATATGGACACTGCAATGAAGCCACTCTATATAGACTTGTACTTCTTGTATGAAGTCATCTAGCATCTATACTTCAGTTCTAGGATTATGATCCAATATACTAGTACTATAAAGTATATACCAGCTGTGTCTTAGCTAGCTTTAGACTCTAGTCTGATATTGATGGCAGATATAGCACCTGAGCTAGCTCCCTTTGAAAACATTTCACTTTATATTGCTATAAAGTTATACTGGTTCATGAGATATGAGAGGGCTATTTGATGCAGCCTGGAATTACACGTTACTTTTATATATACTCTACAGTTTTTCATTATATATACAGTATGTAGCCATCATATAAGTTAACCTATTATATGGGTCCCTATTGGGAAGACTGTTTTTCATGTGTGAAGCTTATGACTACTGTACCTGGATTGCAATGTACTGGCTGCATATAACTGATATGAATATATTTTCTTCATGATCATGGATGTTTCTTTTTAGTGACAATATATACATGTCCAGCTTATTTGTATGTTTGTGGCCATGTATTCATGTGTTTCTCAGAGTAGTTTAAATTGGGTATCAATACTTGCTTGCTATATTTATAACCAGATATCAATATTTGTGTTGCTGCATCTTTGCATGTTTGCAAACTCTTTTTTTTAAGCATGTACTTTTTACTAAAGTTTCCAGGGGTAAAGCAATGTTTGAGACAAGAAAAAAATAATCGTATGCAGAGATATAAAGCACAGCAGGTGTCAATCGTTAAGCAAACTATGTACACAGTGGTAGACAACTAATCCGAATGAAAATATTGTTTGTGAACAAACTGCAACCTGTAATGTGTGGTCAAAAACACGGGAAAAGCTAGGAAAAGGGGGATGGGCAGGAGAGGTCCTGGACTAAGGCAGTTACTTGGATGAAGGGGAGTGGAGAGTGCAAACTCTTTTTAATATGTGATATTTTTACATTTTTGGTAGAAATAAAAGTATGTCTTTTTCATCTTTCTGGAAGATCATGTGACATCTGTTCCTAGGCAGTACATTTGTTTTTAAAACTTTTAAATTCACTTTGAGGGCTGGATAGTTCATGCAGCAGCTTTTTCATGTCAAAAGTGTTTAAGATTTTTAAAAAACCCTTGCATGAAAATTGTCTATGAGGCATGTGATTGCCATATTTTCTCAGCATGGAAGCCAATGGAAAATGCTGCCCTCATGTAAATTGCAGGAGAGCAAGACTGCACGTATGATATTGCAAGTATTTTTCATACTCTGCTATGCTGCCCACACCTCTGATTTGAAGAAACCAGCTTATGATGTGATTCTTTAGAGTAAGGTCAATTTCCTGCCCAAAACAGTATATTAAAAAATAGCCCCATAAATACATTTTTACTAGGGATGCACAGATACCATTTCAGATATCAGTGCCAATACTTGGCATATTCACAAGAACTACCAGGGTTGCAGGGGTTGCAGTTGCGACTGGGCCCTGGCGCTCCCAAACTGTCCGGAAATCATTAGTCTGTATTGTTTTAGAAAAACTGTCACATGACACTAAACAAAAATGTAAAAATGTATCAGTAATTGGTATCTGTGAGGTCCAGTATTGGTACTTGTACTTGTTCTGGAAAAATAGTATTGGTGCATTCCTTTATATATATACTGTACCTTTATATATATACTGCATATACATACAGTCATGGCCAAAAACATTGGCACCCCTGCATTTCTGTCCGATAATGCACCACTTTGTGCATAAAATTGGTGCAATTTCAAATGTTTAGGTATTCTCATGTTTATTTCTTTTGTTTGTATTGGTATGACACAAAGAAGTGGAGGGAAAAAAAGCCAAATCTGACACATTCCACGCAAAACTCCAGAAATGGACTGGACAAAATTATTGCCACCTTTTCCCAATTGTAAGAAATAATTGCATTCCAAGTTTTTGTGGAAAAGCATGAGCAATCTCAAGGTTACAAGTCCATCTCCAGAGATCTGAATGTTCATGTGTCCACTGTGCGCAACATTGTCAAGAAGTTTACAGCCCATGGCACTGTAGCTAATCTCCATGGGCATGGACTAAACAGAACAATTGATCAAAGATTGCAATGAAGGATTGTTTGAATGGTGGATAAAGACCCTCGATCAACTTCCACACAAATTTAAGCTGACCTTCATGCACAGGGTACAACTGTGTCAGCACTATATGTCGCCATCTGAATGAAAAGGTACGCTATGGTAAGAGACCCAGGAGGACCCCATTGCTTGCACAGAAACTTAAAAAAGCCAGATTGGAGTTTGCCAAAACTTACCTGAAGAAGCCAAAATCCTTTTGGGAGAATGTGCTGTGGACAGGGCCCAGTGTCAGAAAGTTGGGTCTCCGTCAGAGGTCATGGGTCCTACAGCAGGACAAAGACCCAGAGGACACATCAAAAAGCACCCGGAAATGGTTTCAGACAAAGCGCTGAGGAGTACTGGACTGGGCAGAAATGAGTCCAGATCTAAATCCCATTGAGCACCTGTGGAGAGATCTCAAAACAGCAGTTGGGAAAAGGAACCCTTCCAATCTGTGCAATTGGCGAAAGAAGAGTGGCCCAAAATTCCTGTAGAGAGGTGTAAGAAACTCATTGATGGTTACAGGAAGCAATGGATTTCAGTTATTTTTTCTAAGGGCTGTGCTACCAAATATTAATTGAGGGTGCCAGTAATTTTGTCCAGTCCATTTTTGGAGTTTTGTGTGGAATGTGTCAGATTTGGCTTTTTTTCTCCACTTTTTTGTGTCATACCAATACAAACAAAAGGAATAAACATAAGAATGCCTAAACATTTGGAATTGCAACAATTTTCTGCGCAAAGTGGTGCATTATCTGACAGAAATCCAGGGCTGCCAACATTTTGGCCAAAACAAATCATACATTAAAACAGAGATGCACAAATCCCATAGGCAATGCTCCTTAACAATGACAGCTGCCTCCTAGCTTTTGAGTTTTTCTCTAGTCTAGTCTTGGAGCTAGAAAAATATCTGTACTTGTACTTGTACCAAATATGACACCTTGGTATCTCTGCGGCCGGGAGCTTCTTGGATGTAACTGGGCATGTATACACGTCCTGTTACTTCCGCCCGCTCGCGGGAAATGCCCGTTGTTTGAAAACAGGCAGCGATGCCCGTTAATATACAAGCGATATACTACAGGCGGACGGCAAGTAGTTAAGCTTGACATGTTTGGTGTCTATTTACCCGATGTGACCCCGTCTTTTATATTTTACCAAAAAAGTGGGTAATATTAGTTGTTTTATAACATAATGTAAATGTAATGTAACTTTTTTTTTCCAAAATTTTCAATAATTTCTCCTGAATATATTAAAAAAAACCCCCCCCCCCCCAGTGGTGATTAAATACCACCATAAGAAAGCTCTATCTGTCCCCAAAAAATTGCATAAAATTCATTTAATTACAGCGTTGCATGACGGAATAACTGTCAGTCAAAGTACTGCAGCGCTGAATACTGAAAAATGGCCTGGCCAGGAAGGGGGTCTAAACACCTGGTCTTCAAGTGGTTAAAGATATTTGAAGGAAGACATATTTTAGTTGCCCTTAGCAACCACTTAGGTGCTCAGGTTCATTGCTTTAGCAGTGGCACATCCCTTCATCTCTTCACCCTTTTTTATTTAGTACAAATCATACTGTAATTTTTTTTTTCGCAGATGCTCCAGACATTGTGGGAACCAATGAAAAATAGTCTGTTTTTCCCCAGGACAAATCACTCGATTTAGTTTTTAGTCCCAAAAAGGAAAATACAAGCAAGGCAATAAAATAAATGAATTACCCAAAGCCGGCAGAATGCTGGCATGCATCTTGAACTCCCCAGGCTCCAGTTAGTGATAGGTCATTAAAGGCAAAGAAACCTGAGTGTGCACAATGACAGATTAGTAAACTATTGCAGTGACTGTTCCACAGGTACTATTTAGTCTGGTAAACACATTGCCCAAATTTATAGTACCCTTGGCTGTATGTTAACCTTGTAAAAAAATGCAGTCATTTGCTCTAAGTTGGCTTGGCATTGGTTAATAATCCTTAAAAGTCTGTCCACATTGCATTCTCTCTGTTGTACTATTTCTAGTTTGCTTTGCTAGCAGATATGCAGTGAGGTAGAAATGTGTGAAGTGATGTAGATTCTTAATAAAGGTAGCATACTTAATTTCAGGGCTGTGGTTTCTTAGAAAACGACACTCTTCCTTATAAAAGGATAGGCAGATATGAATAAAATGCACTTGTAAGGTAACATTCCTATTACCTTAATACCAGCAAATGTAAGAATGTTCCTTAAAGAATAACTCTCGTTAAAATTTTTTACTAACCCTCACAGTGGGCCTACCCCTGCACTTCAAGGTTTAAATACTCATTTTTTCCTATGATCAAAAATAACAAGCAATAGCAATAGTAATGTAAAAACTGCTTTAGTACATAAGGGCTATACAGGTACAAGAGCTGAAGTGATTTAACAATATTTTGTCAAACTATGAAGCAAGCACTGAGAATAGAGGAGGCATGAAGGTTGAAAACATAGAGGCATGGGATCAAAGCAGAGGAGTAATTGTCAAAGTACACCTAGGAAAAAGATCAACAGAGGACCAGTTAGCAAAGGCAGGTAGGAAAGATGAATTGAGAGAGGAAGTGTGATTGATAAAGACAGTTTGAGAAGTGTGTGGGACAGACAAAAAGACACAGTAGTATGTACATTCCTTATACTTTGATGGGAAACAGTTTAAATTGGAAACATTTCTCCCATATAACTTTTTCTGCATGTGTGTGTCTGTCTTCACCAAAATTGCACGTGCCTCCCACCAGTGAGGACAAGCTAACACTGGGACTGCAAATTTAGGATGCAAATTCGGGGGGGCTACAGCATCAATGAGGACTAACTCTGCCACACTATTTTTAACAGAGGGTGGAGAAAGCAAGAATAATGCACTGATGTTTGACCCAATACTGGATTGCCCTTCAGAACTGTTCCCTGATTACAAACTTTGCCACTCATCCAGCCTTTAAAAGAGCCTTTGAATGTGTGGGAAGTTACTTAAAGCGGACCTTTACCCATATCTTTAAAATAACAACAAACACAGCTTTAGAAATGCTTAGTAATGACAATCTACAAACATATTCTTTGCATACCTTATTTCTCTTTTCTTTACCGTTCTTATGGCAGTGGCTATGTTAACTAAGGGTAGATTACTAAATCTCCATTTACTTCCTGAAAATCTGGCACATATGACTAGGACATGTGACCATGCACATCATCTCAGGGGAGGAAAGTGCCTTTGCCTGAGATGAGATTTCCCACCAATGCTTTGCTGATATAACCCTCCCAGGATGCAACACTTTGACACATTTCATCATTTGTGACAGAAATGGACCAGGAAGTAGATTAACTTTATTTGTAAGTAAATGAAAACCATGTTTGTGTAACTAATGAATGTAATATGATTTTAAATCAGCATGCAGAGCTGCATGTTGGTGTGATTTTTAGTGAAAGGGGGTAAAGGCCCACTTTAAATTGAATACACTGATACTTTCCTTGATCATATAATTAAGTTTGTGGGTGACTCGACTGGAGAAATTTTTCTTCACATTCGGTCCCAGCAAAAAACATTTATTATTGTTATTTATTTCAAGTATTTTTTATAGCGCCAACAGTATATGCAACACTTTACCAGACATCCCAACCTGCAAAACCTTATTTCAGGGAGGTTCCCGTCTCATTTCAGGGAGGTGCCCTTTCTGTTTTTTGGGGTTTTTTTTTTTTTTTACAGTGGCCGTCGTCAGAATATAAAAGAAATAATAATGATTATATATATAATTTACATAGTTGCACATTCACATCAGTCTCTGCCCTTAAGGAGCTTACAATCTGAGATCCCTATCTTACATGCATACATACAAGGGCCCATTAACTTACCAGCATGTCTTTGGAGTGTAGGAGGAAACCCACACAAGCACAGGGATAACGTGCAAAGTCCATGCAAATAGTGTCCTAACCAGGATTTGAACTGGGGACCCTGAGTGCTGCTAGACAGAAGTGCGACTACGTCGACATATAGATGTTCTAACTCTTTTTCAATCAAAAACCCTGTCTTTAGGAAAGGAGTAAATGGAAAATTTCCCAAAACAGTCACAGACTATGCTTAAAAAAATCTAACAAAAGTTCTAACCCTTTCCAACACTATCTAAAGCTAAAAGAAAAGGTTTTGGCTGGAGTGGGTCTTTTACCATATGTAGTTATGAAGGAGTGTTAATGTTAAGAAACACTGCTCTACAACATGGAGTTACATTATTTAAAGGAGAACTATTGGGGGGGGGGGATTTTCACTCACCTCATAGTTCTAGCCAACCTGTGACAATGAGACTGTCACGGGTCGGCTCAGTAGATCGGGAGGTGAGCGAACACATACCGGTGTTCGCTCACCTCTCGATCCTGTCACGGCTCTCTGCCGTGACAGGGGAGGGGCTGGATTCCCCCCTCCCCGCTCCGATCCACCAGCGCTGACTGGCGGAACGGACGGGGGAGGGGGCGGGTACAGCTGCCTCTGCCTCTAGATAGGCAGAGCCAGCTGTCAGTCACACAGCTGGGCGGATCCCGGCACAATTGTCGGGATCCGCTTCAGCTGCGGCATCTCAGTATACCGCGAGCAGCCGCTTGCGGTATACTGCGGCGTCTCAGTATAACACGAGCTACAGCTCACGGTATACTGAGCCTAGGGTGGCGGGAGGACGCTAGTTTTACATTTGATTGTATCTTGGAAATATCTGTTTGCACTGATTATCTTATTTCATTTTAGTACCTCTATGTATTCTTAGCACTTACAGTACATTATTGTATGTCACATTCCTATATCAGTGTGGAATCGCCAATACCTTAGGGGCCTGTCTTCCCTTCATATTCACAGCACGCGTAAAGTAAATTAGGAAGGCAATACTTATTTTATTCCCTGTACTTCCTTATGAAGAGAAGCTAGCTGCTGTTTGCAAATATATATTCCGTGCATATTAAACTTGGTAAGTTATTTCCTTGCATGGCATTGTGAAAGTCTGTGCGGCAATGTAAGTCTACTGTGACATGTAGCCATATCGGTTTGCATTGATTCCTGTGGGAAATTCATAACCTGCAAATATAGAGAAAAGACTGCTACATTCTTAAGGGAATTGAACAAAATTACTATGTACTAAATTGCTAAATAAACAGTAATTTCTAGGATAGGATTTTGTATAATAACCTCCTACGGGGAGATGAATCCGTTTAATGTAACCCAGTAGAAAAAAAATATTGTGCTGGTTAATAACATGCTTTAGAGCACTATTTTCTTTAACCTTTTCAGAACAGTAGTAGAATGCAAGAAAGCCATATGTAGGGTACCTTATGTTATTCACAGTGTATGACAAGTAAGGATGTATCAGCATGTCCACCAGTTATATTCAGACCTGCTTTTTAAATTTAAATCTAACTGGTGTCATTGGGAAAATAGAAACAGTCCTTAGTAAGAACATACTTAAAAATAAAATAGTTGCAGACAAATACCAGAATCAGTTTCATTACTGGCCTCCTTCCTTCACATGCTCATCTTTATTTAATTCTCCTTGTGCTGGGAGTAAAAAGAAACAACCAGTTCTTGTGGATTTTAGGATCATGTGACTCACTGCCTTCCTCCCACTTAACAGTGATGGTGCTTTTGCATGAGGTGGAGAGAGAGTCATGCGTTAACTTTTTAGGGGAATCTGACTAGAGCGTATATAGGGTTTTTTTCCAATGGAAATCAAGTGAATAAGATAAAAAAAATTAGATGCTGGCTTTAAAGAGATTTTAAAGTCAAAAGGATTTGAAGCAATTTGAAATGCTGATGAAATCACTTACAATGCTGCTTCTTTATGTTTAAAATGTGTGGTTTCCTGCAGAATCAGCTGCTCCCCTAAGCACTGGTCCCTGACTTCCTCTTTTAGAGTGCTAGTAGATGAACAGTTGCTGGATTCTGCACTGTCCTTTGTGATCTAGTGCTGGACAGACAGGAAGTTCATGGAAGTGCAGCTGACAGACTTAGAAGCCACGGTACTGAAATATGATTATTGTTTGGGCAAAAATGTAAAGTTTGTTTGATCTGGATTCATTATTGAAAAAAGTTTGAGAGTTTAATACAGATTGCATTCTTAAGGGACCACTAACTCTTTGCAGCTGCGAGACATGTTTTCAAGTATATGACCACAGATTTCCAAAAATATAAATTACATTTACAAGGCCTATCAATTTAATTATTTAGGTATAAAGATGTGTGCAATTGCAAGGGTCTTCCAAGCATATGAGAAGACCTATTATTGCGTTAGACAAAATTGAAGTTGGGGGAGAGGGTTGTAGGGTAGCAACCTGGGGTGGTCCCTGGAGGAAACAGTGCATATGCCAAGCACAGAGTATGTTTTGGTTTCTTTGAGTGTCCCCTTAATCATCGACTGTATGTGCAGCTGAATGTGAAAGTTGTAAGCCCCACAATTTTAGGCATAGAATTATGCACTAGACTGAATCTACTGTATATAGAGTATAAATTATCCTCTTGTGTGTTACATGTTAAAGTAGTAAAGTAGTACGGGTCCACCGTACCGTAGCTCACCCAAGGCAAATATGGCAAAATGAGCCAACCACCCACTTCTGCTTTGTGTAGTTCTTTGCATATACCTGTGCACACCGTCAATGTCCGTTGACACGCATACCAGCAGCCATGTGGCTGATGTTGTTAACATACTTTTAGAGGGGATTTCCATTTTATTGGAGAGATTTTTCTTCATTTTGTCTTTACCGGACAGAAAGTAAAAGCAAATCTCCTTAATTAGATACAGATGGAAGAAACTAACAGGAGCTTTCAACATTCCCTGCACAAAATGGAAAAAATTAGTTTTTGACTTTAGTTATACTTTACTCCTTTCTAAGGAAGTCACTTCTTTACCTTCTTTACCCCCTTGTAAGAAATCAACTCTGGTACAAATGAAGCTTGTGCTCCACATCTCTTCTGTTTGATATTGCTCACTTTTTTTTCAGAGGGAGAAGTATTGAGGAAATAAATACATCTTTACTGGATTTTAACTCTGTGTTCCTGGAAGTTACATTTAATGAGGAACATTAATGTAGACCAGAGCACCAAATGCCATATTGGACGTGTGTTATAACAGGTGTAGGGGGAGCTCAGTGGGTAGTTTCTGTGAAAAGAGGTAGCCCTCACAATAGTACTTTGGCAAATAAAGCACAGAAGAAAAATATAAAACCTGCATGAAACTAATTGATATTTACACTTTCAATCACTTCCCCCGAAATAAGTAGATTATACTCAATGTGTAATATACTGCTTGGCCAAAAAAAAAAAAAGTCACCACCTGCATTTTGCTAAAGGTTTGCTTCAGTTGGTCAGGTCTAGGTTCAGCAATGTTGTATGCCCAAAAATGAGGTCAGCTGTCTACCTGAATATACTGAATGACCAGGTTTTTCCATCAATTGATTTTTTTCCCCTGATGGCTCATTGGGCCTATTCCAAGATGACAATGCCAGGATTCATCGGGCTCAAATTGTGACAGAGTGGTTCAGGGAAAATGACACATCATTTTCACACATGGATTGGCCCCCACAACGTCCAGACCTTATCCCCACTGAGAATCTTTGGGATGTGCTGTGAAAAACTTTACACAGTTGTCCAAATCTTCCATCATCACCACAAAATCTTAGTGAAAAATTAGTGCAGCACTGGATGGCAATACGGTTGTGACATTGCATAAGCTAATTGAAATGAGGCTACAGTGAAAGGCAGTTCAAAGAAATATTGGAGTGTGTGACTTTGTTAAAAAATCTGAGGGTTTAATGTCACTTTAACTCCTTACATTTGTTTCTGTATTACAATAGTTACCGTAAGTTATTTTATCTGCTTTTATTGCCTTTTCTATTATTTGTAGCCCTGGTGAGGGATACTTTCTGACCCTACAAACCTGTTGCCCCATTATTGTTGGTTTGCCAAAATAAATTTAACAGACCTGCATTAATATTTTGCTTTCTCATTTTCTGCCCAATATCCTTCAGTTTTGTGGCACAGGCTTTATTTTACAATGGCTATGAGTGCATGACTATTGTAAAATAAACAATGCATGAGCATGTGCGTTGGCCAAACTTCCAATGATGTTATCTCTATTGTCAGGTCTCCTGACCTTCTTACTAGCGCAACATTGATTGTTTATGTACGGCTTTTATTTCATTATGATCGGTGTATTCTGATCTGCTAGAAAGAGTACTTTTTCTTTTTTTAAATCAATGAAACTCCTTGCCCCGATGGAATTCACAAACTACTGTCCCCAGGATATTTACACAAGTACTGGATACGTTTTATGCAGCCACGTGTGGTGGAAGTCAGCTAAACTACCAGTATGTTTTTGGAACGTAGAAAGGCTTTTGAAAAGGAGGCATACCACAGAGAAAAGCAAGACAAACATGATAAAAATATTTTTAAAAACATGGATACACCATCCCACCCAAACCCAAGACACAAGTGACAACCATCCAGACCTCTCTATGCGGAGACTTAAAACCTCTCCTGCAATAGGCAATGGGTCTGACAGCACTTTAGCTTTTTTTCTTTTTAAATTAGCATAGATTTAAGTCATTGAACCTTCACAGTAAATTCTACCAAGAGATCTGATGTGATCCATTATTTTATATATCTAATATTACAGACATGCTTGCTCTAATACTCTTTGACACACCTGAATTACATATTAAGATTTCCATTTTTTTGTTAACACATTAATGGTTTTGTTTACCATTCAGTTCATCCTATATAAAGCAGAATCACATAGAATAATAAGGATTTTCCTTCATTTCTAAAGGACATCAGCTGCTTTTTATTTTGCCTACATGCTGATGATTAGCATTCGTCAGAACATTAATCTCTATTTGGCATTTTACCATTTTAACTTATTAAAATAAGTATAATTTGAACTGAAAAGGCTCAACTGCTGTTTTAACATTGCCACTAAAGGCTAATGGCTGCTTAGAAGCAATTTCCAAAGGCAATTCCTTTGTACTGAAATAGCAAGAGATAATAAGCTACAATTTGTCAAAAGGAGAGAAAAAAGAAGCAGAAATGGCTAGATACAGATGATACCTTTTTTTTGATTAACTGAGTTTTTAAGGAGCTAGTTTCTTTCTTTTTTTTTTTTGTGAAAAAAAAGCTGCAGTGAAATAAAAGCAATTCACAACTGACAGGCGAGTGTGATTACACTGGGTCCTCCCATGGTAAAAATAAATACTTTATATGTTCTTTTAGTGGTTGGTTTTTCTGGCTAAAAACACTTCACTTCAACACATATAATTATGGCTATTTGCTTTAATATGTGAATTTTGACAGCATAGTAAATCCCTCTAACAGCTGAGTTGATAACCCAGCTCCCTGGAATTCAGATTGCTTCTTGGAAGAAACTTTTATATAGCAACAGAACAGAGGGTACTGCTACTTAAGACTCCGTTTACATTTTTAATATAACAGCAATATCTTTGATACAAGCCAAGTTTGAAATTTGAAAGTACTCCTGGCTTTATCTCGAATTAATTGTTTTCCCTCCATATGGCTATTTTCCTCCTTTGTAACAAGAAGTCATGCACACGGACTTCCCTTTCTGCATGTGGCATCCGTCACTGAAGCCTCAAGAGATCTCATTAGTGGCCTGCACTGTAAAACAATGCTAGGACACTAAGCAAAAAGCCCATTGAAATAAACATTTTCTGCAATGTTCAGCAGGCGTATATCATTACATTGCAGTTTCTCCATGCTACTGAACTTGTGATTGTAATCATTAGTTTGTCAAAAACGTCAGTGCTGGACACTTAAATGGTAAGTGTAAGTGGGAAAAATCACAATGACAGGTCATGCTGTTTCCTATATCTGTTTGATTCAGTGTTGGTTCAGTAGAAGCAGCTTTGAATGTTGCTTTCTATACTGCAACATGCTCTCAGGAAGTACATTTAGTCCTACAGGAGGGACTGATGCCATAGGGTTGGTTTACTAAAGGCAAACAGGCTGTTTACTTTGCAAGGGAATTTGCTCTTTCCAAGGGAATTTTCCCTTACCTTAGCTAATGTAGCAAAAATTCACTTTGCAAAGAATACTCAATCATAGGTAAAATAAAAATAAAAAATTAAATAAAAAACAAGTATTTATATTGCACATGATTGCATGATGCAAGTAACTTCACCTCATTAACTAAGCTAAGATAAACTTTCCCTGTAAAGTCCAAATTCCCTTGAAAAGTGAACAGCAATGTGAGCAGACTATTTACCTTTAGAAATGGCCCCCTATAACTATCTGAAACCAGATAATTAATAAAGGTATGGTATGCACTAATATATTAACCCTTTATTTAGCTCTAGCTCTATTTGGGAAAAATTGAAAATGTTTCCAAATATTATTATTCTTCTTCTTCTACAGGATTCATATAGCAGCAGTTTGTGCAGCGCTTTACCGGAAATACCAAAAATCCTGTTAAAAGATTCTATTAAGTAAATTGAAGTTGATAAAATGTATATGGTTTCTACTTGTCTTCTTTACACTATATCATACCTAAATGCTAACTTAAAGTCATTGAATTATCTTTCTGGGATGGATAAAGACAGGTGGATGATATAGAATATCTTTCTTTGAGGAATTACTGTTTTATCTCTATTGAATAGGAAGATCAAGGTTCAGAATGGTTAAAACTCCCCTCCAGCAAAGATCGTGTAACCAAAGTAAGCTTTTGGTCACAGAACCTGCAATTAAATGGAGCCAGAACCCTGTTCTGCGTTTTCAGGTTTGGCAAGTATCTATTCCAGTATTAAATATATATATATATATGTAAATCTATATTTTTTAAAGGAAACTAGCATAAAGATGAAGAGTATCAAGTATAAAGATGAAGAGTTTAAGTGCTCAACTCCCTATGATGTCACTGACAGCACACTTATTTTATGTCTGAGAATTAGAAACTATTAAAGCCAGAGAGTCAGTATGAATTCAGCACTACTAGTGTTTTTATGGGAAGCTCAATGTGTTTTTTGACAGGTTTCGGACACTGATTTTTTTTAACAATTAATTCAGATTTTCCAAACTGCTTTGGTCCACAGTTTTGTATTTTGTTCCTGAATTGTATATAATGCTGTATTCTAAATATTCTGGCACTTGTTAGTGGTCCTACATGAAGTCTAATTTGTAAAATATGAACATGCTCAATGTCCTCTCTCTCAATAAAAAAGTAGAGGTGAATGTGTTTACACAAATCTCAAAAATCTAACTTTGTCCAAGAATAAAACATTTTTTGTTTATGGAATGTTATATTCGGGTAACACTTTAACATAGTGGGTCAGCATTAAATGCCATTTACGAAACACTTCCTTCCTCTAATTGGATTCTTTATAGTATTCAGCTATAATTTCATCAGTGCTTCTTAGCATACTATATATGAAAAGTGAACGAGGTGCAAGTTTACCCCTTTAAAAGTGTAGAAGATGTTATGTTTTATGAGAAGCTTCCCAATTATGGATGTATTTGTCTGGATTGACAGTCGAAGCCGGAGTCTGGAAGTGACATTGAGTATCTGCCTTTACATTGAGTGCACTGGCTAATGGTACAGTAAAGGAGATCAGCACTGGTAGGGAAAGAGGTAGGATGTGGCACCCCTGACAATTTGTGACACGACTGGCTGAGAAATTAGGCACCATGGGTCGGAATTAAAGTATTCTGAGCTATGTGTAACTTTTAAAAAGCATGTATCAATACAGGGTATAGATTATGTGGATAGGACCCGTTACTTGCTGACATGGGCTGTGTGCCATAGAGAGTTGCACTATTTTTGCTACAAGTGATCACACACGGCTCTTTCAAATGGAACCCTTGTATCTAGGGATTTAAACCAATATGGAGATACAGTATGGACTATGTGGCATGTTAAGCCCTGGGAAAATGTGGCATCCAAGCCAAGTCTTTTCTTGCTCTAAGTCCTCTGAACTATGTCCACAATCTCCTGGCAGTAGATGTTTTGGTTGTTGTAACTAGGTTAACTGGAATTTTATTTAATTTTTTAATACAGTGCCGACAAATTATTTTAAATATTTTACATCTATTTTACAAGTACCGTACATGTTCTGCAATATTGCTATGCAAAACTCAGTATCTTGTTTGTGATCAAAGCCTGTGCATAATATTTTGCTCTTTTTTATTGTTATCAGCACATTTTTTAAAAATACATTTGCAACTTATTGGACAGGATGGCTCCTAAATTCAGAAGCTGTTTGTTCTTCCGTGTTCTATGATCTTTTTGGTGTTAAGGCAATCAGGTTAATACTATATTTTTAGATGATGAGTGGAATCTCAAACAGGTGTTGGGAGAATATACTGTATATATTTCAAACATGTAAGGTCCTGTTTACTTTTATATGTAAAACCTCAGTGCCTGAAGACATTCATGCCAGTTGCATCACCACTGTTTCTTTAATTGTAAGGTGACTTAATATTTAACTGTCCCTCTTTGATCCAAATTAATGAATTCAAATATGAGTATGTCTACCAGATATTTTAGAATCCCTCATGTCATGCAAGGCTTTTCTACTTTTTTGCAAAATGCAAAACGAGACACTAGTATTTAAATGTTACTTAGGATTGTAAAAAAAAAAACACCTGCACTGTGTGAGCTTGTCATGTCCACTGACAGTCTGCGCAAACTATTCTCACAGCTCTAATCCCTGATGTTTGTACTGAGCATTCAGGACTGCTAACTGAACCCGTTCTATCTTTTGACACATTACAGACAGGAGATAGAGACATGAACACAATGCACAGGTACGCAAGGAGAACATGATGGATGGGGAGAGTGAAAACAGCTTGTCATTTAAACACCTTGAACAAGGGGAGTTACACATCTCTTTGTGACCAAATCAATTAAGTCATGTTGGAAGAAATGTAACAAATCTCATGCATTATAATGATTGGAAAACATTATTATTTGACAAACTAAATACACTTCTGACCGACATGCGGTGATACGATTTAAGTTCAGTCAGGAATGCCGTCTACAGTCTACCTTAGTTTAATTTGGACATTTATTTTCAGCCCATTGCTGCTTTGCAAGCTAATATTCACAAATCTTATGAATTGCCCTATACCTATGCCTATGAAAATGTTGGGCATGTTTTATGTGGCTTCAGCACTGCCCTGTCTCGGAACCGACTGCAGCACCTCATACACAATGAGCAGGAAGGAGAGAATTGACAAAGTGGAAGAACTATGTTGGCAGTTCTGCCCAGATTCTGTTCTGCACAAATTAATAGTAAATATATTGGAGTGTTGGATTTAAAGCACTCTTGAGTACACACCAGATGTAAAATGTATGAACAAATGGATATGACATCTGTATTATGTTAATTGTAAACTATTGGGTCTATTCACAAAGCAGCCGAAGGATCTAGCCGTAGCTTCAGCCGATCCATCGGCTAGCTTCGGCCCCAGGACCCCTTCGGTTTAGTAGAACCGAAGGGCTGCTGTACGGGCTATTCACATCCTGATGAAGGGGGCGTGCCCCGGCAAAGCGCCAACACTTCAGTGATCTATACACAGGACGCACTGCACGGATCCTTTTACTGCTCCGGTTTTATTATTCTGCAGCTTGTTATCACTCTAATCTTGTGAGTACCTGTCAGTTTACCTTTTAAACGTATCTACACCAGTAAAGGCGCCCCTTTTTGCCTGCTTCTGACAGCTGGGTGGAGCCAGCCATGATCTTAGGCTGGCTCCGGTCACTTGCAGAGAGATCAGCGTCCCTGGCTCGGCTCGGCTGATCCGCGCTGAAAGCCGAAGCGGGCCGACAGCCTGCTTCTGACAGCTGGCGGGAGCCAGCCGTGATCTTACGGCTGGCTCCGGTCACTTGCAGAGAGATCAGCGTCACTGGTCCCCGAACAGCAGCGAGTAGCCTGCTGGAGGTTCGGCTTAGCCGATCCAGATGTTGGATCGGCTGAGTCGAACTCCTTCTGCACTTCGGGCATGTTCGGCCGACCCGAAGCCACGTGAAGCCACGCGATGCACGGCTGAAATCAGCCATACCAGCCTGAAGTGAATAGCCGAACAGCGTTCGGCTCACTTCGCTTTAGGTCGGCCATTCACTCGGCTGCCTTTGGCAGCTTAGTGAATAGACCGCTATGTATTCATGATCAATTTTTGTTTATAGTTTTGGAAACAACATACCTCTGTTCCTTTGATGAAGCATTCTGTGAAATGTGTTGGAATTACAAATATGCCACTATCAGTTTGTTGTAAACATTGTGATTCCAATTTTTGGCCTGTATGTTCAATTATGTAAAACCATATATCTTTGTAAGAATGTGGCTATGGGAGGTAGTAAAACGTATGGCACATGGTGGTTTTTAGATTGTGCTATGGATGCTATGAAAGCCCCATTCTATGGTTACTTGCTTCTAGTTGTGGTTTAAGGGTTATGGCACCTAGGCTACTTACTCAGCTTCGAGAGTCAGTGTTTTTGTCCAGTAACCTTGCAGTTCAGGCATTCCTTGCAACAGCTCAGCCATGCCAGTGACCTTCCGTAGTTAAAGTATTATTAAAGTCAAAATGTATTCAAGCTATTTTGAATGCTAATCAAATCACTTACAATGAATGCTGCTCCTTGATGTTTAAAAGTTTTAGTTTTTTGTAGAATCGCCTGGTCCCCTGAGCACTGGTCCTGACATCCTGTTTCAGGGTGGCTCCTTTACCTTGCAGAGTCCTATGGAGACACTCTTGTATGTGCTAGTAAGCTGTGTGTGTCTCCACAAACACTGTAACGGGCTTAGGGGATCCCGGCATCCGTGTTCCACCACCCTGGGACGCAGCGTCAGCAGGAGACCCTGTACGAGTACTCCGGTGTGACGTGACCTCTTGCGTTCCAGCGTGGAACGCGGAAGTCAAGGGCCGTCCGGACGGTCCAATCAAGACCGTCGGCGGCATATTTAAACGCACTCGGGAGGCTTACAAGGCGTTCCACAATTGCGGTCTGGAAGCCCTGCAGCCTCGAACCCTCGAATCCTTGTCTGGACTCTCCTCAGCAGCCGGACCTCTGGTCTCCCCGGATCCCATCTCAATTCCAGCAAGCCGGCTAAACCCTGAACCTCGCTACCAGGCTCCCTCTGGTAGCTACAGCTCTGTTCAGAAGTATAGCAATGTGTGTAGGATCTGCCATCATATCAACTATAATGTTTGCTGCAGTAACAGCCATCTGGACCTAGGATAGTCTTAATTAGAGTTAACTTGTAGTGTTAAAACAAAAAAAAATTCCTGGAGTTCAGCTTTAAGAAACAGTGCTTTATCAAGGAGCCCCTCCCTCTTAATGATGTTCTCACATCCTGTAAGCATGGTCTCTTTGTTAGATTGAAAGCACTGTTAATAACGTTAAAGCTTTGATTGGCTCAGAATACTGAGCCTTGCTCCCAAATTCTGTGCAAAAGTATAAAGGAGGCTGAAATCAAGGCAGGAGCAGGTATTTTTACTGGTTTTATTTAAAATACAGTTTGAACATTCATCTATAATAAAAACTAAGATCTGAAATATATCTGATCTTATCACGACATACTGAAAAGTAATTTTGTTGAAAGGATACATATTTTTACTGCTGACATGTTGAGATATGTCACCAAATAGAGACTCAAGAGGCTGATAAAGACCTGTTTTGTTCACAGAAACCTATGCATGTAATAAGTTAGAAGTAAAAGTGCAAGAGACTGCCATGTCAGAAAAAATGCAAGATTGAATCATGATACAATAGACTCTTATGTTAGAGAATGTTACTGTGTTATAAGAGACAACGCCCGGGAAATGCAGTTCCGGGCACCAGGCGGGTAGTTGTTTTCTACATTTAGCCCTGCTTTGGGCAAGCAGGGCTAAATATACAGCGGGGAAGCCGCCGCTCGTTTTGTACAAGTGATCTCAGCGATGTCGCCGAGATCACTTGTATGCAGCCTGCATACAGGGGGGTGCATTGAGGAACCTGGCATTGGGGCAGCAGAGAGAGTAAATCCGGCCCTGCATGTTACAAGAAAATATTACAAACTGCCCAATGACACTTATGCAACAAGAGATTATTAGAAATTTCACTTATTTTCCAACACTGCCCTCATGTTATTGAACAAGTGAAATTGCAGGCAATGATATGTGTTAGCTAACTGCAAATATTTTGCAGTGCACGTTTTCAAGAATGTTTATTTCTCTTCTTCAGGCACGGTGTCATCACAAGATTACTAGTCAGTGTGCAGGGAATCTGCTCCAACAGCCAGCTCTGGGAGGAATGATTAATTTATCTATAGTTCTTGTGCGATATCATAGGTTACATAATAGGAAATGTGTCATGTCTCCAAGCACTAAGCTACCAGAGCACAGCTTCTCTGCATGTTTTGAAGTTACTCATAAATGTCAGCAGCTCCCAACCTGACGTATGGTGGTATTTATCCACAATGCTACCCATTGCCTGTAGCAATGTCCATGAAACAGTTTCCTCAGTATATGGTAAAGTGTAGAAGCCTGTATAAAAAGCCTTTCCTGACTTTTGTTAGTAAAAATGCTACTACACTACACGGGATCTTCATTTATGCCATAACAAGGTCATGTTCTGTGCTCATTACAACAGCTTTTCTAGTTAAAAAAAAGGACAAGGCTTTACAGGACAATGAAGCTTGACAGGTACATGAAGTGTTGATTAATTAATATCAGTACAGTGATGTAGCTCCCCAATGGCAGCCCTTGACTGCTCTAGAGGGGCTGAGCCATGAGTGAACTGAGCATCACATATCTTGCACTAGAGCTGCCTTATGGACTGAACATCTAGGCTTGCACTGTAGTGCAAGAAGACTATCACCATAAAAAAGAAAAAAAAATGTGTTTCTATGCATTTGTACCTTTATTTTTTTATAGCTTTGAAAAATTATTAAAGAATAACAAGACAAATACAGCGTTCGAACAAGGATAAAGATGAAAAACACCATAAAGGTATAGATGTCAAAGGACAAACAAGGCCAAGGTTACAAATGGAAATATAGGTAATAAGTGGTAGGGTGTTACATTTGCAAACAGTTAGTCAACAACACACATTAATTTTGATAGAGCAGACTTATTTGATCTGAAAAAAAAAATGTACCGGAATACCCCTGCCTCGAGTATAGGATACAATAGGCCAGAAGTTTCAGAGAGAGTGGTTGAAAAGAAGATATGGCAATAGGTATTTATAGGAGGCAATTGGGGAGAGAGAGAGAGAGAAAGAGGGGGGGGAGGAAGAGAGAGAGAGAGAAGGAATCAGGATCAATGAAAAGAAAAGGGAGATCAGCTAGAGAGCGGGAAGTAGTTGGGAGCGGGAAAGAAATGAGGAATGTTGATATAATATTATAAGAAGGGTGGAGGTGTAAAGAGCTGATAGTGGAAGAGCAGTAAACTAAAGCAGGTCAAAGCAGCAGCACCTCCTCATGTATCACTTGCCCCTCCATTTTAGACTGTAAGCCCTCACTGGCAGGGCCCTCCTTACCATCTTGTCTTGAATTGTATTGTGATTGTAATGTCTTCCTTATATTGTAAAGCGCTGCACATTTAAATCCTGTTAAATAATAATAATAATACTGCAATAATAAGGTCAATAAGTTTTCATTAACAAAAGTTCAACTAGTTAACACATCCAAGGTATTATCCTTAGAAAAGTCAAGCTAAGCATCCCATCTATGATGGAATTGGCATTGGGAGTTTTGCCTATATGCTAGGAGTCTTTCAGCATTTGTACCTTAAAGATGAACTTTACGCATATCTTTGAAATGACAACAAAGACACCATTAGAAATATTTAGTAATGACAATCTACAAACACATACTTCTAGATAATTGCAGGCTTTTTATTCTATACATACCTTATTTTTAATTTCCTCTCCATTCTACTCACATTGGCCATTTTAACTAAGGGCAGGTTACTAGATCTCGCTTTACTTCCTGGAACTCTGGCACATGTGACTAGGACATATAACCATGTACATCATCTCAATGGAGGAATGCCTTTTACTGTGATCTCGTGAGATTACAGATGATTTTTCCCACTAATGCTCTGCTGATGTAACCTTCCCAAAATGTAATACTTGGGCACAATTATATCAATTGTGCGAAAGTGGACCAGGACGTGGGAAAAAAGAAATTGTAAGTAAAATAAAAATATTTTTAGCTAATGAATGTTAGATGATTTTATATTAGCATGCAGAGCTGTATGCTTATTTCATTTATAGCCAAAAGGTGTAAAGGTCCACTTTAAAAGAACTCCAGGATCTATTAAAATTAATAGGTAGAAAACCGGCACTTGCAAGGGGGTCCGTCCATCCAGTACTTTATTTGTAAAAAGGCATAACAGCAGCAAACAAATGCTTACATGTTTCAGCCCCCAAACTGAGCCTTAATCATAGCCAAGTAGTGGATGGATGGACCTCCTTGCGAGTGCCAGTTTTTTACCTATTGCTCAGTGAAGGCTCTGGCGGAAGCCTTACCTGGCACCGAGGTTCAAGCAGCAGCATTGGAGACAAGAGGTTAGAGCTGCTCAATGTTTCTAAACTGCTATCTATTAAAATTACCATTGGGGATACACCTGCACTGCAAGGGTTAAGTGCTTCTTTTGGTCTAGTAGTTAAAGTAAAGAAGATATTATCATCCGATCCTTAGTCCTGCAGCTATGACTGCTCACCTCTCTCGCCCTCTGCTCCAGCTGTGGTATGTCCCTTGGCGCACTCATGTCTAATGGACCTATATTAGGTGTGATGACATAAGCTGTCCTTGGATCACCAGAGCCCTTGGGAGACGGGGCTGTGGGGACCGGTCTAGCAGCCAGGCTGGACTGAGAATTGAGTGAGCATTTCTTCTTTATTTTCGTCCCCTAGACCAAAATGAGACCAAAGTGAGGGTAGCCCCACTGCAAGGGTTAATTTTAATAAATCCTGGCATTCTAATTTAATATGGCTGTAAGAAGACACTGGTCAACGACTGTATATAAATGTGTACACACTTTAATGATCCTATTGCTCAGCCTTTTTGTCATTGTTTCTATCATTAATAATTTAGAATGCATTTATTTACAATAGCCAAGGAAATTATACAGTGTTAATGCATTATTAAACAAATTGTACAGCTTTATGGCAACCCGCAGTAAAAAAAAAAAAAAAGATAGCAAACATTATATGTGCTTTCATATGAAGGCACACAGATTCCAGTGACAGAACTCTAGCACAAAGAAGAAATATTTCTTTTGATTAGTCAATAGTTTTCCCTGTAGGACTATAATCTACAAAGGAAGTATTAACTGTGATCCGCATTTCCCCCTCCCCCCCTAAACTGAGACCTTAGAATTAAATACATTCCTAATAGTCCTACAGCCAAAGGCCCAAGTTTTACAAAGCTGAAAAGCATACTGTGCATTTTTTTATGCATAGTCTACTAAAACACTACGTTATGGACAATTGCAACGTTTATTTTCTGTTTATAATTGTTTCCTCTCCGCCTCAGGAAAAAAAATTGAGTTTTAAATTGAGAAACACTAAGTGCAAACTTGTTTCTTAGGATCAATCTAAAGTTCAAACCGGGGGCGTTGCTAGGATTGTGAAACCTGGGACACCTTTGGGCAACCCAAAAAAAGAGTAATATTGTATGTGCAACAATAGAGTGTGTGTAGCAAACAATGGGTATTGCCAAATTGCATTAACAGCGGGAGGGGCTTAAAGGAGCATGATTAAATAAAATGCGAGCCTACTCACTGTATGCACGTCACACATGCCAAAGTCCTTATACCTATAAAATATGTTTTTATTCCTTTGCAATGAGCAAGAGTCTCACAGACATGTATAAAATCAGCACAATATATTACAAAAAATGATACACTTCCATTACATAGAGCTAACACTTTGTCTGAGCCTACCTTATAGTGGTTCAGCTAGGTAAAAAAAAATGCTCATCAGCAGGCTTTATTTATGACAGAAGAGACTGAGAAGGATCAGAATGTCAGCAGTTTGGCTCATCATGAAGAGTGTATTGCAACAAGAGCAGTATCTGTATATTACTGTTTTCTCTGCTTTCGATTACTAGATTTACATGCATATTGAAATGAGAAGCTAAAAAACCCTCAATTCTGCAGTTTAAGGATGGTATTTGTAGACCATTAACAGTGTACCTAAATCTAAAACATTTTTTTTGTTTTGGATGGAATGGTGAGGGGTTAGAACCCCTGTCATAATTTCAATGTAGTCCTTGTTCATGTTAGGAAAAGGTACTCTCTTTATTTGTCCTGTTGACCATTATCATGTGAAAGTGTGAAAAATTAAAACGTTTAGCTTATCTCCTGGGATAAGTCTAAGAGGGCATCTTTCACTTAAAAGTGAAGTCTTACAGGAAACACACCTATCGCACCACACGCAAATACACCTCTCCTCTTCATACTATCCACTGTGGTACTATAGCTCCTCTGACTCCAACCACTCAAGAGGGGTGGCAATCGGTATCCATAGGAATGTTAATTTTAGTCATAGATCCACAATGCTTGACCCAGATGGGAGATACCTCTTTCTTAAAGGAACAATTGATAATCAGATGGTAACATTGGTCTCTATATACGCCCCTAATAAAAAAACGACCATATTCCTATGTAAAATGCTTCGGATGTTAACAGAATATCAGGAAGGCATAGTTATTCTGGCAGGAGACCTTAATTTACATCTAGATCCCGCTCTTGATACATCAACAGGACGATCTCATATAGCTTTTAAACGACTTAAAGCTTTTAAAAAACAATTGTATGCGATGCAACTGATTGACATTTGGAGGATTTTTCATCCTAGAGATAGGGACTATACGGTATACTCACCAATACATGGTACATATACACGGCTAGATTATATTTTTTTAGATCATTACCATCTTGGGATCATACAGGAGATAAATATCCTTCCCACTACCCTCTCAGACCACGCATCGGTGACGATGACTCTGAGACTCTCAGGGGTAAGTCGCCCACTGGCTATGTGGAGATTAAATGAATCACTAATTCGGGATGAGAAGGTGACACTGGCCATAACAAGAGATCTATCTAACTATTTTGGTGAAAATGCCGGAAGAGATACATCAATGGGCATGGTATGGGAGGCACATAAGGCCACAATTAGAGGATCTTTTATTGCCCATGGGGCCCGCATAAAGAGGGAAAAAAAGGGCAGGATAACAGAGCTTTTAGCAAGAGTGGCCACATTAGAACAGACCCATAGAGGCTCCCCGACAGACCAGGTACTCTCGGAATTAACTAGGGCGAAGGAAGATTTGAAAAACGAGTTGTCCTTTAATTATAAAAGATCCCTTAACTATCTGTCTCTACGTTCTTATGAATTGGGTGATAAACCAGGGAAACCTTTGGCTAGATTATTGAAAATCCGACAAAATTTAAATTTTGTGGCCAAAATAAAAAATAAACAAGACGTGATGGTAAAGAGAACATCAGAAATATCCCATGTCTTCAGAGATTATTATTCAATCCTGTACAATGTAAGATCTGAAGCTACCATCCAGACTAAGGCCCAACATCTGGACCGTATCCAAAACTATTTGACCTTAGCCCAGCTTCCCTCTTTGCCCAAACCGAATGCGGAGAGTTTGGAATCTCCTATAAGTGCAGAGGAGATTCTACAGGCTATAGCGGTAATGACTAGTGGGAAAAGCCCGGGGCCAGATGGCTATACAGCACAATATTACAAAAAATGTCAACATATATTGCTCCCTCATCTATGTGAGCACTTCAACTCCTTTATGAATGGTACAACCCCAATTCCATCAACACTACATGCTTATGTATCTGTATTTTCTAAACCGGGTAAGGACACAACTACATGTAGTAGTTATAGGCCAATCTCTTTACTAAATACAGATATAAAAGTCTACGCCAAGGTTTTAGCGACTAGACTTAGTGAGTTGATGTCCCATATAGTAACAACTGATCAAACAGGCTTCATATTAGGTAGGGAGGCTAGAGATAGCACCCAGAGGGCGATTAACTTAATACATCAGGCCTCGTTATCTTCAAAACCTACCTTGCTTTTGTCTACAGACGCAGAAAAAGCGTTTGATAGAGTCGATTGGGACTATCTCCGAGCCACCCTTCAAGCAGTAGGAATAGGACCCAGGTTTTTGATAGGGGTAATGGCACTATATAATAATCCCACTGCACAAATTAAAGTAAATGGATCCCTATCAAACAAATTTACATTACAGAATGGTACACGTCAAGGGTGTCCATTATCACCATTATTATTCGCCCTATCATTAGAACCTTTTCTCAACTTGGTTAGACTTAACAGGAGTATCTGGGGTATTACAGTGGGTACTATGGAACATAAACTAGCCGCTTACGCGGATGATATTCTTTTCTTTATTACACAACCTCAGATCCCATTGCCTTCACTGATACAAGAATTTGAATCATTCAATCGGGTTTCGAATTTTAAAATTAATCTATCTAAGTACGAGATTCGAAATATTTCCGCTCCGGGCCGCATGGTGGCGGCTTTGAAAGAAGTAACTCCTTTCAGTTGGCAAGATCAGAAAATGTTATATCTTGCTATATTACTCACATATAGAGTTTCAGATTTATTTACGGTTAATTATATGACCTTGTTGAATGCAATAAATAAGGACCTCAATACCTGGTTTAATCATCGCCCAGGTATTTCTCTAACGGGTCGAATAAATGCCATTAAGATGATGATTTTACCACGGGTATTATATATATTCCAAACAGTGCCAATTACCTTACATCATTATTTCTTACGAACATTGAGATCGGTGGTTAGACGTTTTATTTGGAGAGGTTCTCCCGCTAGGATCTCTCATGGAGCCCTAATTAGGACTAAGCGTAAGGGAGGCTTGGCATTACCAGATTTTGGGATTTATTATCAGGTGGTTGCAATTAATAGAATGTTGGATTTATACTATCACAAGGAAACTAAAAAATGGGTAGAGATGGAGAATGTGCTTGCTGGTCAAATAGTATCGAATATATGTTGGATCCCCAAAGAATATTGGAAATTACATCCCCATGTCTCCCCACTTACTAGTCACACGTTAAAGATTTGGAATTTATTATATTCTCGGCTAATAGGGCAATATAATTCTCCTATAATGCCAGTGACAGATCACTTATTTTTTTCACCAGAAATGCACAACACAAGTTTTCTTAAATGGACGAATCACGCTATATTAAAACTCCATCACGTATGTGATGGACACAAAATGTACTCTTTAGCAGATCTCCGAGCACAATGGGGGATCTACCCCTTTGACACATGGAGACATTTATCACATTTTATATTATCACTTTCAAAACCTTTACGTACTACCTGTATATCTGAACTCACAGCACTAGAAAAATTATTTGATTTCACCGATCCTCCGCGACATGGTATTTCTCAAGTGTATAAGATCCTATTAGATCAGCAACCCAACCTGTTCCCACTGTATCTAAATCAGTGGGAGCAGGAATTGGAGATCACCTGGACGGATTCACAGAAACAAAGAATCTTAACTCATTCTCGTCTACAATATTGGAACTTATGTTCATTTGTGGTGGTCCTGTCCCAAACTTCAACCCTTCTGGTCTCGGGTGGTGGAATTGATTGAAGAGATTACAACAATTGCATTACCCTTGGACGCGATGATATGCCTCTTTCATTTTATGGACTTGCCGATTTCAGTCTATAAAAGATCGCTGTTGTGTCCGTTACTTAATGCTGCCAAAATGCTGATACCACTACATTGGAATAAAAATACTATCCCAACGGTGAAAGAGTGGTATAATAGAATAGAATATTACCGATTGATGGAAGAAATGACATCAATACGGAGAGATACTTTTAAGCAATTTGAAAGTACTTGGCAACAATGGGACAATTTTAAAAACTTCCCCGGATACACAGAGGATATAGGATAGAGGAGAAATATAGTAAGATAAATGGCTGGGTAACGGAGATGGTTACAGGGGATGGGATAATACACAAGGTTGTTTTCATATGTTTTAGTAAAATATTATAACGAAGAATCCTGAAAGGGTTGCCGGATTTCCCTTAGGTTGGGTTTTTTTTTTTTTTTGCTTTCTTATTCTTTTTTTTTATTTCTATAAATGTATAATTTTTTGATAGATAGAAGGTACATGGGTAAATAGTGTTACAATAGAGATGAAAAGGAAATGCTGTGAAAAAGAAAATGTTTAATTTAGTAAGATGTACCTGAATGTATAATTATGTAATACAGTGTGTTAAAATGATTTTATTTTGTGATTTTCATAAAATGTAATAAAAATTGAATATAAAAAAAAAAGTGACGTAAAATTAAATCTAACCAATGGGAAAGAGCTGGAAAATAAAATGCACTATTCTAACCAAAACAAAAAAACGTTTTAGTTTTAGACACATTTTAGCACCTAATTACAGAGATGTTCCAGTTTTATGGAACTGTGGAACAATTTTAATTATTATCCTAACCTTCTAAAGTTCTATACCAGCTTTTCTAAACCAGGGTGCTGTGTCACCTTGGTGTGCCTTCTGACTTCCTCATAGACTAAGGCTGATTAAGGCAGAAACGTGTCAGCGGTTGTTCTTTGTATAGATGCAAGTGGAATAAAGTTTGAATTTTTTTGGAAGATCATCATGTGCTGGTTCTACATTTTTTTGAGCCTATTACTCCAGAAGAGAGTCATCCTTGCGCTGAATGTGGATTACAAGGACGCATGATAGGGGTGAGCTGTGCGCTTTGTGTTTCTAGCTTCCTCAGGGGTGCCTCCAAATTTTCGCACCATGGAAATGAATGGCACTACTCCGGGGAGGGTAAGCACCATTCAGAAAACTACAGAGGGTTGCCTCCATCCAGGCCTGCTCTGCCTCCTGTCCACTGCCATGCTGCCACAGTTGCAGCTCCTTTTGTGATGGTAGGACTCTGATGTAAAGTGGGGGCTGAAGAATCTGATGTGAAATGGGAACTCTGATGTTAAAGGGGGCTCTGATGTAAAGGAGTGACTTTGATGTGAAGAGGGGCTCCTGATGTAAAAGGGGATTCTGATGTGAAGGGAGGTCTCTGAAGTGAAGGAAGGGCTCAGATGCAAAGTGAGGGCCCTATGTTGAAAGGGGGTATATATCGGAGGAAGTCCACTTTTTTGTGTGTTTGGCTGGGGTCCCCCTTCAAATCCATTACATTTTAGACTGGGGTGCCTCAATATTGTGTATAGTTTTAATGGATGCCATGAGTGAAAAAGGTAGAGAAAACCTGCTCTATACCATCCATAAACCTACAGTAATGTTCCCTTTGGTCATATATTCAACTATTCATCGAATACTTGGTAGTGTCAGAGATATCAACCTGGGATGGAAGCTTTTAGGGCAATGATAAAGAAGCACACAATGAAAACAAAAGAATACATGGATATGGTCATATGGGTGCAGACTAGGCTGTGGCTATAATGGACATGTATACTGTATACATTACAATATTTAGCAGTACATCAATCCAATTTATTATATAGATAATTACTCAAAATTATGCAAAGTATTTTATACAATATGAACATGCCTTGTATACAACAACCTGCAAATCTTGGGAAAGAGACCACCAAGCTTGTTTAAATTCAGTTATGTGTGGCACCCATAGACTGAATATAAACACTATAGAAGATAGCTGTCTTCAAATCAACTGAAATCAAACAGCCTTCAACGAAAGGCCAGTGTGAATCGGCAACATTATTTGTTTAATTTGAATTAAAAACCTAATGTGTTTGTTGTGGGAATGCTTGCTCCAGTTCTTCCTCTTAAATTTATTGAATCCAATAATAATTACCTCAAAATGATGTGTTTAAAATGCAGTAGGCTTATTTCCAGTTTCTTATCATAATATCATGTTTGTTTTCATTTACCTGAGGGAACCACAAGGAAAGGCAGAAATACACAGCCAAAAAGGTCACCCAGCCCTTTTCCAGAATATATATTTTCACACTTCCCAGCACTTGTGTTTGACATTTTACTTGGCTTATTGCGCATGTATGGACTTCTGCAAGCAATATTCCAGGCTTCCAAAACTCAAGCAAAATTTACTTTGACAAAGCATCCCTGAAGACACTCCTAGTTATAGTGATTTAGGCCAGGTATGATACGAAACTCATTCTACTCTAAATTCCATTTCTATTTAACCCCTTCATGACTGAGGCCTTTTTTTCATTTTTTTGTACCCATGTTATATTCCACATTTTAGGCCGGAAAATTACTTAAAACCCCCCAACATTATAAATATATGACTCAAATTGTATGGTGGGTTTTCTATGAATTACATACTTTGATACACTTCTATTACTGCTGTGATTCACCAAGAAGGGACAGAGGCATGATAGGATAAAACCAATTAAAAATACAAATATCATTATAAAAAAAAATAAGGTAAACAAAACAGCAATTTTAATAGGTGCTACAGTCAATATGGTGATGAAAGGCTTAACCAGAACCAGTCATGATTGTGTTTAAAGGGAAATTCCACCTTTTGCAAAATAAATAAATACAAATAAAATAAATAAATGCACACTGCTTCAATAAAAAATAAATATTTATTTACATAGGGGCCAGTAAAGCTTTGCAACTGTGATCAGTAGATCAGTTCTGCACTCCTGCAGACTTTTTCTTGCAGTAACATGAATGGGAGGATATGTCAATGGATGTCACCACACTTGTATTCCATTGAGAACTATAGGTCCCTCTGCCCCGGTGACAGACAGGAATTGTAGTTTCTCCATTCAAAGATCCTGTCAAAGCCAGGTGGTGGTGGTGCATGCACTCAGTGTGGAGGGGGGGAGTGCTGGTGGAGAGTGATGCCACCACCCAGGCATGCAAGAGTGATGCCGCCGCACGGGCCAGTGCCCTGTCCAGCTCTTGCCAGCCAGTGACATCACTGGTTGCCAATATCTGGGCAGGATGCCGGCTAGAGCATCCCAGGTTGCTTAGAGGTGGGTGGGGAGATGTGTATGTCCCTTACACATTACGGCGCCCGGCTCTTAGCAACCTGGGATGCTCTAGCCAGAAGGAGTGGCAGGCACACTGCAAAGATTGTGCAATATGCTCTTCTGCCTCCCGCCCCACATGTGATCCTAAGAGATGCCACCTGAGGCAACACCTCAGGCTGCCTTATTATAGGGATGGCTCTGCACAAGGCAGTATAGAACCACAGAAAATGATTATTGTTGAATGACAAACATTGCATGAATTTTTATAAAGTGCAATAGTACTAAACAACAATAGCAATTGCATGTAAAAAGTTCACAGGCTGGGGCTCAGTAGGACAACTTGACCCCTTGTATCATTTGTAGTTTAGGCTTAATAGACAGAGAGATAAGTGGTAACAGTAGGAGTAAGATTTGTTTTAACATCACTAGGCAATTAAACTAACCGCACACCAAAAATATCAAACTTTACCAGCTTAATGATAATGCCAATAGAAAAAATCTGGGTTCCGAAAAACTAAGTGAGTGTTATGAATGAAAAATGGAACATCCAAAATAATCTAATGTTCCTTTGATATTTCACATCAATGGTGTACTTCACTCAACATTAATAAAAGTGTTATCCTATTTTTATTATCTTGCATCCTTAAAAAAGACGAGAGGGAAAGAAGAAAACTGCATATCAGTGTTGAGATAATCATTTTCATAAATGCTCATTAACTTCTGTCAACCTCACTCACAAACTCATTTTTCATAGCATGACTCTTTTGTCTTAATCCATGCTACAGCAAGAGGGGTTAATGGAATCATTACAATACATTTAGAATAAAGGTTCTATACCAAAGGGGTGAATACATCTTTTTTTTTTTCTTCTCTTTCTATTAGAAAAAAGCAAATAAACATGAATGGAGTTTTTTATTTGGTAGAACATTACATAAACTACAAAGAACAAAAAGAGGTTATTGTTAATAAAGTTATTTGCGCTATCATGCTTATCAGCGTGCTTTCTTCATGTACAAATAAAAAAGAGCAATAAGATACACCCCTTATTCCTCCAACCACTTAATTTGCAAAAAAGACCCACCACATTTTCCCGATAAAGATATTTATACAATAAACAAAAAAAGAGATACCGACAGGGTTATTCACAAAAGGGTGAAGAGTTTGGAGAAAGCAGGAGAAGTGAACAATCTAGGACAACATAGATGATTAGAAACATTCTTCAATTCAGCTCACTTTGCAGTTCAGCTATGTTGTCCTAGATTGATCACTTCTCCTGCCTTCTCCAAACTCTTCACCCTTTTGTGAATAACCCTGTGAGTGATTTCAGGAAAAGCCTGTCCCCCTACTGAGTTCCTAAGAGAATACAGATATTTGGAATAAAGCGGGGCTATAGCAGGAGTGGGAAGAGGCAGGTTCCCCCATTATGATAAGAGTATTCTGAAGGTGTTAGTCATACAGACAAAAATTTACCCCTCAAAAAAGGGAGAATGTTTAATGGATATTTAATGGCCACAGCAGCCTAAAACCTATAAATGTGTAGCGCTCATCCCCCGAAGGAGCTGCCCGAATAACCCGGGTCATTACTAGTTGGCTAGGGGTTTTGGTGTTCAGCTGCCCAATAGCATTTAACTGCCCTCTTCTAGTGCCCAAAAAGCTGATATCCACTCCAGTAGTACAATGCTGAATAGCTTTTATTAACATCATCCCACTGGGGAGAGAGGGTATGAGGATCCTAGATATCCAGGGTAGTACAGACATAGACTCCAGACTCACCAGACCATTTTTTAGCATCTCAGTGTAGATCCATTTGTAGCACAACATATAGTAATTTGAGTAGCAGGTGAACAGGGATGAGCACAGATCCTTAGCAGTAGAGGTCCAGCAGAGATGAGCTTCCCTGGTTCTCCTCCTCTGATAACAGCACAGGCCTAGGGATAATTGAGGCCTAGGTAAAAAAAACTCCCCACACTCCCGCATCTGCCCACCCCCAGGCCTCAGGCCTAGCCTGGGGGGGTGGATGGACAGCACCCAGACCTGTACTAATCCATGGCTGGTCCCAAATTAGACTAAGCACATGGCTATTCCTTCAAGTATATGTACCCTATCCCAGCATGCACCACTGGTTGATAGAAACCCAGTGATTGACTTCTGTACTGTACATACACTCACAGTGTCCCTCATTGGCTGTCCCACAATACAGAAAAGTCACACTCCACCCAGGTAGGTACAGTAAATGCCAGACACCTGGAATTAACCAGATAAATTCCAACTATAATCCAGCCACACTGACTACAGCTGTGGCAATCACTAAATTTCTAGTAGCCACCTCACAAAAGGTGATGGGGCTACAAATGTAACTGCAAGAGTTAAGTGCTGGTTTTAGGGAGCTAAACCATTTTTTTCCTTCAACAGAAAAATACCTATAGTCACACCACACTACATTTGAGACCTTATATGACTGTAAGCACAAAGAAAATCAGTCACATTTATTAACTAAAATGAAAGTTGGAGGGAATCCACACTTGAGAGAGGTCCCCAAAACTATTACAACTTAATTCTTAATATTGCCTTGAAAACCCACTTCACCCTGCTAGACTGTCCTGTCATAAATCAACACCCACTCAAATCACTAGAGAAATTAAAGTGCTATAGGATACTATAGGATAGTAATGTTTGCCTAATAATCTCTGACCATCTGCTGGATTATCTTACCTATCTACTGGCCATTGGGTAAATGCCTGCCCCTCCCATTCCACTTTACCTCTATCCATTTAACCTTTTAACTGTCTAGTTCCTCTCTAAAACCGTCATGCAGGCTTAAAATTAAACCTGTGACATTCTGTTGCAAGCCTAACTGGATTATCTGGAGTTTTGAAAAGTCAGCAGATGGTCAAGCTTGCCTAACAATTATTTTGTAAACGCGTTTGGGTGCAGTTAACATTTAATATGTCTTTTTTTCAATCAAATCTCTGTAGTGGAAATAGGAAACTTGTCGGTTTTACAATAAAAGAAGGCTATTGCCATTTTCGGCACTGCTAACATTAGAGAGAGTATACTATTTTATAGCTACAGCAGGTACTGAAATCCTTTTTTTCTCAAGTCTTCTATTTTGCCTACATGCCTAGAGCAGCTGGCTTTTCACCTTTAATATTTCTCAGGGAATCGGCTAGGATCTTCTAAAGGAGGCAGGTGCCTAAATAATAACTAACACAAACTGTAGCTGATGCTGTGGGCCTGTTTAGAAGAGAAAAGTTTGCCTTGGGGTTTAAACTTTGTATTTACCCATGCAATAGATAATAGGTATTTGTATATCAGACACATGTCCAATTTATTGCAATACCTCTTTGCTGTCATTGCTCAGTGACCATAAGAGATACGCTGAATTATATATTTTGTTTTTTTCCAATCAAGAAAGTTTTTATTTTTGTTTTACATTATACTGAAATATACATGTAGAACAGAAGTATACATTTACAGATAATAGCAGAACTGTTAGTGAGCCTCTTCTTCTACTGTGCTAGTATTAGTGCCTATGAGGCACCATACAGTGATTGTGAGTTTATCCATAGCCAGTTAACATTTTCGAACTATTGTTCTATTACATGCGGTGAACATAGTTTTCTGGTTTAAACAGAGATAAGTGATAGCGACTGTTGGGGGTCGTGTACTTTCCGTACACTGCCCTCTCCATACTTCCGGGAAGGGGTCACGGGAGGGGGGGAAGGTAGGGGAGGGAACAGTGTTCAGCAAAACAGCATAGGCGGGTGTGAGGGAAATCTGGCATAACCTCAAACCCTTTGTGGCGGTATGAGATTGGGCGTCCTAGCCTTAGATTCAGAGTGCTAGCAGCCTGGTATCGAATGAGCGTGTCTGTAAGTGCTGAATCCAGGGGTTCCAGATCACCTCAAAGCGAGGGACCCTGTCGGTCAACCGTACCGTGAGGCGCTCATTAGAAAAGAACCACTGGAGCCTGCGTTCCAGCTCCGCAAATGGCACTGTGGCAGACTGGGCGTCCTAGCCTTAGATTCAGAGTGCTAGCAGCCTGGTATCGAATGAGCGTGTCTGTAAGTGCTGAATCCAGGGGTTCCAGATCACCTCAAAGCGAGGGACCCTGTCGGTCAACCGTGCCGTGAGGCGCTCATTAGAAAAGAACCACTGGAGCCTGCGTTCCAGCTCCGCAAATGGCACTGTGGCAGACTGCCATGACTTCGCCACTATCTGCTTGGCTGCTGTGAGGCCCTGGAGTATGAATTTATGTTGTTTAGGCGTAACACCCTCAGGGGGCAGGTTAAGTAGAGCGACTTTTGGGTCTGGTGCCAGTGTGAGAGCCATGATTCTTGACAAGAAGGCAAAGACTCTAACCCAAAAGGTCCGTACCGTGGGGCAGTGCCACCAGACATGGATATAGGAACCCACCTCTCCGCAGCCCCGGAAGCATTGACCTGCGTGGCCTGGGATAAATGACCTGAGACTACTAGGTACCAGGTACTACCTATAGAGGAGCTTGTAATTGGTTTCCAGCGCCTGCACACTGCACATTTGGTCACATCCCAGATGGTATTCCAGTAATCTTCTTCTATGGGGCCTCCAAGATCCCGTTCCCAGGCTAGCATATATTTGTGACCAGGGAGAGCTGCTCCCAACAGTACCTGGGCATAGATTTGTGAGATTAGCCCTGGTGCAAAGGGGTCACTCGAACAGGTCCGTTTAAACGAGGTGAGCATTGGACCTGATGGGGAGGTTGGTATTTGCGTGGTTATGATGTGCTTGATCTGAAGATAGCGAAACAGCTCGTTGGCCGGCAATTTAAAGGAGTCTCGCAATTGTTGGAATGTTTTAGGGCCCGCGGCAGTGTACAGTTTACGCAGTTCAGTCACATCTCCTAATATCAAATGACGGAATGCGAGTGGGGAATCACAGCCAGGGGGGAAAGCCGGGTTTCTCAGAAAGGACAGGAGTGGACGGTGTTGCAGACATTAGGTGACTTGAGTATTTATGTGCATCCCAGATGTGCAGGGAATGTCCCGTGATTGGGTTCGTTAGCCATTGCCTATCTTTGGGGAGTAACCAAAGGAGATTGTTGACAGTCAGAGGGTCGCAGTGGACCGCTTCTAAGGAGACCCACAGAGGGGGGTCTGTAGTAGCGTGGTGTTTAGGAAGTACTGCTAATTGGGCAGCAGCATAGTAGGCTGATATTTGGGGTACTCCCAGACCGCCACTCAGCTTCTGTGAATAGAGTGTGGCGCGGGATATGAGTGGACAACGCTTCAAATAGAGATTCATATGTAGCTGTTAGTCGGATGTCTAGATAACTCAATGCTTTAGATTTATGGGAGTTAACTTTCAGGCCGGATACGGCTTCGTACTGGTCAAGTATAGAGAACGGACGGGTTCGAGACAAACAGCAGTATGTCGTCTGCAAACAGACTAAGCTTATGTTGATGACCTGCTACGGAGAGACCTGTGACATCTGGGTGTTTCCGGATAAGTTGGGCCAGTGGTTCAATTGCGAGCGCAAAGAGCAGTTGGGACAGAGGACAACCCTGCCTTGTGCCTCTAGTGATGGGAAATGAGGCCGACCGATGGCCAGCGTATTTGACTGATGCGCTCGGGTTCGTGTACAGTGCATGGACCCAAGTGATGAACATAGGGCCAAACCCCCACCTTTGTAGTGTGTTAAAGAGGAAGGGCCATGACAAGGTGTCAAAGGCTTTCTGGATATCGAGAGACAATAGCATGAGTGGGGTGTTTCTAGTCCTGGCTGCTTCCACTAATAGGCATGCCCGATGAATGCCGTCCCCTGCCTGCCTACGAGGCATGAAACCCACCTGGTCTCCATGAATTATTGAAGTGATGTCTTTATTGAGACGCGCTGCCAAAGTTTTCACCAATACTTTTGTGTCTATATTAAGTAATGATATGGGCCAAAAATTAGAGCAGTTTGAATTATAGGAGTCAGGTTTAGGAATCATGCAGATCTTAGCTGATAGGGTTTCTGGTCGCGGCCTGGCACCGGTGCATATTGAATTAAGCGCTTCGAGCCAAAGGGGAGCAAGTGGGTCTAAGAATTTTTTGTAGTACAGTGCAGTGAATCCGTCGGGACCCGGTTTTTTATTCACTTTTAGGGATTTAACAGCCCATTGGATTTCTGATAACGTGAGAGGTTCTTCTAGGGAGTCCCGAAATTGTTGGGAGACAGGTGGTAAGGAAAGGTCAGCTAGGGCCTGGGGGATGTCGGACTGGAGATTCGGGGTCGCTAGGGAGAGTAAACAGAAACAGGAACCATACCGCACTCCTTACCGGGATTCCCACTTGATGAAGATGGGTGCTCGAAATGACTGCGGATGGCACCGCCACACATGAACAGTAGAAAAATGTCACCAGCACACCATGAGTTGAAAAAGCAAAATATTTTATTGCCAATAGCTGTATCTCATTGGCAAGCGCTTTCGGGGGCCTCGCAGGGTCCCCTTCATCAGGCTTAGAGATAACAGTGAAGTGAAAGACATACAACAATATATACCTAGACATACCAATCAACTGGGTGCTGTGAAACCACTCCCATCCACCTAGGGCGTCGGTATGACGTCACACCTGCCGTTAAGTATTTGAAAAGGACGTGTGCAGAATGATGTAAATACCAGCCATATCTATTAAACCATCAGTGACTCCCAACAGCACATATAAGTGTGACTCACCCAGGGTCAGTAGCCCAAGGGCTCACAATGCGAATTTTACCTTGAGCATTGGGGTGATAGTAAACCACTCATACAGTCAGTTTGATCATAAAAGTTAGATCAAACGCTGGCTGTTAGGTGTATAATTACTGTGGGAGGTGCCGAATGGAAAAAAAGGCAGTAATGAAACCCTATAACAGAAACAGGCAATAATGAAGCCTTATGGCAGAAATGCAATAGTATATCAATCAACAATGCACCTATAATGCAACCGCATATGCACCGTTTGCACATGTCCATACTATAAAGAGGGTTGCTCTGCCCCACTCGGACAGGGCCCCCCTATGTGTTATTGAGATTTAAAAGTTTACCATGTGCAGATGAAATAATTGCATTACAACAACAACATTATGTACAGGGTATGCAAAATCCACTAGGCAGGAAAATTATGGATGGAACAACAAATATAAGTGACATATAAGTGAAAACCAAACGTGAAAATGAATGTGTGTGAGAATAAAAATAACCCCAGAGCTGCCGTCTGAGTAACTCATGCGGCCCACTGTGGATTTATGAGTTTTTGTCTTTGTCTCCGTGTCCCTCTGAATACCAAGGGAAGCAGTAGGCTCACCGCTGCACTGTTTGCCAAAACCCTTTATCTCTCCTCCAAGAAAGGGGTGCAGGCAGTCTCTCCTGCCTGCACCCCTAGGCGAATATAATCCCCCACCCTGAAACTAAGGGTCTAAAGTGTGATATCTTAGACATTGATCAACATACAATTGGAAACAAGAGATTCTAGCTGAAAGGATAGTATTTCCTTTCTTTTTTTGATTGAGGAGGGGTCGAGTAAAGTCATCAAGCAGGAGAGGCCACCCTTTGTACAGACATTTACATCAGCGTCCCGGGCAATAAGTAGGGCGACTCAGATTAATTCTAAAGGGGGTTTAGAATTAATTCTAAAGGGGGTCAGATTAATTCTAAGGGGGTATCCCATTGAGGTCATTGAGCAGGCACTTACTAAAATGCAGTGTACCTCAAAGGCCTCAATGTCAATCTGGGACTTACCTGTTTCTTGAAGGAGAGATAAAGGGTTTTGGCAAACAGTGCAGCGGTGAGCCTACTGCTTCCCTTGGTATTCAGAGGGACACGGAGACAAAGACAAAAACTCATAAATCCACAGTGGGCCGCATGAATTACTCAGACGGCAGCTCTGGGGTTATTTTTATTCTCACACAAATTCATTTTCACGTTTGGTTTTCACTTATATGTCACTTATATTTGTTGTTCCATCCAAAATGTTCCTGCCTAGTGGATTTTGCATACCCTGTACATAATGTTGTTGTTGTAATGCAATTATTTCATCTGCACATTGTAAACTTTTAAATCTCAATAACACATAGGGGGGCACTGTCCGAGTGGGGCAGAGCAACCCTCTTTATAGTATGGACATGTGCAAACGGTGCATATGCGGTTGCATTATAGGTGCATTGTTGATTGATATACTATTGCATTTCTGCCATAAGGCTTCATTATTGCCTGTTTCTGTTATAGGGTTTCATTACTGCCTTTTTTTCCATTCGGCACCTCCCACAGTAATTATACACCTAACAGCCAGCGTTTGATCTAACTTTTATGATCAAACTGACTGTATGAGTGGTTTACTATCACCCCAATGCTCAAGGTAAAATTTGCATTGTGAGCCCTTGGGCTACTGACCCTGGGTGAGTCACACTTATATGTGCTGTTGGGAGTCACTGATGGTTTAATAGATATGGCTGGTATTTACATCATTCTGCACACGTCCTTTTCAAATACTTAACGGCAGGTGTGACGTCATACCGACGCCCTAGGTGGATGGGAGTGGTTTCACAGCACCCAGTTAATGGTATGTCTAGGTATATATTGTTGTATGTCTTTCACTTCACTGTTATCTCTAAGCCTGAAGGGGGACCCCGCTAGGGAGAGTAAATTGCGTTCAAATTCCGACGTGATTTTTGAGGGGATCACTGGTCAGGGCCCCCGACCGTGTGCGAATACGCAGTGGTTTGTAAGTGAGGTCAGTAGAACGCAATCTCCGGGCTAGTAGTGAGTCCTGCTTGTTTCCCTTCAGGTAAAACTGGTGCGTGCGATAATGCAGGCTCCGGTCAGCCAGCCTAGTCAGGAGTAAGTTTAGGTCACGGGACACCCTATCCAGGTTCTGCCTATGCGCTTGGGTGGCATGTGCATGAAAGGCAGCTGAGGCCATCTGGAAATCAGATTCTAGCTCCGCTAGTCGACGCAAGTGCTCCCGCTTGTGCAAGGAGGCCAATTGAATACAGCGGCCCCGAACCACCACTTTGTGTGCTTCCCACAATGTGAGAGGTGAAACATCAGGGCTTGAGTTCAGTAGAATATAGGAGTTCAGTTCAGTTTCTATAGCTAGACGTGTAGTCTCGTTATTAAGTAGTAAGTCTTTGAGGCGCAGGGTCCTATCAGCTCTGGGGGCCCATAGGGACGTCAGATCCATCGTGATGCCACTGTGGTCAGTCCAGTAAAAGGCGGCCATGGAGGATCGAAGGATATTGGGGAGGAGAGCGGGGCCAATTAAAATGTGGTCAATTCTTGACAACGCTATGTGTGCGTGGGAGTAAAAGGAATTGTCCTTTGTGGAGGGGTAACAGTTCGCTAGTAGTGAACTGCCAACAGGCCCGATAGCTAGGATAGCGTAAACACTGAGCGGTCAATAAGCAGTTCCAATATCACTTCACCGATCTTTGGCACAGGTCAGCCAGGCGAGGTGGACCCTCGCGGGTGAGAGTGGTCAGGGTGGCTGGTGATCCGGTGACCACAGACGGCCAGAGTCAGCCCGACGTCTAGGCGTGACCAAGGGGTCAGGAGGGGCATCCCCAGTGAGGCCTGCTTCCTCCAAGATTACAGTGGCCTCCGAAAGGGTGGTGCATTGGTAAGCAGTGTTATTGTGTATGAACATTAAGCTAAAGGAAACCTGCAGCGATAGAGAATTCCATGGCATTGCAGTATGGTCAGGGCCGGTTTCATTGCCCTTCGTTTTGCAATAGTAGAGGGTGCTAGGTCAGCGAATACCTGATAGTCATAGCCTTGGAAAGAAAGAGAGGAGGACTTTTGTGCTGCCTGTAGTATGGCCTGCCTCGTGCGGAAATAAGTCTCAGGGATACCCCAGATGCGCAGGTTGGATCTGCGGGATCTGTTTTCCTCATCCTCCAGTTTTGACATCATTTGGGAGTTATCGTCACGTAGACGTAGCTGTTCCAGTTCCTTATCATGGTAGTCCATTGTAACGGTAGTAACATACATGTGGGCCTCCAAGTCAGCCGTGCGTTGACCTAGCTCGCGGATTTCCTGTGTCACTCTATCAGTGATTTGTTTGGAAGTGCTCGGTAGTGCTTTTTGTAGCATCCTGTCGATGCGTCTGAGCAGAGTGTCCTGGGAGGCCGTGCAGCGGTCAGGCGAGGGAGAGCTGGCTCTACTGTCCCCATCAGCTGCATCACTGGCTGAGCATGTAAGAGACTGTGCTCATGAGGAGCGCCGCCCTGTGTCTTTGGGCGCCATCTTGGAGGCCGCAAGCGCCAGTGACTCCTTGCCGGAGTGGGAGCGGAGCCGCGAGTGGGAGCCCGACATGGACATTGGTAGGTGCCGCCCGATGTCCGGTACTCACTGTGTGGCGATCGGGACTTCAGCGGCCGTAATGCCCGCGATATGAGTGTTAAGGTCTCGTCGGGGTGCAGAGCGAGCTAAAGCTGTGGCCCATCTTGTCTCGCTGCGTGCATGCACCACCCCTGAATTATATTTTTTAAAACATTCAGACATATTTTTAGGGTTTAAAAGTTTGGTGCAGAATGATATAATATGCACTAATTCTCTTAATTCCTATTGCCATTTCAAACAATTAAGTTTGTATTATTAAAGAGTAATTTAAAGCAGAACTCAAATCTTAACCTTTGCAGTGGTGGTACTACAGCACTGCAAGAGTTAAGTGCTAATTTTGCTTAGGGGGCTAACAAAAAGTTATACTCACCTGAACCACAATACCAGCTTGCTCCATGACTGGTTATTAGAGCTTCTCTCCTTCTCCACTCCGACAGTCTAAGATTCTGTGAGTCATCATTTTCTATATATAGTGCATAGGATGTGTAGGAGCCAGCCAGGTTCATGGCTCGGATCAGTATATCTTTGTTATTTTAGTTCCCTAGGCAAAATGAGCACTTAACCCTTGCATTGCGGAGGTAGCCCCACTGAAATGGATAAGATTTGATTTGCCTGGAGTTCCGCCTTAAGTCGGATTCATAAAATGTATCTATGGTGAACATTTAAAATCATATATTCATTTGCATATTACATTTCAATTATTTCTTGCCTACTCCTATTATTCTGAGTGATCTTGAAATTTGAAAACCTAGGGTGTTCTTCACTTAGCTGCCAAATAAGCAAGTCAAAACGAAGTGAGCCGAATGCTATTGGCTATTCACTTCAGCCTTGTATGGCTGATTTCAGCCGTACATCGGCTAAAATTAGCCGTACATTGACTGCCTTCGGTCAGCTGAACATGCGCTGCAATTTCGGCTGAGCCAAAGTACAGAAGGAGCTCGACCCAGCCGATCCAGCATCTGGATCAGCTGAGCCGAAGTTCCGGCAGCTCAGTTGCTGCGGTTCACCTCTATTTTCATAGGACCAAACAGCAGTAAATAAATAGCGGCATTCGGCTCGGCTATTCTGCTCTGTACCTCCGAGGTAGTGAGCAGAGTAGAAAATAAGTGAAAAGAAAGAAAAAAAAAAGAAAGTTAAAAATTATTTTAAAATGTTTTTAAAAAATAGGAAAATTAAAAAATAAAAATATTTTAAAGAAAAGAGAAAAAAAAAAATAATCATTAAAAAAACGACACACGCTGACCCGACCACATGCAACAAACTCGCGCCACATAATGAATCATCTGACAGATGCCGGCAAAATAAAATTTCCTATTGGCTGGCACCTGCCAGAGTCTTCTAGCAGGTCCCGGCCAATATTGTTTAATGACTGATCAGCATCCCCAAGTCATTTGGGAACGCTGATCTGTCATTATAACTGGGCAGAGCGAGTCGTGAGATCACAGCTGGCTCCGCCCAGCTGTCATTTGTGTGGAGATTGGTTGGCTTTAGCCGACCTTTCTCCATGCTTCAGGTGTCACTATGGCTCAGCCAAGCCGAAGCATATGAGTTCGGCTCAGCTGCCTTCAGCTGCTGTATGGGCTATTGTGAATGGCCCGTACAGCAGCCCTTCAGTTTGACTGAACCGAAGCGCAGAGGCGGCCGAAGCGAGTCGACGGATCAGCCGAAGCTACGACTGGATCCTTCGGCACGTAAGTGAATAACCCTCTTCCTTTTTGAAAAAAATCCCTCACATATACTTCCTTGAATGGAGTCACACATATTCACTATGCCTTATTATTATGCACTGCAGTATTGGCCATTTCACAGAGAGCCTGTTGTCTGAACTACAGAGGTGCTAGAGAGGAGCAGTTTCATACAGCACAGTCAGTACAAGAAAAGCCCCACATGTGACGTAATCACTGCTTGTAGGGAGCAAGGTACCATGAGATATGTAGTCCTTAGAAATCAAAAAAGAAACCAAAGACATGAGTAGAAGAGAAGCTGCAAAGCATGCCGAGAATCCAGGAAGATGTTGAAAGAGATGGCCAGCAGATAGTCAGCTCTCATTACATGAAAGTACATGTTTGTGAAGTATATTGGATTATTAAAAGTAACTATAGTTTACATTGCTGTTACAACGCTAAAGCTATCAAATTAAAGTGTATGTTGTGACTTTAGATCACTTTTAAATCTGAACTCCAGGCAAACAGCTAAATACACAAATGAAATTACACCAAATTAGCTCCCAATCCTACCCCACCTACTCCCAGTCTGCAATCCTACCCCACCTACTTCCAGTCTGCAATCCCACCCCACCTACTTCCAGTCTGCAATCCCACCCCACCTACTCCCAGTCTGCAATCCTACACCACCTACTCCCAGTCTGCAATCCTACACCACCTACTCCCAGAGTGCTGCAGTACACTAGATTGTAAGAGTCAAATTCAGATACTGAACGTCTTTAAAAAATACAGAAGCACATTTATTGCTGTCCTATATATCTGCCTGAAATTCAACTGCAACATAAAAGCAACACACCAGGTTGTTTTTAGAATAATGCTTTATCTTATATATTCTATTTGTGTGTAAAAAACTGACATACTCAAAAAACAGAAGATGATTGTTATCTAATACCAGCATTTTGACAAAGGATACGGATCAGGGTATCTGCAGGAAATGTACACTGCAGCAAACATTCTTGGCAACGCTCTGTTGGCAACACGGCTTTCGGTTGGTTTGGAACTTATTTGACAATTACCTTTTGTTCCCTAGGAACAAGAGTGGCACCGCTGCACATATAAATATGCATGCTCATATAGAACAGTTGTGTGTTGCTGCCAAGAGTGAGGAGGAACTTAAATATGTTGGAAAGCACTAATTGCAATTTAAATGGTATGGTTAGTTTTAGATGTGGCCTATCTAGATGTTTAATAATGTATTTAAATTAAATGTCTGAACATTTTTAAGTTCGTGTTGATTATATTTAATATTATACAAATATCTACATCATCAATGTTTATTTGACCCAGGAGGTACCCAGCAGCACCGTGTTGGCTGCCTGCAAGCACTGAGATGAACCATGCATATGTACACTTGCACTGAACTGTGCTGTAAATGAATCACCACGGTTCTGCAACATGTACGTATACCATTTATTTTCCTATATGAGACCACACACTGATTAGTCAATATAAAACACAGCAGTGGTATCAGGCAGCATGTGGAAAAGTAGAACACACGCAGTAGCAGCGAAGAATGAATTAAAGATTACAGTGAAGACTAAGAACATTATAAAATTGTTTTATCTCCAAAATATAATGAGGGGAATTAATCTAAATTGGAGCAGAAAAAAATCTGGAACAGTTGTGCATGGCAACCAATCAGCTTCTCTCTTTCCTTTTAAAGTTAAATTAAATGTTAACTGAACAAACTGAAGAGAGAAGCTGATTGGGTGACTTGAGCAACTGCTCCAGATTTTGTCTGCTCCAGTTTTGATAAATTCCCCTCAATGCCTTTATCAGTAATGGAATTGTATGCCACATGTATATGATATTTACAGTGGCATGAACATATAACAGAGCAGTACTTGTGACTCTGCAAATTTATGGCTGTCAATCAAGCTAATAAAAATTGGGCAACCCCCCTCTCTGCAACACAGTGCCAGTTTCTCGCTGTCTACCCTCTGCTTCTCTGATATCTCCTCCACTCCTTGCTCCTGGGTTGTGATCCCCCAGCCACTGATGGCAGTGAGACTGGCACCCTCTCTTCATGGCTGTCTCATCATCGGCTGCTGAGCGGGAGATCATTGAACATGTCTTTCAAGTTCACTGACCTTTCACTTTTTTAAGTGAACTCAGAAATGTTCAGCACTGAGCATTTCCATGTTCAGTGTTTACTCAGATCTGTGCAATAGCAGAGGAGGAGATTGAGAACTCTCTTTCTTTAGCTCAAAGCGAACACATCAGGAGTCTGTTTAGATCCATAATGTTTCCTCAAAGAAGACTTGTCATAGGTGGTGTATGCACTGTTAAAAGGGGTACTTAATAAAAAAAAGTTAAAAAATAAAACATAATTTAAAAAATTACCCCCTCCACGCACATTACCTCCATATACCTACACACTACACTGAGTGTTGTGTTGCATATTAACGCGTGTTGCGTTGTGGCTGCCCATTTATTTTGAAAGGGCTGCTGATGCACCACAACACACATACAGACTTTTTTTTTTTTAATACAGCAGGCAAAATATAAATTACACATTTTGAACCAGGGACCTCCAGTGAAGCAAGGCAGAAGTGCCAACGATCACTTTGATGCCCGTATTTAAGTGTTATTTTATCACTATTACATACTTTACATCAGTGGTTCTCAACCTGTGTAACCTCAGGACCCACATTTGTCCTTGGTCATTAAGTCGCAACCCAATTCGCACTGCGGTGGAATGCACGGAAATAGGGTACCGTGCTTTTCGGTGCAGGCATAAAAGCTATGTGTGGCAGGTGCGTTTGGGGTACCATTTAAATGAATGGCAACCCAACACACTTCCCACACTAGAATGCACGGTAGATTGCGTGACACAGTGCATTAATCACACGGTACTATGCAATTAACAAACTGTACTAGTGTAAACAGACCCTCAAAAACACTGACATACATACACAACCACAAACACATCCACAGCCTGGGGTCCAGTGTGCGCTGCTGAACTGTGACCGAGCTCCATCCATATGTGCACAGCTCCCTTGCGTGCCCTGTAGAGGTGCCAGGAGCCAGAATGTGATGTCACTCTGATGCAGGCACCTCTATAGGACACAAGCTGTAAGCAATGCACGTATGTATGGAGCTCCCTTGCGGCCATAGGCCCATCCCATCCTACTGCAAGCGAACACTCGGCACCGGGCAGCATATTTTTAATGGCTGCTAGGCGCGAGATATAATAGTGCTGCGCTGAGGAGCCTCTCACCTAGAGAAGTGGAAGGCATGTGGCGACCCACTGAACACAGGATCGCGACCCACCTTTGGGTCACGACCCAACAGTTGAGAACCAAGACTTTACATATACATATTTGTAAATAAATATACATATTTTGTAAGGCCCCATTGATCATTCTTGATGGGGATACACCTAAACCAAATATGTTGTTGCACATGTTCCTATAATGTCAAAAAGTGTAATTTATTTTTGCATTTCCTGCTTCCAATTCAATCATACCTGGTGGTCCTACCAGCAAGGTGTATCCTAGGATGACAATGCTTAGTTATTTCCTACACATTCCCGAGTTGAGCTTTATGCAGCTGTACAAATGCACAGTGTGCAGATACATTCTACCTTAGGCACAGCAGTAAAGCTGTCACATTCAACTGCTGGAGGGCATACATATTAACAATAAGTGCATACAAAGGATGTGCACAGTGCAAGGAAAGAAAATATAAATAACAGTAAACAAAAAAAATTCATAACATACAAAGATATACTAAAATTATGAATTATTTTTTGACATTTTAATTTTACTTTAAAAGCAGAACATTGTGCATTATAGAAATGTGATAATTTACCCAGACAATTATTAATTGAACCAGTATTAATTAACATTCAGGCTGTGAAGTCATTCTGATCACTAGGAGTCATACAAATTACTGATCAATGTGGTGCATCACCATCCATCATTCCTCAATGATTGGTTTCTAGTTGCAGTGTCAGATCTGTTATCTTAGGCTCAAAAATAGTTGGCTTCTCTATGAGTAGGCATGTCTCCAACTTTAAATGTTGATTATATTAAAAAATTCACAAAGGCAATGAAATGGGACTTTAATGGTACCCCCAAAAATGTATTCTCCTTTGGAAAATACAGTAAAAAGTCCAAAGATAGTATTTTAGTAATATTTAAAAAACTGTTATGTATATGGAGCTGCATACATACTAAACTGATAAATACATCTAGGAATGTAAGCCAATTGAATGTATTGGAATTAGCACCAATGAATGTTTAATTCTTAATGTATCCCGACTCGGTATGTGTAGAGCCATTTTATTGCATTATTTAATACGCCAATAAAGAGGCATTTTGCTGACTAAAGCTTGAACATTTAGATGATCCAACACATTTTTATCCTAATACGTTTCGGCAGATAATCACAAATTAAAAACACATTTGGTATCTAAACCTTTCAACCTTTCTAATGGCAGCAAATAATTTGTTTTTCATCTTTCATTAGGTTATTTTCTCTGAAAATAAAAAAAAATAAACATTCTTTGTAAGTAAAAAAAAAAGACTGCCAACATACATAAAAGGTTTTGTGTGCCAGTGCAAATAAGAATAAGTATTTACAAAAATAATAGAGAAATAGAGTTAAAGAATGTATAAACGTATTCACTAAAATCTCTTGTAATCTTTAACATATTATAGTAATTACAAAAGTCACTGTTAATATTTTGAAATCTGCAACTTTCATTAAAATAATTCTGTTATTATAGTTTATTTTCAGAAAAACATATTTTCTTAGTTTGTGGAAGTATGGAAAGCGCAAATCTAACAGAGCACCAGAGAGGTTCTAACAGGGGTTCCGCTTACTTCCTGTCCATCTAAAAATGTTTTTCCAGACAGGAAGTAAGGGGAACTGTTTAATATCAACACAGACAGAAATACAAATAAAAAACAATCTGTAGTAGAGTCGGGAAGGCTTTTGGCCCAGAGATTGGCCCCTGTCAGATTTTTTTTCTGACTGTATCCATGGATGCAAGACAGGCAGTGAGATTAAGGGATCTATTCACAAAGCTGCCGAAGGATCTGGCCGTAGCTTCGGCCGATCCTTCGGCTAGCATCTCTCTAACAGGGCCCTGAATAGCAGTAAAAACCTGGCAGGATTTCTAATCCTTTCTAACACTATGGGGGCTATTCACTAAAGGGTGAAGAGTTTGGAGAAGGCAGGAGAAGTGAACAATCTAGGTCAAAATAGCTGACTTGGAAACATTCAGTTCAGCTAAGTTGTCCTAGATTGTTCACTTCTCCTTTCTTCTCCAAGCTCTTCACCCTTCAGTGAATAACCCCCTATGTAAAACTAGAATAAGGATTTTGGCTTGACATGCACATGTTCAGGCTCTTCTTGTTATGGATGATCATAGGTCCCCGTCTTCCAATTGTCATCCAATCTAATTCCAATTGTCATGCTGCATGGTCACCTTGTTATGTGGGCTTCCAAGGGAACTTGAATGTCCACTGTTGTCACCATTAGGAAACCTGCCCTGAGTGCTGCAACTTTCTGTTACTTACTTGAAGCCACTCATGTAGATATGAATTGACTGCAGACTATCAGTAGCATTGATATCCTACTAATAGATATAAAAAGGTGACAACACATATTGTTTAAATAAAGATGTCAATTTGCATGCTGCTTTGTCAACCTAAAGGACACCCAATTAGGGCTTACATCTACTTTAAATACGCAAAGTGTTAAAATGAATCTGAATGTGGCCTGGATCTTCAGCTCTATGATTATTAAATATACTGATTGGTGAGGATTCTGAGTAATTATATTAATCAGGGCTGCTACAGTTTAATGGCTACAGGAATAAATATAATCATCTTGCATTGTGTAACTGCCATAAGGCGTAGTAGGGTGGAGGCCAAGGCTGTCTGATTGCATACTGATTTATCCAAGCGGCACAGACATTTGGCCAGTACTTAGGGTACGATTTATACTTATACAATTTAGGCGTCTTTATCACACTGCTATGAAAGTAATTACTATGCTGTAGTTATTACTTTACAATGAAATGAATCTAAAATAGAGATCAAAACAGCCTTTAAGATGGAGTTCGGAAAGTCATAGAGCCTTCTAAACATTTGGCTGATGGCATGTCACCATATAACGCTACATCTCTGGGCCAAAAGTAAATTAGGTTTTCAAAATGATCTATATTTTGGAGGCTGTAGATAAACAGCTGACATGACACAATGCTGGTGGTAATGCAATGCTTTATGCGAATTCTGGTATATATGTTTTCACCTTATTTAGATTATCTTATAAACAACCACCAACAAAGATCTCTGGGTAACGGCTTTAAAAGACCTGTTCATTCATTAGGAAAATCTCAAAATGTCATTACTAAACCATTGTAGAATATGCCTCCTATTAAGGCAAAATGTTTTTTTGGCTTAATAGGACCCTACTATACCTTATGTGCCCAACAGTGTGCGCATAACTTTGCAAATCTTTTGGCGTAGAATCAGTGGCTATCAGTGCCTTTTCCAGCTATGCGTTTAAATATTTGGCTGACGTTGTTCTATAAAAGCAAGAACAAGGGTTATATTTATAACTGGAGTTCCTCTATAATAACATCCATGATTGAACAGAATTTACTGTCAACAAGCACAGAATACCCTCGTTGCATAGGTTACAAACACAAAAAATGTGTATGTATTTTAAAGTGAAACTGAAGCCAAAACTTTTTAAAATTTTGGATAGAGTAAGGGAGGTTTATAATAGGGATAACGTGTATCGAGCCCTCCTTGAATGCCCGTCAACTACTCTACTGACAGCGCCGGCAGTTTGAAGTTTTTTTCAAGATACGAGTAAAATCAGCTACATTATAACAGGAGTGGATTCGGCAGCCTGTTTGGTATATTGAGTGTACGCTACTTGTCCCTTCTGAGTGGACGCTGGCAGATCTCTGATCTGCTACAAGAGGGATATACGAGCTACGGAAAAGCTGACAGATCCCCGACCCGCTACGTGAGTGATATACTATCTATGGAATTCCATTCATCTGCTTCTCCCAGTGCGGCCGCACGTGTGGAATAAAAGCTTCTCATCTCCATTACGGAATACACCAATTGTCACCACTTGGTGGGCGGAAGCCAGTATAGAGGACCGGCAATAGCCCCTGAAGTGTGCACACAACACTATAAGGATGCGATCCTCTGGAATTCAATAACGGACCGTTGAGACAAACTCTGTGGACAAATTTGTTACCTGCTCGATACCATCTTTCTCAGGAACTGCCTCATCATGCAATTTCATCATAAGTGAGTACATCTCTTTTTTGATACTCCTAAATCCATTTTTTTTTTCTTCAAACACAGCGCTTGGGTCAAAAAACCCGTGACTCTTTGACCACTTTGGTGGTTATTATATTATTATCAGCACTACTTGACACTTTGGGCCATATCAGGGAGGACTTGTTCCATTTTAATTGATTTTAGATGTCTTTGTTACCTGGTGTTTCTATATTTGTTATTACTCCTTAAATTCTTTTTTCATTAAATTTTGATACAAATATATAGCCTGTTTTATACTTACAGACAGCTCCGATTGTGGGATTTATTTAATTAAGGGGAACTCTGCTTGCTTTATATGATCTTTGAAACCCGGGAGACCTGTCTTGATATTTGTTATTACAAGCGTGACTCCTTCTTTCCCCTTTGTGTTGAGGTTTATAATCACTGTTAGTTTTTTTTCCATTGGGGAGATTTTTTTTTACCATTGGGGAGACTTCTCATTTCGTCTCCGATAGCCCCTACAGGAAGTGAGTGCAAATCTCTCCAAACTGAGGGAGAAGTCTGGTGGTCAAGAGGGTCACCAGAACCAGTGCCCCATTTGGAAGATTTCTCCTCTATTCCTTCTCTGGTAACCACTCAAAATGTACAATTTTCTTGCACTTTGACTGATAATGGTCACGGGACAAATAGGAGAGGGTGAATCTTCCAAACAAAGACAGAGACAGCAATAAAGCCCGACAGGTTATCTAATCCCTCGCCACTCCCCAAAACAAAGTTTGGCTTAGACTTTAATTCCTATACAGCAAAAAGTTTGGCTGTGACTTTAATTCCTACACAGTTTTGTATTTTTATGCCTACTGTACATAACCCTTAGAATGTGTCATAATATACAGTATATTATGACCTGAATGTTGCGTAACGAGCTTGGAGGTGGACCTTCTGTATCTCCTGTAGATGATGCAGGTTTACTCAAGGACTCAAAAGCCAAACAGAAGGGGAAGGAAGGCTAGAAGCCCATTTATCGGATATCTAGCTGCAGCTGAACACTTCCTTATATAGCACATAAAGAAGTAAAGTCAAACCATTTTTTGGCTTTACTTCTCTTTTGGTCACAGCAGTACATTTACTAATTACAAATTTAGCTGATAACTGGCTACTGTGCTGCAGCTGGGAAAGGTAACCAACTATATTGTTGGGATCAGACACCTCTCTAGAGCCAGAGCCAGCTGTGCCCACCTTCTCCCCTCCTTCTGCAGGGAGAGGACCATTAGCTGTGCTCTCAGTATAGAATCAGCATGTGACTGGTGCAGTGTTCCATGTCAGCTCTATGTATTGGGAGGAGTATATTTTACTCTCCCAATACTTCTCCTCTACGAAAATTGTCCATAGGTGCACCGTGGACATTCAAAGCAATTAGTAAAAGCTAAAACCACTGGAAGGCACAGGTGTATACTTGTGGAATACTCAAAGGTAGTATTAATTTAAACCACTAGATGGCACAGGTGCACACCTTTGGAATACACAAAGGTAGTATTTATATAAACCACAGGGTAGCGCTCTCTGTAGCAGAGTCAAGATTAAAGCCTGTGACGCACAAGAGCAAGGCTGCAGGATTAGAAACATCAATATTTGTTTTTCTTTTTGGAAAAAAAAAATTAAACATAGGTGGCAAAAAGAGGAGTACAGTTCTGTCACTTACGGATTCACAGTGTAGCTGTAGCAAGAGTCCTACTGTGCCTAATTAGAAACCTGGCCTGTTTACTAATAATGTAATTGCTTATAGTAAGGGTATGCCTGCCCTGATTTCCGTAGATTGTACCAGCCTGAGATATAGTACAAAAATAAGTACAATATGTAAACATGAAACAAAGGTGACTTTTATGATTTCTAAAAACCCACCGAGCAGCTACAGGCAATAATATCATAATCAGCCTCATTAAATTCAACAGAAGCTACCATTTTAAAAGATATCTCACTAAAATGTTTCTCTTTCATTGGAATTTCTTCCAGTAGTAAGCTAATTGAGAGTTCAGAAATGAGAAATGGGATCAAAATGCAAATTTGAACATTAAAGATCACAGTATAATATAAATGATATTTAGTATGGAATACTGCAAGCATTGTCTTGAGACTTGCAAAGTTCTTAGAATTGCTTGTGCCTTAGTATTCAATGATTCTGCCACATAACTGACCTTTTATGCAAAAGTAACATCATTGGTGTCTTAACATCAAAGTCCTCATATACTTGGATGGGGCTCCTTCTTTAGAATTTGTGTACAGGTATGGGGCTGGATTTGAATTTCTTCCTCTCCTAACCAACCAACCAACCATCAGATCCAGGGCATATTCACTCAAGACGCTGCAAAGGAACAGGAAAAATACCTGTTGATCTGGGCAGAAATGCACCCAGCTCCTAATTTCCTATTGCTGGCTGACACAACAGTGGCTCTACTGCACTAATATTACAAGCAATGTTGTCAGCGCTTCCCCGCTCGGTTTTGCTGAACTACAGAACACTTCCCCATCTTCTCATCTCCTTAACATAGGGAGAGATGTATTGCAACTGAAGCTAAGAGGGTGGATAAGACTCCCTAAGATAACACAGTCAGAGTATACAGGACAATTGACAGCTATGGATTTCTAGCAGGATCAACATGTTTTGTTTTTTTAAAACTAACACACAGATATATAAAACGCACTTTAAATTGCATATTTACTAGACAAAAAGGGATGAAATAAGAGAGGTTCAAACAATAAAAATAAAATAAAATAAAATGTACCCAAGACCAATAATAAGTATAACCAACAGTAAAACGTTTAGAGGCCGTAGGCAGCCGAGTGAACGACCGACCTGAAGCAAAGTGAGCCGAACGCTGTTCGGCTATTCACTTCAGCCTGGTACGGCTGAATCCGGCCGTATATCAGCTGAAATCAGCCGTACATGTTCGGCCGACCTGAAGTGCAGCAGGAGTTCGACTCAGCCGATCCAACATCTGGATCGGCTAAGCCGAACCTCCAGCAGGCTACTCGCTGCTGCTGGGTCTATTCTATCTGCTGATTGACAGCAGCAGAGGGCGGGTGCAATAGCTAGTTTGCTATTGGCTATTGCAAATTGAAATAGCCAATAGGAATCTAGCTATGCATTCCTATGGTGAAGTTTGTTTATTTTCTTTATTCCAACGACAGCCAACGGCTCGATGTCAGAATAAAAAGAAAAAGCAGTGTTTCTCACCTGGGCGGGCGGGAGCGGAAGACTCCCGGAGCGCCCGGGAGAGTTGGGCTGTCTGGAGATCAGTGTCCCTGGTTAGCTAGTAACCAGGGATGCTGATCTCTCTGCAGGTGGCCGGAGCCAGCCGTAAGATCACGGCTGGCTCTGCCCAGCTATCAGAAGCAGGCTTCCCGACTGAGCCGCTCGGCCGACTTCAGGGGGCTGTACGGGCTATAGTGAATAGCTGGGGCTGAAGCTAGCCGCAGGATCAGCTGAAGCTACGGCTAGATCCTTCGGCTGCTTCGTGAATAGACCCCTTAGTAAATTTGGAATGGTGAGGAGATCAGGAACCAGGAGCCATTGTCAGGTTTTCATTGCTGTCTGTTTCCTGTCAGGGAGACTCACTCTCTCTAATTGTCCTGATCAACCAATGTCATCAGGAATGAAGAAGAGGGTAAATCCAATTTTTACATTGCTACCAGAACAGGAATAGAGGTGAAATATTTCAATAGACACACTTGTCTTGTGACAACTATCTAAAGCTGGCCATACACCTATAGATTTTCTATCTGTCATTTTCATTGCTGGCAAGAACCCACTTTTTATTGTAGCTCAAATAGCCAATCACGCACATACCAATGTAATTACGATAATCATTAGTTAGCAATACTAACTCACCGAATTTCGCCGATCGACAGAACAGATTTTCGTTTGTCATGTGCAGCGTTCACATTGCATTTTTTTCCGTACTAAAACATCACTAATCCATCAATTTTTGTACGATCCATAAAAAGTTTTCCAGCCTCACCCTGAGAAAATTCAGCTAGGAGTACAGTGAAAAAAATTGTTGGTTTCCCATCAACTGATTGATTATCGTATGAAAGACCATGCGTGGATGATTTCCGAACGAGAATCGATAGGTGTAGGGGCACCTTTAGACAGCAGTTTAACCCTCCCCTACTTAATCCAAAACGTAAAAAAAAACCCAGTTAGGCTTTAGCTATACTTTATACCTTTAAAGTATAGCAAAAAACATAATAGAAATACCTTGGGCGTAGTATACCTCCATTCACCACTACACCCGCTCTACCTGGAGAAGTTGCCAATCGGTTTGACAGCTGGGTCCCACTTTGTGTCTGAGATGCTCTGCCACAGTTCCAGCATGCACTGTCTGCCGACATACATATTGCAACAATATTGTTGAGATGTATTTTGTTTAATATTTGTCTGCAGATCAAAGGGTTGTGCTTTAACCTGCATAAAATGTGAGTTTCAGCAACCCTGCAAGTGTAAAAAAAACTGTTGCACTTTTTATGTACAGTAACACAAACTATTTTTGAAGAAAATACAGTTAAAAGGTCACAAAAAATAAGAAGCTGAACTAACACACAGCACCCTCTCCACCTTCCCCTTGGTTCTTAGCTAAGCTGTTAGCTGCTTAGATGACAACTTTGTTGGTTATGTGTTTAGATGAAGCATTGAGATCTTGAGGAATACTGAAATAAGTTTGACTTGCTTAAAAGAACATTATATATATGCATACAGCATTGTGAAGAAAAAACAGGGTAAAAAAAAGAACCATCCTGTGTATCATAGATAAGCATGCACATAGAGACTAGCATTGCATTACAGCGCCATCTATAGCCCAAAAGACATATCAGTACATTCGAATCTGCTGTTGTACTCTTTAAAACTTCACTACATAGCTCTAGAGGCTATGTAGCATCATAATGCTGCCAGTGGAGAGCTCAGCACAGCCCTGTGACTACACTGACCAATGAGAATCTCTTCTGAGCATTCTTTCTTCCGGGATAGCATTTTGAGTTAGTTCACCTTTTCATTTTTTCTGAAAGGTGAACTAACCCTTTAAAAGAAATCAGTGGTCCCCAAAAAATGATTTGCGTATCATTCTGGTGTTACAAGTAATGACAAAGATTTTGCAGAATCAGGTACAGGAGCTTGTAGAGAACCTGTGTTAGTGATCCATTCCAAAAAAACGAATGTCATCAATTCCCATTTCTGCTACATATGTGCCCTGATGTGGTTGGCCATATTTTATTTTTTTATATTGCAGGGATGGTTGTAATTCCTGGTCCTTTACCTCTATGCCCATCCTGGACAGAGACATGTTCTTACACAAGTTTAATGACTTCCTCCTCTGTCTCATGTGACACTGTTTGGGTCTGGCGATTGGCCACTCAAGCTGGAACACAGCATCTTGGGAAGAACATTCTCTTCTGGGAAGCACTAATATATCAGGCTGAGATTACATAAAAAGAGTTTGACTCCTGATGTTATTTTTACCTCAATACTTACTCAGTAAGTTCAATGAGCGCTAGGGTGTGGAATTATTGAACATACTGTGGGACCAGCAGACAAGGAAGTGTGGGTTGTATTATCAAAATAGCATTGAGACTGCTGAGTTTCAGCCATCAATGTGCAGTTACAGGGTCATGTTCTTTATGCTTGAACATAACTCAGGTCATGTTTTTACACAGGGTACACTGTAGATTATGGTATTACAATTTTTCATTGCAGTCCCTGCTTTAAAAGGAAATAGCCTCTAAACCTCTGTTCACTATCCTTCATGGCAGCATCCATTAGAAGCTATTCACTTAATCATGCACCATTACTACATTACACCCAGACCACGTTAGAGTTCATCACATTTCTCATAAGAGGGGTCGACAACAGTAGCACAGAATGCCACATGACTCACGTATTCAGATAGAAGTTGATAGGCAGTACAGTAGCCTAACAGGATTCATTTTCTACATTCTAAGCCCGAGTAAGCTTGTTAACAGATTGCTGGCATACGTTACTTACTAACATGTTGGCCTCCTGGGGCCACTGGCTGAGTTTTATCGGAGAAAGAGCAAGAGTGTGAAACTGCGTTATACCATGGGAGTGTGTATCAGAGCTCGTATATGTGCAGGGTAGTCACCGTAAAGGCTCGAGATCATATCCCAAGATGTTTAAGCTGTGATACTGTGGGAGAGAGGTGTGGAGAATCAGTTCCCATGTGACTGCAAAGATGAATGTGAAAAGATAACATGAAAGGAGACAGAACTGCACCATTCAGTGTCTTCAAATATAATTAGTCTTTGCTCTGCTGCCAACTATTTACTGAATGAAGGAAAACTAAACACTATCCATTGCAAAATATATTAAAGCGGAGGAATATATATATATTTTTAATTATAAAACCTTTAATAAAACACATAAATGGAAATTGGAAGGATAGGTCTAACAGTCCCCAAGGCTGTATAACTACCTTATTAAAACTGTGCAGGAATTCATTTCAAATGCACAGTAGCTATTGTAAATCACACACAGTTATGAGAACACCCTATGCAATAAAAAGTACAGAAAGAGGAACTCGCACAGCTATCAACACAGGAAAAAACAACTCTATAAATGTTGTAAATAGCTCACAATTGCTAAAAAAGCAAAACAGTGAAATTATACTGCAGTCATGCTGGTGAGATCTATCATCATGTTTTTCTATAAATGCAAAGTAAAACTCGTTAGTGCAGCATTATATTTGCTGTAAATGTAGAGCAAAATAAATGCATATAAAATAAATTCATTCATATACTGAATTCTACCATTACATGTATTAACTATATACAGTTATCAGAATTGAAAGCGCTCACTAATTCTGCATGTAGTATTTAACATGAAACATTACCAAAGTTATTTAAAGCTTGAGCAAACAGCTATGTATACAGTTAAAATACAAATATGGACTTTGTCTTTCATGTCGAAGGATTTGCATTTATGTCCCTCCAGCCTGAGATTTACACAGCCTTGATAGCAAAGCCAGCCTGTTGACCTGACTTTTCTCTGCCATTAGGAACACAGATAGGTCTCTGCCCTGGTCCCCAGTCTGTAACTGGCCAGTGAAGGAACAGCAACAGGCTGATGAGGTAATCTCTCTGCTCTGTTTCCTCCTAAAAGCATGTTCTTTTTCAGCAGATGTTAATGGAGAACACCTGATTGGATCAGAGTGCTGTTGCTCTCTTTTCTAGTCTGAATGCTTCTTTACAGGGGAATCTGTTAGTTAAAATCCTTTGTATACTCATTTTCTGTAATCCTGTGAACTGTCACATGATTATGTGTACCTGTATGCGTGCTAATACTGTTCTACAAGGGTTCATGCCTCATGCTCCTCTGCAGACTCCAGATGTGGCTCATATGTTATTTGGCAGGTGTTATTTTATTATTATTATTATACAGGATTCATAGAGTTCCATCACTTTGTTTAACACTTTACAAAATCAAGGGAGAAAGTACAGTTAATCCCGAGTGTGGCTCGGGGTTACTGCTTATGGTATTGAAAATTAACCCCAAGCCACACTCGGGAATACTGCTGAGGAGGTTAAAGGGATCATGCCACCAGAAAATTGTTGCAAACACTTTATTGAATCGCCCCCAAAGTCTTCTATCTACTGACCATCCTGCTAAGCTTAGAGTAGCTCAAGCAGATTCCAGTCCTATTTGCTGCTTTAGTTAATCAAGTGTTGCAGTACAAATCCTCTGTTCCCAAGAAGGCAGGAGAAGTGAACAATCTAGGACAAAAAAGCTGAATTGGAAAGTGAGCTGACTTGAATAATTTTTCCAAATCAGCTATTATGGCCTATATTGTTCACTTCTGCCGTCTCCAAACTCTTCACCCTTTTGTGAATAGCCCCGTTTGTCTTTATTCTGTTGTCTAATGTCCACTTTAAGGGACTAATTAACATCGTGTTCATGCCGCTAGATGGAGCCGAGGAGCACAGGAAATTCCTATACTCCTTGGCTCCACCAAGTGGCATTAACAATGCTTGGATTATAAAAGCAGTGTTACCAGTTCTACTTCTTGCTTTTGCAGTACTTTTCCACCAGTTACCAATAAATGATCAAGTACTGAATTAAGCACAATGTGTCTTAAACCTAGAGGAAAGGCTGAGCAACACAATACAACCTCTACAGTGAGATTGAGTACATGGCTGAGAAGTAGCATGTGTTGATAACTTTTTATTTTTATTTTGAATTGAGGTTATATAGCATTATACTAAACTTTATAGGGTAGGTGGCATTCTTTTTCTCTTTGCAAGTGTTCCTTTTCCATGTCATTATCTGCTCATGACTACTCTGAGCGAGTGCCATTCCATTAAGTGAGTGTAGGAGTCATCTGACATCTGCATCTGTGGGTTACTTATATCTGACAGAAGGCACTCTTCAGACAGTCCCAGTAGACAGAATAGACTTTTCAGTCAGTACCAATATGATTTTCTAGGTTGAAGAGATCATGCCACTTCAGAGTTGACAGCACAGCGCGATGCCAGGCATGAAAGCATACTCAGCTTTGCTAAAATATATAAAGTGCCTTTCATTTATTATCCACCTTTATGATGGTACCATGGTGTTGTGTGAGTGATAAGCATGTTGTGATAGGGTACTGGAATATATAACTTCTGAAAGTCTTGGCCTCTTTCCTGGCCTTAATTTACTAATGTTCTACTTCACATTTTACTTAGAAAACTTTTTCCCCCTAATGTTTCGCCTAAACATTTATATGCAATAGTACTCAACTTCTCCTTTGCAGAACGAAGGATACTATCATAAAAAGACTAGAAGTGAAGTGGCTTATGTGAGGAAAAAAATATCTAATCCATTTCCATTCATGAAGTCCCTAATTGTGTAAATATGACAGCTTTTAAAGCCTTTCTTCTCCAGTCACTGAAAACTTGTAAATCCGACTTTTTGCTGACGGGATAAACATTTCTCAGTGTTTATTTTAAACCTTTCCAGTGCCATTTCTCCCCAAGTGTAACACAAAGACAATTCTCTGTAGAAATGATTCTTGAGCTTTTTTTATGCTAATTATGAGGAAATATAATCCTTCTTGCTTTACTTACCGTAAAGAAGCAAACTGACACTTATCAAATGAGAAATGATACGTATTTCTGAGACATAAGCAAATCTGCTATAGAAAACAACATATTGGGGTCAACCTGAATTAATGTTCTTTGGATGAAATGCTGAAGTAGCTATAAAGATGACATTTCACTGCATGTGGAACGAAAATATTTATTTCCTTTTGAGGACAAATTCAGTGACTAATTTTTGACATTAGGTGGTGATAATACCATCTACAAATTTTATCATTAGTGGAACAAAACACACAATTTTACCAAGCTATTCAATTTACTGTTTCCGTACAGGGCCAGCATATTTTATTATACTTTACAGTGAACATCGACCCCTGCCCCAGCAAAACATTAAACATAACATAACATAAAGTGCTTATGGGTATTGGCTATAGTCTGCATCAAGTAGAAATAGTAGGCAGCTTGCTTAACAAGGTAGAGATATCCCAGCGTCTCACATGTTGTATCTATGGTGAATCATAAGAAAATCAAGTGCTTCACTCTATCAGGAGGGGCAATGCTTGTACCCAAAAGAATGTTCTATACCATGTCAATATATTTGTAGAGTTGACATGTTTGTTGAAGGTTCAAGGAGAGCCAATGTGTTTCAGGAATGTGGATTGGACTAATAATAGACATATTTGTTATCCAATAAGAAAACATAACATAGAATTTTGAAATCAATAGGGACATTAGGTTAAAAACAAAGATACGATAGGAGTAGAGAAGAAAAAGGATTATCTGGGAGTACAGTATATAATCGCAACAAAACCTAACTTTGAATTTGTAGTCTATAAACATTGCAAATACATACTGTATAGATAAGCTTACCGAGGAATCATCAAATATTAGAAAAAAATAAGAAATAAAGTGTGCATATTATTAAATACATAGTAAGTTTAAATTAAAATGCCCAATGAAAAAAACTCCAGTCTGGGACACCTGGAATAAAGGTAAGTTAAATATATACAATTGTCCATTTACATACATATACTGTGTATATATTTAGATATATATACACACAAATCTTCTCTCTCTCTCTCTCTCTCTCTCTCTCTCTCTCTCTCATCATGTAATACTGTGCTTTACAACAGAAATGTGTTAAAAACTGTCCCAAAGTTGTTAAACCAAATATCTCAAAACAATTAGCACTGCAATGGAATATTGTCCGTGCAGAGGGAAATAAAAACACTGATCATGCAAAAGTTCAATATGTGTTAAAGAGAGACACTTAAAAAGATAAGAGAATTGCACATTTCAAATTTATACAGCTTGCAGTGGTATAGAACGTGCATTCCGTTTACTTCACCAGCAAAACATATGGATGTTTACAAGCCACTGTGCCACACGACAAAACTTTGATCAAACCCCTCATAACTCATAAAGATGTAAAAAAAAAAATTGTAGTTTGGTAAAGGGCATATTCTTTCCACGGTGAATTTGGGAAACTGTAACTACCCACATCAATCTGCTCCCTCTCCCTCCCACCTGCTGGTCTTACCTGCCAATGATTGCTCCTTCCCCTCCGCAGCTTCTGATGTAATATCCTTACATGGGATTACAGCCCTGTGGTATGTATTTAAAACTTTGCTTACAAATAGCGAGCGCTTAGTGCTGGTTCACACCTGACCGTTTTGTAGTGCGTCCTACGCTCGATGAACGCACTACAAAACGGACCAAAATGTAAAAATCATTGAAGTGAATGGTATAGTTCCCACCTGTCCGTATTTCCGTCCGTCCCGAACGCAGAAGCGCTTCTTACTTCAGTCACTGATCTCTGCGGGGATTCCCCTTTTTGTTCCTTCAGTGCTCATTGGAGGGATAGAGAGGGGAAAGGGCAAGCCCAGCTGGCTTGAGAAGCAGAGCCAGCTGCCAATTAGGCAGCCGGGTAGATCCCAACAATGTTGAAATATGAAAAGGCATGTAGCTTTGTCAGCTATTGGAAAGGTCCCCCCCCCTTTCCCCATCAGCCAGGCTGCATGCCTGGATAATGATCGATTTGGAATTTTGAAGAGAACCTCACAACACTTTTTGTGACAGTACACATAAAAAAAAAACATTTTAAAAAATGGAAAAAATATATCATATAAAATATATTGTGATGTGTTTGTATATGCGTTCCTATCCGTCTTCGAGGGTCAAGACACATATTGATTGAGTTGGTAGTGGTATTGATTTAAGCTTCATGCCCACAAGAACAGATTTTCACAGCATGTAGAAGCTATGTTGAAACATGAAGCTCAGTTTTATGTGTTTTTGTAAGTTTGAGCCTTTGCATTTATCAGCATGCATTATTATTATTAGTTTATTACTTTCATTAGTTTTATTGAATAAAGATGGGTTTG
>NW_017306544.1:1201427-1250991 GCF_000935625.1 Nanorana parkeri
CCCCCCCCCCAAAAAAAAAAAAAAATCAACCACTGGTTGTATTTTGTGGTTTTGTGTTTTAATACTAAACTTTTCTAAAGTCTTCACACTAGTAACATGATGCCATGGGGTTCTCTTGGCCTTCACCTCTTTTCTGGGCTGAATGGTCTTCAAGGATATAGAGAGCAGCACTGATGTCAGATCTGTGCACCAGTACACTGTAAATAAAGGTTTCAGTGATGACTCTTTATCAGGGCCATAATACCCTGCATTTTGCCGAGTGTCTTAAATCCTCTGTGGTGAGTGGCAGTGGGTGTCATTTATCTCAGAGGACTGAGGACATCTTGTATCAAAAAAGAGATTCTGTGGAAGATGGCTCTAAATTGAAGGTGAATATTATAGCCTGAGCATTTTTTCCCCACAGTGCCTGACAAACATTTTTTTTGGCCACATTGAGTACTAAAAGGACATATTCTTTTTTGTTTTTGCTGGCTGTAGTTTTTCCCCAGACTGAAGTCTAATTTCTGGGTATTCCTATGGGGAGAACTGCACTGTAGCCACTGTCCCTTGTCTTTGTAGAGCAGAATGAGCTTTAATTTGAGTTTATTATTTTTACATAAATTATTTTTACACACACAGACACCAGGCAGGTAGGACTCTAGGGAACAGTGCAAATACTGTGGCTGCATCCATAGATTGACTTTCAGTACTGGCTGGGGCGGTGATAGATCTTTAACAAGCAGAAAACTAGTTGCATGGCTTATGTCCAGGTGAGTCAGCAGAGTCAACCCATGGGATGAGGCGGCTATGTCTGCATTGAGCCCTATAGAGTCTGTACTGTGTCTGCACTGTCTCCTCCCCTAGTGCCAGCCAGGGAAGTGATGGATCTTTTACAAGCAGAGTACTAGCTGGTGGCTTGAGTTGTTGTCATTCAGTTGGTGTGAATGGCAAGCTCCATAATTGACAACAAAACAAACCACCATCTAGTGCTCTACCTGTAAAATATCTAACACTGCCCCGGCCGGCACTGAGTGGAAAGTCAGCAGAGTCAGCCCATGGATGTGTGCACTGTGTCCGCACTGAGCACTGTTGAAGAAAACAGGCATCCTACCTGTTGGCACCTGGGCTCCCCCAGGCAGAGAGCCAGCAACATCTGGCACAAAGATGAGAGGAGAACAATCCCAGCTCAGAGCCCAAACTGATGATCTCTCACTTCCCCCTCTGCTCTGAGTTGGATTTCACTTCCCACTATATTCTTTGTGCATGTTAGTCAAACCACATTATGAATTCATGTCTTGGTGAGCAGCGTGGTTAGACCGATGGGAAAAGGGGGTTCACTGTCTATCACATTAGCTCAGCAACAATAGCTCAGATCAAAACAGGACCAAGTGCTTCATTGACCAGGGCCCTTGCGGATTCCACAATGATTTTAAATATTAAGGTTGATACTTTGAAGTAAACAAAGGTAAACCAACCCCAAGGTCTGCAGTGCCTAGGTGAACTTGTTGTTTATTGATTACCAGTAGGGTGTAGATAGAGAATGTTGGCACATTTACAAGATACAAACTGTAATGGATGAGTACTTTTCTTGCAAACAGCTTATACATATTATGCAGACATATTTATTATTAGTGTTTATATTTTGTGTAGAAATGTTCTTCACGTGTCAGACAAGCTGTAGCAGCATACCACAATGACACAATTAGAAAACACTTTGTAACTGAGAAATGTTCTGCAATTGTAACCCTGTTAATATTACATTGTTGTTATAAGCTTCTGTAGGAGTGATCCATCTGTAATTACATCAAAGAGCCATGTAAAATCATTTCATAATATTTAATTCTATAGAGGATCCATCAGGACTTGATCTATCATATTTAATTCTCAACTCAGCAATTAAGACATACAATTTAGAAAAGAATAATACAAAAATAATAAAAATGTCACTCCATTGCAGTCACATAATCTCATTAGTCTTCTTCAGACAAATGTGGAGATATAATATAGGAATCATAAATCAGGCATTCTTTTTCAAATAAATCCCAGAACTACTGTCATTACAAGGTATAATGACATATTAATAAAAGCCAAAGTTAACCCTATCCCTGTTTGTAGAGAACACATTAATTTCACATTACGCAGAGAAACGGGAGGCGTCTTTTTGTGCTGCAGTTGTTTACATTTAATGATGCTAGGTTAACCTCTCTCTTATTTGATGAGCAGGGGTCAAAGTGTCCAGATTCTTAAGGGCATATAATAAATGACCAATTATTTTTACTTGCCAGATAAAAGATTGTATTATTTACCACCACATCTTTGCAAATTAAATAGTTTATTAGGTCTATAATGAGACCCAGACAAAACCAAAAGAACTTCACGTTAGATATAGTCTGTCATTAACATTTCCTCTCTGGTGTCCCCTTTGGGGTCGGCACAGTGACCATTCAGAGAATTCCTAATATTTGCATCAATGAAGACAAGGCATTCTCTGACTGGTGGTCAATGTGCCAAGCGAGCCACCCCCCGTGTTTTAAGAGGAGAGGGAAAGTTGCTCAGCACAGAACCATTACAAAATACAGATGGTCATTGTCAGAACTTTTGTAACTCTGGATAATACAGTGCTTTGAAGTATCCATATGGCCCTTCCAAGGATAGTATATGTATACTACCACTGGGCCAAGCTGGAGCAAAGTAGGTTTGCATAAGAATTTATATAGGTGGAACTCAATGGACTTGTGTCTTTTTTCAAAGACACTGACAAACTATGTAACTATATCTGTAGTTCAGCTTCAATAGTTATACAGTTAAACACACATATAGCATATTTAGCTGCATGTTAATGCTGTATACCATATGACTCACAGATTATTTATTGCGTGCAGGGAAACACAGCAAAACTCAGATAGATGCGTGCCGATAAGGTGAGCCATTGCACCAAAATTCATGACAAGACATGCTATAAGGCATGTTAAAAATGTTCCACTGCTTATTACCATTTTATGTAGTCTAATATCCTGATAAATCTTGTAGCACTAAGTGATGAAAATAAGCCACAAGCCTTTTTTCTTGCTATAGCTGATAGGCAGAGAAGGATAAGGTGAAAAACAGCAGTTGATAAACATTTCCCGGTAGCTGGCTTCTGTAATAGCGCAGCAGAATATTTTCTATGTAGCTGTGCGATACCTTGATTATTATTTGACTTTGGAAGTTTCCACCTATGGACCCACATAACAGCACTTTTTTTTTACATCTAACACAAATGGAAATGTGATTGGTTCTGTGGCTGTGCTTTTTTTTTTTACATTATCTGAGGCAAGTTGAGTTGTTTTAAATTTTGGCTTCTTCACTTGGATCTGTCAAGGATTCATTTAAAAACCTTGGCTGCCTTTTCAAGAAGCTGATGGATTTATTTCATCCAATCAATCACAAGCGGCAAGATGCAGGGTTTATCATGGCAGGCAGTTTAATCTGTTGTCTGCAGACAGCCTTGGTGTCACAGCACTGTATAGCATTGTAAGGTGCAGTACCTCTTGTCCCTAATGTTTGACATCCGCTAGCAAAAAACAACTTACTTTAATATGTGCTAAGTTGCAGGAAGAATTGTGTCCTTTATTCTGAATACATCCGTGCTAACAATGGGTAAAATTGAATCCCTGATCAAAAAAAAAAAGACAGGAGTAAGGAGGCGTCTACATTTTTACAGATACATGTTTTGAAGAACATGAAATATCTTCTTTGCTGTGAATCCCAGAGGTTTAGTTAGCAGTTGACTCTGCAAAAGATCCCATCCAGTAGATCAGCCTGAAAAAGCAATCTCGTAATGAGCTCCATCTATTCTCTATGTGTTGTGCTGAGAATATACTGATCACATGCAAGTGATAAATGTGGTATTACAAATAATTACTGTAAAGGTCTATGCAGTTCTCAAGCTTCAGTGATTTAAATCAAACTCTCCAGGCAACATGCACCTTAACATACTCCTTAGTGCTAATTAAATAGTAACAGGCTGTCTCAATTCGAATTCAGCCATGTGAAGAAACATTTACTGAAAGGAGGTGTGTGATTGTATGCATAGTCAGCTACTTAAATAATGCTTGAGATTGAGCATGCTTTAATAGCTCGCTTGGTCTGCGCATAAAAAAAAAAAAAAAAGAAAGGTCTATTCTCTAATGTGCTCAGAATCTTTGTGAATCAACACACAAAAAATAAGGAAAAAAGAATACAAATAAATAGAACTGAGCTCACATAAATAAAATAACAGTGTTTTTGTATAATAATTATTTAGAGAAATGTTTCCACTGTAATTTCTGTAAATATCCTCAAGATAGTTCAACATTTAAATACATATTTTCCAATATAGCATAGCACCAGACAATACTGTAAATAGCAATTGTACAATTAGTGTAAAATACCAAATTTTATGTTAAAGCTGAACTGCAGGCAAGCAGCTAAATGTAAAAAAGAAATAGATACTGTACATGGAAGCCATTGTACATGATTTTTATTTTACCCCATCTAGTTCTGAGATTGACTTTGCTCTATATAAAAAATGTATTCAGACAAAGCAAGGTTATTTCATTAAAGTCTCAGTACCAGCATCCTGACCATTTTTCAACAGATATAGACAATTACTAGGAGTTTAATGATATATATATATATATATAGGGGTTTCTCCAACATAACTTCAGCAAAATAACATTTTCCCAAAGTCTCCCCGACCTTCAGGTTATAACTTTGAACCTCTCCTAAACAGGCTACATCCCACAGACTTGCCACATAGGTTGGTTCCAGGATGGATTCCTCCTGACTCCTGGACAGACACCTCCCTTGTCTTCCAGCTGGAACCCTGCCCTCTGAAAAGTGACCCACTTTTCAGAGGGTGGTGAAGCAGTAGCAATCAGCAGGTGAGAGCATCACCTCCAGAACAGTTTCATTTAATCCCAATGGCGATTTTCTACTGCAGTACCACTTCACAACAGCTTACACACACACACTTGTGACATGGTCTAATTGACTGTAATGATTGCACTTTGGCACCACCTGCCAAATACAACATGCTTTATATTTTTTACTGCACAACGTGAACAAGGCCTCAATGTAAGGGAGAATAACCCCTGGGGTCTATCCACAGATGTAAGAATACAGCTTGGCTGAAAAGATCTGTCCTACCGCCAAGAATGATCAGCAGGTAGTCTGCACTGGTGTCCGTAGGCACGATGGTCAGTGGATCTGCCCAAAACTGTCCAGATCAGGTGATGTAACCTTTACTCACTGAACTCTATGTAGTAACAACTTGTTACATATGCAGCAATAAAAAAAGAAAAAAGTTTTGGCTTAGATATACTTTGAAAAATTATATTGTAGTCTTGATGTAGTTTTAGGGTCCCCGTCACACCACAGCGTTGTGCTAAACATATAGTACCATGTGCTTAGTGCACACTATCATACAGTGCACCTAGCTTGCAGTGTGCTAGGTGTGTTGCCTTGCCATTCATTTCATTTGAATACTATTTGAATATGGTATGATGTGGTGCGTTGAAAAAAGTAGTGCTTGCACAACATTGTGGTACTGTGCATTGTACTGCATTACAATGCACAGCAGCTTGGAGGTGCATTGGGGTACCATTCAAATGAATGCCAATGCAGCGCACCTATCATATGGTACCGCACGTTAGCATACGATAGCATGCACTGTCACTAGGCTCCAGTTGAAGTCTATGTTCCCTTGATGCATCCCACAGACAGATGACACCTTTTAGGTGTCTCTTTTGTTGTATGTTGGCATACAATATGTCACTTTTTAATGTGAAAAGATTGTATTTTTCAACAAAAAATAAAAAGCTATGACTAAGCATGAGGCTTAGGTTTGCCCCAGAACTTATGGGCAAGTTCACACAGGCTCCAAAAGGAAACCCCATTTTGCTTTACCTGACCTGTGAACTCTGGTCAGGAGAAGGATTATGGTCAATAATGGGGCTTTGAAAATGTGACAGCCTGTAATATATAACTATATAATAATATATGACAGAATTATGAGGAAGAGACAATTTGTGCTGTTTGTACAGTGCTAGTTATGTGCTACTACAGCACTATATTCAGTCCTGTATATTGTCACCGACACATTACAATGTGTGGTGGGCTGCAGATAGTGAATTGTACCCCTACCTGTATTCACTGTGCTGTTCAGTGGCATCAGTGCTTCGTTAGTGTTACTTGCATTGTGGTGTGACTGTGTACCAACCATTGAATTCACAATGAAAAGACCCAACAATCTTTGCTGTTTAGCTGCTGCCAGTCATCCCCTTTTTTTAGGGGTGTTTACATTTTTTTTTCTTTGTTTTACACTGAATTAAAAAAAAAAAAAAACACAAAAGGGGTTGGGGTTCTATTGCTTTAGGCCCGGTTCACACCTGGGCGTTTGGAAGCGCGTTCCTATGCTCTGCAAAACGCCCAAACACCAAAATCCCATTATTTCCTATGGGTATAGTTCACACCTGGGCGTATTACAGGCCGTATGAATGCGCTATAAAACGCCCTACGCCCAAAGAAGTAAAGGAGCTTCTTTGGGGCGTATTTGCAGCGCCTGTCCATTGGGATACAGCCAGGTAGCCCTCGGAAACGTGCGTTTGTTGCGCTTTTTTTACATGAAAAATGCACATCACGAAACGTGCATATTCGATACGCCTAGGTGTGAACCCAGCCTTAGGGTTGATGTTTGGAGTTTTTCGGATTTACTCTTTTAGGAGGTATATTTTATATTTAGATTATTTTGATAGGGTCTGTTGATTTTTTTTCTCTTTTTAGTGTCAGCAGCATGAACTGCCCTTTGTTAGCAGCACATTATGCACATTATTGTGGTCCAGTTTACTGCACATAATCATCAAATTGTGAAGTGCACTAAAGCAGCACATGCTCAATCCCCCTATTGGCATAGTTGCTAATATAATTGGACAATCCCCTATTGTCATCATGCCTGGAACTAAGTCACATAAAATAGGGGACTGTCTCCCTGTTGAACTTTTTTTGGATTGGTGCATATCTCCAAGGGCAGTGCCCAGCTCCCTATATCCTTTGTTTCACAATCCCTTGCTTTTTAGCCTTGAAAATGAAGAAAATTATTTTTCAAGATTTACCTCTGATTGACTAAGAGATTTGCATTTGAAACTGTGTACAATGAATGCATTTGTGACTCAAACCCAACAAGTTTTTCATTCACTAGTTATGACTGTTAAGCTGATTTAGATAGTGTATGTCAAGTAACTGTATATATTTCTGAATCTAAATTGTATGTCAAGGTAAAACAAACAAACCATACTTAGTACATCTCTGAAATATATGTTCACTAATAATATACTTCACCATGTTTTATCCCTTTTAAACAAAACTGTAAGTACAGAAAAATAACTGTTGATGTGTAAGAACTACAGTGTGTTACTTTGACATGACTACATAGCTTTGGTCAACCCTGCCAACTAATTTCTGATGGATTACAACAAAAACATACCTTTCCTCATCTCCTCCCCTCTTCTCATCTCTGTAACTTACCCTCGTACACAGGCAGAGAGCACAGAAAGTTATTACAAGATATCTGGGAAAATCAACAGGAATTTTGTCACCTATCGAACAGATAAACAAAACACTTTCAATGGTATATTTTGTAGACCAAAAGGGAGCAAATAAGAGAAGCTCATCGTCAGGGTTTACATACATTTTTAAGTGCACTTTAACAATGAATTTGGTTTTCGTGCGAGAAATTCTAGTGATTTCCAAAATCCAATAATAAAACCAAACGGAAGTTCGAACGACATTTGTCAATGGCATTATTGAATGTTCTGATGACATTTTTCATATGAACATTCTTACAAAAAACTACCAGTGTATGGCCAACATTAGGATAGATAGTATTCTGATTTAGTATACAACTGAAAATGAAATCTGTCAGCTCAGTACAGACAGGGTAAATTATGGTAAACATAACTCAACATAGCTCCCTCCTTAACAATAAACAGAAGGTGTGATGGAAATGAACTTTTAGGTGCAGGCACAAATACCTGCTGCCATTAGCCGTTGGACCCACATTATTATGCAATATTGTGATATTGGAGACGAACACACCAAGGGTATACTGTAGCTAGTCTGATTTATTAAGGAAGTACACAAGAATTTATAGTTAAATATATGTAATTGATACAGCTCTTGGTTATTGGTCAAATTCAGATGGCAGTTATGACTCTCTGGGGGACTTTTCAGTCAGATGTTCTCAAACTTGGTCATAAGTTGGTTTGGCATTGTTTGGAAAAACCATTAATTTCAACACTAATACAGGGTTATTCACAAAAGGTCGAAGAGTTTGAGGAAGGCAGGAGAAGTGAACAATCTAGGAAAACATAGCTGAACTGGAAAGTGAGCTGCATTGAATAATTTTTCCAAATCAACTATTTTGGCCTAGATTGTTCACTTATCCTGCCTTCTCCAAACTCTTTACTCATTAGTGAATAACCCTGTATGCCTCAAATCCAAATTACAGAAGTATCACATAAAACAAAACAATATATGCCAAAAGTTAATATAAATGTAAATAAACATATTCCAAAGCCTAATATTCTATGCATTGAAACCAGTTTGAATCACAGATTTTTTTTTCTCTCAAAGAGAAAGCCAGCTAAGATTTGGCAATAAAAAAACATTTAAAAAGGTAAGCAGGCATATTCAAATATTTTCTATCTAATTGGGAACATATAACACATATAAAGTAGGTTATGTATCAAATTGGCTGCAAAAGTGAAAATACACTTTAATCTGCTGTCTTATTTTAAAACCTTGGACGACTGGCTAATTTACACTAATTGTCTCCCCTTGTGAATCAGCTGCTTCTTTATCAACCAAGTGATTTAGTTTACAGCAAGCTTGGGAGCACATAATGACATGTAACCCAATTTGCCATGCTGTGCTTTTCTTTCTGCTACACTGTTCAACTAATGCACTAAAATATCAGTTTGTTGTAGTAAATCAGTTAAACATTTTGAAAAGATCAGTTTATACCGATCAAAACTTCAATAAAAGATTCCTCTTGAAATCTTTACCACGCAGGTGTGCTCAGTGTACTACTGACTAGAGACATCTCCTCTTATCAGCTACTTCATGAAAGTGACATGCTTGGTTAACCCTGTGTCAGCAAACTCCACAAGATCAAATCTGCAGAGTGTAATGACTCTGAGTGAATTTCTATTACACTAACAGCAAACATCCCACATCTGGGTTCCGGCTTCTGATTTCAATGGGTAATAAAAGAATATATTGCTAAACCCTCTTGGCTGCTACAATGTGGGCCATTTCATTTGTTTTAGTCTTTCCTTATAGCTCAGATAGTGGCCAACTCTATTACAAATAATCATTTAAAAGCATTTATACCAGCTATTATACCTTCACTTAATACATTTTCATTAAATCTACTTAAAGCCTGACTCTATCTTTTTAAATTGATATTCTAAGTCAGAGAAGTGAAATAATTAACTTTGTTAAAATTATGCACTAAATGTATTGTGTGTTAAAGTGGAAGTAAGGGTGAAAAAAAATTGCTGGGAGGTAGGGATTTTTTGGCAGTAGAGACATACAAAGTCACTTCTGCCCAAAAAAGGGCTTCCTCTCTCCCCAGGCAATTCTTTATTTTTAGTGTTTACTGTACGGCACATGTGCCATGCAGTGTACACACTCAGCCCATTCACAGCATTTCTAAGATGCCGTGAATGGGCCTGGCGCCAGGGCGGTTGTAGCTCCTGAGTGTATTCTCAGGAGTTACATCATCAGTGGCCACCCAATGGCCAAAGAGGATTTCCGAGAACCCAGTAGTGTCAGCAATAGAGATGGTGGAAGCGGTGGACGGAGCTGAGGACCGAAGATCGATTCAACAGCGCTGGAGAAAGGCACATTTGTAAGGTAAGTGTGCCCTAGTGTGGAAGTGGACTAAATGGCAAAACACACTCATCAATTTATAACTAGCTTTTAAAGTAAGGTGGAAGGGCTTTACACAGTACAAAAACAAAACATTTTTTTTAATATTAATATTTAATATTAAGGCTACAAACAGAGGTTTTAGTTGCACAACTTTTGCAAAATATGTGGATGAGGCAGTGTGGTTTCCAAATGTTCTTGCAACATTTGTGCAAATAAAACCTCTGTTTGTAACCCTAATAGTTAGACAGTATAAGTTGTTGTTTTGCAGGCTACCTGATAAGTGTGCTGGGAAATGTTTGTTTTTGTAGTAATGTGAAAGTGGGACACGTGAGTATATATCGAGGGTCAAATGTAATATCAGGAAAATACTCCATTATGGCCACTAGATGGAGCTGACACCCATAGAAAATAAAGGGGTTATTCACAAAGCTAGCCGAAGGATCAGCCGTAGCTTCGGCTGCTCCTTTGGCTAGCTTCGGTTGCAGGAGCTCTTCGGCTCAGTCGAACTGAGGGGCTTCTGTACGTGCATATGATTCGGCTCAACTGTGCCGAAGTGACAGCCGAAGAGGGGCGAATGCCTCGCAAATGACATGCCTGGGCGGAGCCAGCCGTGATCTCACGGCTGTCTCCGCCCAGTTGTAATGACAGATCAGCGTCCCCAAATTACCTGGGGGCACTGAACTGTCATTAAACAACGACAATTGGGTGGAGCCGTCTGCAACGTCACAGCCGGCTCAACCCAGTTGTTATTCATTGGCCGGGACCTGCTAGAAGACCCTAGCATGTGCCGGCCAATAGGAAACAGTTGGGCGGTACAAGCCTAAAGTGAATAGCCGAACAGCGTTCGGGTGGGTTATTCATTCGACTGCCTTTAGCAGCTTTGTGAATAACCCTGTAAGTATTTATTTCCTATTGCCAGCTCCATCTAGCTGCCATAATGCAGTATTTTCCTAAAATTTCTTTTAACCTGACAAGAAAATCTGCTAATAACATTCGTACAGAATTAATGTACATGCAATTTTCCAGCACGAATTGCTCTGTGAATTGTTTATAAATACACCACTATATGAAGGTAGCCTTTGTTGGCTGTGTACACACTTGACCGTTGGTGCACTCAATTTGAAAACAAGATTCAATTGAAAACAATAGCAACTCATGCCCATGCATTTTTCCTGTGCTGAAAAAGGCAGTATTATGCATGACAACGTATTTGGTGGAAATTGGCCATAATGGAGCTGAGATGGGCTTCTACATGTGCGGATTAAACGGTAGCTGAGTGTTTGAAAATATGTGGTTTTTTTTTCCCTGGCTATTTAGTGATTTGTTAAGAGAATCCTCCTGACATATGCCTCTTTGTTCAGCAACTGGAACGCAGAGTGTGCAAAGAGAATTACTGAGTTTATAAAATTAGAGAACACGGTTTAAATCTCACAGACACAATAAGGTTACAGAGGATAGAATGAAAAGTGATAAACCCTTAAGCTAAACAAAGAATAAAGTAAATATAAAAAAAAAAACAGCAAAAGAGACCGTTTCTTTTAAGGTGGTCTATACTGTAGTCTTTCTGAAGTTTATTCCAGATATTTGGGAATTTGTTAGCCTTCCTAATTTAAATTATATTTTCAATATGCATCTATTGTTTTAAAGTGGATCTTGCAGAAATGCAAGATCTGCTTATAATGTCTGGGCACTCTCCCCCTGTAAAAATCACTAGCTTTTAGTATATGCAAAAGGTTCCTTTAAAGAAACTCGCCTTACTCCAGTCTTCCATGCGCAGAATCCTATATGGGTTGGACTTGATGGACCTATGTCTTTATTCAACCCCAAATACTATGAATTTAGGTGAGAGTGGCATCATTATTCTTCCAGCGGGATCCTTGTGAATACAGAGCAGCCCGCATCAAATTAGAAGGTGCTCTTGCAATGCACTGGGGTGTCTTCTCACCTGATTTGACTTGCTGCATTTACTAGGAATGCCCCCTGATAGATGGTGACACCACGTCCAGCGATGAATAAGATGGGGGTAAGGTAGGTATAAATCAAACCTTTTTTTAAAAACAAACACCTTTTGCACATACTAAGAACTAGTGATTTTTACAAGATATGGGATCCCAAACCTTTTAAGCAGACCTTGCATCATACTGCAAGGTCTGCTTTAAACTGTCTTCTTTATATAGTTGCCAATTATAAATGAACATGAAAGCATTTGTGTACCTACAGGATGTGTTACCAATGTAGTAGTAATACACAGTTGCTTTCATTGCTTATACCTTTCTGTCAATGAATGCCAGTTTGTCTTCTCAGGTTGACTGAAAGCCATACAATATCTAGGTTTGTCGTCCTGTAATTGATTGTTATCTTGCTAGTTCCTAATGTAGGATGCTAATTAGGTATGATCGAATCAGGAGAGTTGTGGATTCAGCACTTTTTACTTCTCCTGAACATTTGAATATGTGCAGAAACCAACTGAGAAATCCAGGCAATAATAATTAATGAAATGCACAAGTCTCTGCAGATTGGGCTGCTCTGCATGCTTATATTTAGGATAATACAAAAATTAGATTTGCTTATTAGCGAAGTGCAAATCACTTTGAAAACCAGGTAATGGTTTTGAAAGTGATTTGCTCTTCGCTAATACCGACTGAGCTGCATGATATCCAAGTAGTATATGAAATGCGGGTAGCAAAATATAGGACAGCAAGCATGTAAACTAGAAACTCATAACTTACATCCAGGTAATTAAAATAACTCAAAGGAATCATTACAGAAAACACAATAAAGTACACATTTATTTGGAAATTAAAAAAAACAGTATGGTTCCCTCACTCGCCTCATATCTAGTATGCCCTCACCCAGATCTCAGATGCAGAGTTTACCCGCCTCCCATTGCTTGGCTCTCTCCCATGCCAAGCAATGTTTACATCCATTTTTCTGCTGGGTGTCTATACAGCAGTATGTTGGTGTGACTACAGGTTCTAAAGAGATCCTGTTCTTTTAAACTTTGGAAAAACGATACCACCAGCTGATAACTGTAAGGGGGAGTGGTTAAAAAGCCTTTCCTGTGGGCTACAGTCCCCGCATGCAGTGTATATAAGGTATCTTCTTGCACCTGTTATCTCCTCCTCCTTTTGCATTGAGCTGACACAAACACACAACTCAGCTGGGCATTTATGTCTGTGGCTGTGTTAGCTGCAACTGCCAGAGTTGTTGGGGGCAAGGTGGATTGAACCTATATGACTCACTGCTCTCCTCTGTCTATGGACGTCCTACTATGAGGCATGATTTATAAATAATTTGCAGAGGCATTCGTGTGAATGGAGGCAAAAATTAAAGTTATTAGCATATTTTCTTTCCAGGTTAAATGCAATATCAGTAAAATATCGCAATATGGCCACTAGATGATGCTGAGGAGCATACAAAATACTTTCAATGCTCAATGTAATATCAGAAAAATACTAAATTATGGCCACTAGATGCAGCTGAGTTTATAGGAAATATGTATTTATTTACAGATTTCTCAGCTCCATCTAGTGGCCATAATGTGTTTTTTTCCTCATATTATATTCGACCTAGAAAGAAAACATGCTAATAAAATGTGTTTTTTCCTCCATTCACACAGAACAAATGTTCAAGCAATGTCACAGGATTAATGGCCCGGTGAATTGTTTATAAATACACCAAAGTGTTATTTTTAGTATAGTTATAGATATCTTTAATTAAATGGTCCTGTTGTGGGCATTGCGCTGAGAACAACAAACAAGCCCTTTTAATCTACCTTGATAGTAGCAACTACTCTTATTTCTCTTTTTTCTCATCTTTCATATTTAGGACTAAAACATTATTATTTCAGTGTGTGTTGCCATTGAAGATTTTACTCTACTTCCTGTCTGGTGAAAATATTGTCATCAAGCTAGTGAGAGTAAATCTCTCTGAATAGCAGAAAAAAACCCCACCTTTGTCCACTCTTATCTACCCTAAGCTAAGAAAAAATGTTTGCCCAGACTTTAAGAATGTTCTAATGAATTCACAGATGCAATCATTTGTTTATTTTATATCTGCCTGGAGTCCAGCTTTAAAACATGCCCATTTCAGTGTGTACTTATTTGATCTGTTTTCAAAAACATTTGTGTGCCTTGTTCATGGTCATTGTGTGACTCTGGAAGTGAACCTACATGCCCAAATCTTAAAATCCATTTTTGAGCAGCCATTACATCAGCATGTGTTAGATATACACACCATCTATAAGTATGCTAAAGAGACCTTACAGTTCACAGACTGAAACAAATAAATGCTGTGTATGATTAATATTGCTCAGTATTAGTTGAAAAGGATACTGTTGCCTATTCCCGGGTAGTTACGCGTTTTGACAACAGTAGTCTTGGTGCCAATCCATCCTAAAGTAACACTAACTCAGGAGTTAAACCTTAAAAATGTATTTAAGTCACCTAACCATTAACAAAAATGTATCTTATTTGTGTATCACTCAGCTGTAGATCCTCAAATCATCTCTGAATTGGTGCTGACACTGTCCTTCCTTCTGGAGGGTGGCTACTTTTGCTCCCCATGGTCCCTGTGTGTGTTGTAAAGTAGCCACCGCTCCAAGCTCGCTGCCATGATGGACTACAATTTCAACACAAATTAGTAAACTAATTGTGAGATTATAGTCACATATGGCCAGCTTAAAGCTTATGTGAGTTTCAGCAGAATAAGGAAAGATTCTGCAGTGCAGTTTATACAGTATATAATAGTCTGAATGTAATTTTTCCTTAACCAAACTAGAGTTCTACGTTAACCCTTTTATCTGATGCTGCCGTATGGCATGATGCTGTCAGTTTGCTAACATGTGTGAAGCTGACTGCTTTACACTGATTAACCCTGTGTAGGGGCCAATGGGCACGGCGCAGGGCACAGGATCCCCTCCAACCTGGTAGAACTCCTGGCGCCTGGGTTGCGGGTGCGCATGCGCGAGCCACGCAGCGTGCACAGTTCACCGGCTTGCGCGTGCATGCCCGGAAGCGCGTGCATAGCGCACCTGTGCCGTTAGGGCTATCAGGTGTGGGCCTTGCTGGGGGAGGTTCCCAGTAAACACCTTCCACCTCTCTCGCCTGCCATTGGCTCCCGGGGAGGGAAGCCTTCTGGTTGCCTCTGTGACCAGGGGGTGGTCTTACTTCCCATGGGTATAAAAACCTGGCCAGAGCCCTGGCTTGTTGCTGAGTTATTCCACCTTATGGTGTGAACACCTAGCCTCTCTGTTGGATCGTGTTGTTATCTGTTACCCCCCTTCGCTTGCACTTCCTGATTACCGAACCCGTGGATTGTCTATCGCCTCTGAACCATCGCTGCCTGCCTCGACCCGGACAGGACTTTGACTACTCTCTTGGATTGCCCCAATTTTTACTTAGCTTCCGGACTCATCAGCCGCTTCCTGCCAGTGGGTTCCTCACAACGCTGCCAGCCCGCTGGTACGTCTGACACCCTGCCACCTCTCCTGTCCCACCATTTCTTGAGTGCTCATTCCTGTATAGCACTCACCTGGCTTCTCCTTGTGTGATCCTCTGGCCGTTGCTAGGCTTGGGCGGTTCGGCACTCACACAAACTAGGCAGATGCAAGGCTCCAGCATGGGCTGAGGTGACTGACTAATTTGCCTGACTGCAGTGCTGCTTCTACTTTCGGAACATGATTGTTTGTTTCGGCTGGCCTGGCAGAGCGGCAGAGGGATGGAGCAGCAGTTTTCTCAGGGTGTAAATTGCTCTGTTACCCCTCCCCTGGATCCATCACTGCTCAGAGAGCCAAACCAAATGATTTTGCAGGCCTTAAATGGCCTGCGGGCTGGATATTCCCCACCCCAATTTATGAAATCACAGAAAGAGGTGGGGCTAACTCTGGCATTTACTAACTGATTCCATACACAGAACATCCTGAAAAGGCATATTTATAAAACAGTGAATTTGACATGCACCGCAAGTGAATCTTCCTGGTGCATGCGTTTTAAATTACAAGGAATGTTTAACCACCTGTGAATGTCACATTCAGAGCTTTATAAATAAGCCCCAAATGGTGTTTTTCTTGCTGTATTATAATGTTGCTTACTCTGATTCTTCAAAGATTAGGACTAAGACTATAGGGTTGGTTTACTGGCGTATAATTATTTTTATGTACCCCACATGTCTGCTACAAATATTGTTTTATGTATATGGAGCTTTCATTGCACATTATCCTATATTTGAAGTGAATACATGTTTACTAAGATAAAAGAAAATATACTTCTTTGGTAAATTACTCCTTCATGCTGTATGGAAGGAAGAGATAAATCAAAATCGTTATCTTTCCACTACTCTAAATTAAGACAACACTTGAACAGACAGGCTTTCCAGTCTATAGGACAAGAATCTATTTAGTCAATAGCAAATAAATAGAGTTTAAAGACCTCAAAAATGGGCAGCGATATACAGCCTTTAAAGTTGGGATATTTGTATAGCGCCACAGTTGTACACTTCCATTTTGTCAAAGCTCTTGCCATTAAAGCAAACTTTGACTGTCTTATGGGAAAGTGCTCAGTTTGTTCCCAGGGTACCCAGTATGCATATCTGTGTACTCGTCCATAATTTCTATATAGCAACCTTGGCATCCCGTACTGTAAATATCATACTGAACTTTGATCTTTAAGGCGCCTTAATATTTCCATGGACAAAGCTTTCTAGTAAATCAAATAATATTTACTACACTATTTTAAATGATTAATAGGAGGTTAAGACAGACAGGACACCAACTTTCTGATCTCCCGTTACAGTTCAGATGTAGGTGTCTAATATCTATTATTCTAGTCTACCAGGTTGGACAGGTAGTCTACCTACTATTTTTAGCAGAGATGTTTTAAAGAAGATCTCCAGGCAAAACATGTTTTAACCTTTGCAGTGGGGTTGCCAACACACTACAAGGGTTAAGTGTTCGTTTTTGTCTAGGTTTAAAAACAGTTTATATAGAACAAGTTATACTCACCCGAAGCTCCGAGCTGGCCAGCTGTCACTGCCCTCCCCCCAGCCTCTGTCCTTCTACGCTGCAGCATTGGAATGTTTGTCAATGTCCTCAAATCTATACACTGTGTATAAAACGTGATGATTTATGAGACCTTAGACTGCTGCAGAGGAGGGGGATAGATGCTGGAAGGAACGGTCTAAGAACAAACCGGCTTCATGGTTCAGGTGAGTATAACTTTTTTTTCAACATAGACAAAAACGAGCAGTTAAATCTTGCAGTGCGAGGGTAGCCCCAATGAAAGGGTTATTACAACTATTTCCTGGAGTTCTTCTTTAAATATAATGATGGTAATTTAAACTGGCATTTCATTTTTGCTAACTATGTTTCAGGTAGTCATAAAAATCCCAAAAGGTCAAAAACTGCACAAGCAATTCAGAGCGGCTCTGCTGAAGGGATAATAAATACATTTGGAGCTTGAGTCTAAAAATGTGTATCAAAGCTAAAGTAGATAAAAAGGGACAACATATTTTGTTGATGCATCTTACAAGTGCATGCACATGTGGCGGTTGCTTTACTAAAGGCAATTAAGCTGTTCACTTTGCAAGAGGATTTTCCCTTAGCTTAGATAATGTGGTGAACATTCACTTTGCAAATGTACCCCCTCACTGCAAGAGTTAAGGGTACTCATTTTGGTCTAAAGTCTAAAAAAACAAAGATATACTGACTCAATTCTCAGTCACGCCTTGCTGCTAGACTGGTCCATGCAACCTCTCCTCCATCCGCTCCGGCGATGGGATGTCCTTCAGCATCCTAATGTTTAATACACTGTATTGGACGTGGTGACTCATGGATCCTTACACCGCCGGACCAGAGGGGGAGAGAAGCTGAATGAACCAGTCTACCGTCAGCCAGGGTTCTTCTTCAAGGAAAAATTCCTTTCAAAATTTCCTTTGGTAAATCAATCCTATGATTTTAAAAAGTAAGGATATATTTGTATTATTCAATGTGTCCTTTATGCTACTGAAGGACAATATACTGCAATTGCACTTGTTTATCTCCAAATGTTATGATATACAGTATAGTGATTTTTTTTTTAGTAAGGCAAAGAGAAGTTGTAAAGCATAGTGATCCAAATCAACAACTCAGGAATCATGTTGTATTCTTATAGTCAGTCTTCTGACTGTACTAAGGTAAAAAAAAGATAAGATGTTTAGATTGTAAGCTTTCACAGGCAGTGCCCTCCTTACCATTTTGTCTTGACTTGTATTGTGATTGTAATATCTTTCTTATATTGTAAAGCTCTGCGCAAACTGTTGGCGCTATATAAATCCTGTATAATAATAATAATAATAATAATATGGCTATTACTTTAATAAACTGATATTGCCATCTTCTTGGTAAAGTACATTCAGTTTATACAATTTGAACCATATTCACTTATTCTATCATCTTTAAAACATGTACATTTTATCTAATTCCATTTTTTTTATAGAGTAGTGAATGGCTTAAAACTAGGGATGTTCAGATAATAACTAGCACAAGTACATATGCAGATACTTTTTCAGCTCCAAGACTAGACTAGAGAAAAACTCAAACGTTAGGAGGCAGCTGTCTTTTTTTAAGGCGCTCTGGCTACGGGGCTCCTGGAATTTGTGCATCATTGTATGGTTTGTTATATTTATTAGGGATGCACCAATACCATTTTTTCCAGACCAAGTACAAGTACCAATACTTGTACAAGTACTCACAGATACCAATTACTGATACATTTTTGTTTAATGTCATGTGACAGTTTTTCTAAAACAATACAGAAAATGCCAAGTATCTGCACTGATATCTGAACTGGTATCTGAACATCCCTACTTAAAACCCTATCTTTTGCCATCTGTGTCCAGTTCACTTCACTTCCTGTCCTTAATCTCCTCTTAAAGGAGAACTATGGGGGTCAGTGTTTTCCCCCATAGTTCTCCTATGTCATTAGAAGAAGTATCCTCAATAGATCAATAGAAGATTTCCTTTGAATTCCTGTTCCAAAATTAATTTTTTTAATTTTTTTTAATTTCTGTCCCGGCGACAGTGATCAGTAGGACATATAGAAAGAGCTAATCTCCCACAGATGGCAACAGTAAAAACATGACAGTAAACAGTAAAAACATGGGATCCCTGCCACTGTGTTTTGCATTCCAGTGGCAGTAGGGAAGAAGTGGAATGGAAGAAGAGGTAGGACAGCATTGTCATGGGGTTGTGGTGGCAGTGGGTCAGCATCAATGGATGACTTGATTGATAGGTTTTACAGATGCCTATATCCCTTTTAGTGGACAGCATGTCATGTGGGGATAAGGTCCCCCCTCCTTGTCCTCCTCAACTTTGGGAAAATATTTTGCAGGGGGGCGTAACAGACCAGCCTCCCCCCGCCCCTTGCAAAGTAGCCGTTTGGTCATGTGGTCTGACATATTTCAGGAAGTAGTAGGGTGCACATGCTCACTGCCCCCCCCCCCATCTTTTCCTGTCAGGTTGCATGCCAGGGATTGCTTTAGACATTCATCATTACCATGTTCCAAAGATATCTAATACTGTGGTTAAAACATGATATTTGTAAGGATGCACTGCTGACAAATGCATCTTTTGTACTACTTAATATAAAACACACTTATACTGTATATATGTCATTCACAATCTCATCCATGCAATATAAACAATAGTTTAAACAAGAAATGCGTTGACCTTGCCCTGAACCGAAAACGTATGTTTTCAGTGTCTGTGTGTAAAAAATATATTGTTGAAGCATTTCAAGAGGGAGGAAGTTGTTGATCTCCAATCATCTCCTTGCTGAAAAGGCACCCAATTCAGTTTTATGAATAGCCAAGCATTTTCCAGCCTTGTAATAAGCACAGATGCAGCATCTTAAGTATATTTTAACAGTAGAGCAGAATATTTGACACTTCAGTCTGAGCTGCTTTTTGCTGTTCCAGATGATAAAATATAATGTTTATCTGATGCATAATTTGCAGAAAATAAGTGGCCCATGCTGGCAAATCATTATTCTTGCATATGTAAATTCTGTTTACAATCCTGCCGATAGCAAAGAGGAGATCGAGAAGATAGCCAGGGGATAATATGGTTCTGTTCAGAGCCTTTATTAAAAAATAAAACAACAACAAACTTTTATGCGTAATTGTATTCCCAGCAAACCGTTTTATGGGAGGGTGAAGTTAGATATTGCTTGACTGCAACAATTTAGCTCTGATTATGAATTCACTGCAGGTTCAGCACTGTCAATGAGAAAATTGGCAGAATATTAAAAAGAATAAGACAAAAAAAAAAAAGATCTCTGTACACCTACACAACCCTGTCAATACCCACTGCATGATCTGCTCTATCCAACAGAGTTATTCAAAAGAAACGAGGTGTCGGTGCATTGAAATGATTGTATAAGCAGAGTCATTAAAGGGAAATGACTAATCGTACTTCTGTTCAAGCTTTGCAGTGATTAAAGCTCTGTTGTAAAAAAAGAGACTGATTCAGTCAGATAGATTTATGTTTTTCATTACTTTTTAAGGCCACACTTGGCCTTAACACAATCCCTATGGGAAATGTGAAGTTAGCAAACATCGTAGCTGAAGATCATATTAGCAACATTGTTTTTTTTGGTAAGATTTCCATGTGTAATCAGTAGGCATGTATTACACTGTATGGGGCTGGGAGTCATACAAGAGGCACAGCTATTGTCATTTCAAAATGACAAACATTAGCAGCTAGAGCGTGAACATGACTAAAACAAATTAAACCCCAGTGTCATCTATTACCCATCTTTGTGCCAAATGCAGTCATAAAATTGTAACGTAGGCGTTTGTTCTCACTACTGTAGGCGGCTAGCTTGCATCTAATGTCTAAAATAGAAATATTCTAGGAAAAGCTTGGTACTGTATGTAGATTCAGAATTGTTTTATCAAATGTGAAGATATTGCGTGCATTTGTGTGGTAATACAATTAATACTACAGATGTGTCTTACTATTTTACAGCATTTGATTGTGGGGGCTGCTACTTTATGGGACCGGGTATCCTGGTCACACCAGCTAACGGCAAATAATTAAATAACTGTGTTATAGGTGACTTAAAGATGAACTTTACCCTTATCTTTAAAATGACAACAAAGGAATCTTTAGAAATATTTACTAATGGCAATCAGCAAACAGATACTTCTAAATACTGTAATTGCAGGCTTTTTATTCTTTGCATACCGTATTTTTTTTCCCTCCCCTGTCTTCTCACAATGGCCATTTTTTACTGAGGGCAGATCAATTAATCTCCTTTTACTTCCTGGAACTCTGTCATATGTGGCAAGAAGATGTGATCATGCACTACATCTCAGGGGGAAAATGCTTTTCCCTGAGATTTTTCAGTGTACAGATGAGATTTCCCAGCAATGCTCTGCTGATGTAATCTTCCCAGGATGCATCTCTTAGGCACGGGCTACATCACTTATGACTAAGATGATCAGGAAGTGAAAAATAATAATAATTGTAGGTAAAAGAAAAATACTTTTAACTAATGAATGTAAGGTAATTTCATACTTGCATGCAGAGTTGAATGCTGATGTGATTTTTAGTGAAAGGGGGTGAAGGTCAACTTCAGGATAAACATAAAAACATCCCATTTCACCCTGCCATTCCCCATCTTTCTCATTAATTGCTAGGCTCTTAACAAAAAAAATGTTGGTTCTGTTTTCTTACCTTCATCCACAGCTGGGTCCTTCTCTCCATTCCCTTTCTGCAAAGGTCTTTTTCCTGGATGTCCACGTTACTGCCAGTGTGATGTGGACTATTTCCATAGGCTGTTCACTGGTGGTGTCCTCTCAGGATTCAGAGGACTACAGGCATCACCTGAGGGGAGTCTAGGGGACCGGCAAGGGTTAATGCATGGTGCTGGATTAGCAGCCCCCACCTAAGGAAACAGCAGTGAGGGACATGGATAGAGGTGAGTATAATTTGGGGGAATAGATTTTGAGTGAATTTGGACTTTAACCTCTTGCCATCCGCCCGTTAAGAAAAAACGGACGGACGGCTGACTCCTATCTGCGGGTTGCCGTCGTCAGACGGCATTTTTTTCCTGCTCGCGCGCGCCCCCTAGCGCGCGCGCACGGGCAGGAAAGACCGCTTGTTACTTCAGCCGTTAACGGCTGTTTCACATATATTTCACTCTATAGCCGCTGATCGGTTGTATGGCGTGAATTTTGGAGGAGCGGATGTCAACTGGTTAAGGTAGATTTGGAAAATCTGATACCTTCCAAATTCTTATTCTCTAACGTTTCTGAATATGTGCCCTGTCATTTGGCCCAAAACATGCACAGGAGTTTTCAGAGTCTACCAAGGTGAATTAGGGCGAATATAAGAAAAGTAAATATAAACCTGTTATTTGTCTGGTCCATTGAGATTACAGTTTTCATTTAAAGTGAAGCTTGGATACTGTGTTGCTATTAAGTAGTATGTGTAACAAATGTCATAATGCTATCTGCATCCTTTACTGTATTAGCCATATGGTGAAATTAACTGTTTCACTTTATTTTTAAAATGTATCCATCTGAGTTTCGATAGGGACAGTGGATATAGTACATATTTAAAAAAAATCCAAATTAATGAGCCATTTTAAATATGTTACAGTTTATGGCATTTCTAAAGGCTTGATTTAAAGAACTTTGAAAGCCTTGTTTTCCCAACTGCCAGAACTCTTTATTAGCCATTGGCAGTAGCTTTGTGCAGAATTCCTCAACAAGAAGCTAGTGGTGATGAGGAAGGGAGGAGTATGATAACAGAAATGACCTTTTCCTAATACCCTAAAGTGATATTAAACCCTCAAAAGTACAATGCATATAGTACTGCAGGTCTCAGTACATGATTGCTGTGCATCTTTCTTTTTTAAGACTGTGGTTGTTGTGCTTTACGTCTGTGAAGATATTCCCTTTTTGGGTTCCCCTTTACAGGTGACTCCGCTCCCTTACAGTGTCCCATGCGCGCACACTCCCATCTGGCACTACATGTTCCTCTCCCTATCCTGCTTGCATCAATAGGGTGCAAATCCACTCGCTGCTTCTCCCTCCTCCTAAAACGAGTGATTGGCAGTAGCTTAAATCTTACTATCCCATGTCACTGGTTGCACGTGATGTACTCAAGGCATGCACTCTCCTACCTGAAAGATCAGAGAAGCAGCACTTTGGGACCTGGAGCCTGCAGCGCTAAAAAGCAAATTAAGTGTATTTTCACACATAGGAACAAAAAGATGTACTGGGGAATAGTATAAACATTGTTTAGGATGCATTAGGGTAAAACAAGGGGTGTGTTTACAGCCTTAAGTATTTATTTATCAGTATGATAGATCAGCTTTTTTATAATAGCTTAGATTTTGTTTTTACACACAGATGTACTGTGTGATTGGCGAATTATGGAGATGTGGCTGGGTTAGATTTTTTGGTGTTCTATAGCTGAAATCAAAACTTTAGTTATCAAATGTTTTGACACAGCTGCCTAACAGATAAGTAGAATGCACTTTACATATGTTTGTGTTCTATGCTCGCTATACATATATATTTCAGAAACTGATTATAACCACCTTAGGAATCTGATCAATCAAAGTTATAAGTGGTCTTGCCAAGAATTCAAAACATTCAAGCACATGGATCTTTTTCTATATTGTGTTAAAGAATATTTTAAGCAAAATATCGTTTGAAGTAATCAGTCTTTATATGTATAGCCAACATTCAATTTCATATTTGCCTCCAATCTAATTTTCCTTCACTCCCTATAAGGGTTTGTGTACTGTGATGTTAAATGAAAAGAGCTATTTTATGCATGTGCCACTTGGTGTTATTTTATACAAAGGCAAAGCAGTTAAGGGCTCTGACAGCACTCTGCATGGTTTCATATCCTCTTTCTTTAATGTCCTCACAAAGCTGTCAAGAAGAATAAGGACTTCTCTATGCAATTTAAAGCAATTTACTACATCAGGTAAAGATTTACTTATACAATGTGAGTCTATGCCATTCACTATATTCAGAGTTATATAAAAAAACATAACTGAAAAAAGATGTTTATAAATGTTAACAAAAGATGAATAGATAGAGAATAGCAGATGCCAGTTATGCTAGATAGACAGATTGATAGATAGATGATAGCAAGATTAGGAATTAACAAATCTATTGATGCTTAAAACAAATTAGCAAATATTGTTAAAAAAACACAGTACCAAGTGTGTGAATGCTTTAATGCTGAACTCTAGGTAGTTATAATAAAACACCAATGATTGTACTTATGTGTTGTTTATAATTATATTTTAAAATATTTAATATTTTTTATATAAATAATAAAATAATTTTAAATGCAACTGGTACCTATATCTGTCCTTGCAGCAGCCTGTTGTAATTCTCTCCACAGCAGAACTCAGACTAGGATAGGAAAGGCCAGCACTGAGAGCCAATCAGACAGCTACATGCACATGCTGATGGGAGGAGGGAGCAGATTGAGCAGTGGAACAAATTATCCTTGTGCTGCTGCATCTTCACTCAGGAAGAGGGTGATAAAGTGACCAAGCTGTGTTGCTAAACTTCAGTAGAAAAACGTCAGTTCAACAACCTGACTCTACACTGTTGTAGGCCTGTACGTATCTCAGGAAATGGTAATTGCTTTGCTGCTGTGCTAATCCTTTAGACTACCTGACTTTGGGTATCCCTGTTATGGTGACACCCCCTGGCAGGTGAAATGGGCTTACCTGAGGGGCGGAGTCTAAGTACCAGCCGGTGTTCACCAGAGCTCCTGATGGTAGAGATGGGCTTGGCTGCTTGTTGGTACCAGGTCACGATCCCCAGGGTTGCTCTGCCAAAGGATGGACGAGATCATGAGGACTCCAATGAGGAGACAGTAGTCAGATCCAGGCAGAGTTCAAGGCAGGTGGCTAGCAGAGGGTGGTCAGATGGTCCAAGGTCAGCAAAGAGTATTAAGAAAAAGCACCAGCTGCTTGTAGAGCTAGTGCTTAAATACCCCTCTGAATCAGAGACAACATGCCCAGCCTCAGGGTACACTGGCAGTCCTGGCCTGCAATCTGTTACTATTATTAGCCATACTGGCCTGGATCCATTATTAGCGGATCTTCTGGAAACCCTGGCTGGGATTTTCAGAGGAGAACAGTAAACCGTGTACTCCTCTAAAAATCCCAGAACCCCTGTACTCCTCCGAAAATCCCAGAACGGTACTCTGAGCTTACCATAACAATCCCCCCAAAGCAAATAAGCATCTGCAAAAACGTACAATCCCCCAAACTAGCACTTTTTTTGCATCATTTGGAAAGGGAGGGAGCTTCTATAGTAGATGGATCAGCTGAAAGGCTCTCTAATTGTAATGTACTTCTTGGTTTGAGTTGGATGCTCAACTGCGGAGTAGGAAAGGGAAGACGGGACTCATTATGATTCCTATTTAATACTCTCTAAATTTTGTTCAATGGAGGTTGGAATCAATCACATAATTTCTTGTCAGTGTGGGTATTAACTATGTCCATTCTAGTGATGCAGTATAACATGAGAAGGTTATGCAGCACCGTAAAATAGTGATGGTATCGTTCTACCACTATGAGTGTATGAGAGGTTATTGTAGGTAAAGCAATTCAACAGCAATATATTTTAGCACAACTCCAATATGAGTATGAGGTTATACATGCAATGCACTTCAACAGTAGTAGATCTCTATTAGCACAGTTCCACTATGAGTATGAGGGTAAGCAGGCAATGCATTCAGCAGCAGTATATACAGTATATATAAGCACAATTCCAATCTGGATATGAGGGTAATGCAGGCAATGCACTTCAACAGTAGTAGATATCTATTAGCACAGTTCCAATATGAGTATGAGGGTAAGCAGGCAATGCACTCAGCAGCATATATATATATAGAGGTCATAATAAACTGACCACTCAGTATATATATATATATATATAAGCACAGTTCCAATCTGAGTATGAGGGTAAGCAGACAATGCACTTCAGCAGTAATATGTGTTTATATATTAGCACAGTCCCATTCACAAAAGCTCCTTATAAAGCCCTTTGATTTGCAGTGATGTGTGCATATGCCCCTGGCATTACTACTTGCGTTTAGGAGGGTTTCCTCTGAGTGGTCAGGAACTCCTGCAGGGTGACCTGTATTGGAGACAGGTATGTCAATGGTCGGGAAGTCGTGCAGGCTGACCTGTATTGGGGACAGGTATTGCAGCCTAATAATCACGGCTTGGATCCGTTCCAGTGTCCCTGGAGAATATGTTTGGCGTGCGTCACACAAAACAGTCGGATGCCGGACATGTGTTTCCTCTTCCTTAAATGTCCCCTCGCTGAGCGCGGATGGGAGGAGATCGCTGACGCACCGAACAGTGCGGTCCAGCGAAGCCCTGCTGGACCGCAAGGGAATGAGTCCGCCTTGTGCGAAGGAGAGGGGCCTGGTGACGGCCCGGACGTGAGCGGCCCCGCACAGCAACGCCGGACCGTGGACGGGTGAGTCTCTCACACTGATTCGTGAAGTAAATAACATGTCTTATAATAAATTAATCCAGATGCATAATAAACAGGTACACATGCTGTGGGGTCCTATGAATGTACACAGAAAGACTAATCAACATATGTTAGTTATCCCTACATCTATTTGGCATTTTAAATAAATTGTAGAAGCATAATTTTAGTTTAAAGTGACACTAAACCCAGTAGTCAAATCTTAAAAATGCATTCAAGTACCTTAACTATTAACAAAAAATGTATCATGTTTTTGTATCACTCTGCTGTAGATCCTCAAATCATCTCTGAATTGGTGCTGACACCGTCCTTCCTTCTGAAGGGTGGCTACTTTTGATCCCCATGGTCCCTGTGTGTGTTGTAAAGTAGCCAATTCTCCAAGATCACTTCCCAGGTGTCAGCATTAATTCAGAGATGATTTGAGGATCTACAGCGGAGTGATACACACATAAGCTACATTTTTTTAATAGTAAGAGTAGTGCTAAAGGCTGCTCTATTTTACCTTAATGTATTCTCTGCATTAAGGTAAAAAATGATCAGTACTTTTTTGTTTTCCCTGTCCCCCCACACTTACCTGTCAGCTCTGTCGCTGCTGCAGGTCCCTGAATCGATCCTTCCATTCCCCGAACTTCCTGGTTCCATAGGCTCCTTCTGCTGTTACTCACCCTTTACGGAGGAAAGGCATGGTCTGTCACAGGGCTGTGTGTGTCTATGGACGCACACAGCTACTGCGGGAAGAAGCACGGGTGTATACATAGCAGTCGCTTAGCTGATGAATGCACCTGTGCAGGGAGAGAGCATGTGGGGGGCCCACTAGAAAAGGAGGAATAGAAGCTTTTTTGAAGAAGATTTATAAGAAGGTGGAACTCCTAGATGGAAAAGTAAAATACAAAATTAAGCTTTTATATCAACTTAAGATACCTGAATGCATTTTTAAGATATATTGTTGCTTTAACACTGAATAAAGTACTAAAGGTTTGGACCCTCTTTCTTTAAAATGGTTGCAGATGTACAATTTTGTAACTTATATTGTGTTTCTGTGTAAATTACAGGTTTATGTTATTTAATTACGTATTATAAAATTAGCAGGCATTCATAGGTCTTGACACTTTGTAGAAAGAACATCATATATAATGTCTTTAAACGTAATTTAATGCTATAGGATATTTGGTCTTAGTTCTTGCAGAAATTATTATTATTATTAGTATCATCATTATCATCATCATTGCCTGTTCTGTGCAATTGTTAAATGTAAAATAATAGCAGTGTGGTTTGACCACCTGAAGCAGAAAGTGTAAGCATACCCATGGCAGTGAACAGGTTAAGGGCACGTGTATACTGAGTAGTGGCATGATTTATATGCATCCCTCCCCTGTATTTTTAATACATGTTTTAAGCAAAAGCATATATTTACTGAACAGTAATCAGTATTTTGAGCAATCAATAAATAACTTGTATATATAGTACAAAACACAAGAAACAGATTTAGTCATTATTTAGTAAAAAAATGCAATGACAATGTGCACCATTAGTTCACTAACCCAAAGAAACCAATTATATTTCAGTTTACTGCCACTAAATTAGAAAATTAAAATTCAAGCTGCTACACGTTATACTAGTTTGTGCCATTAAAGACTCATGTGTTTCCTAGTAAAATTCTACAAAAAGTGGAGCTATACTGGGGTTCCCAAGAAATAGTAGCAAGAAAACTGAATCAGGCAGAAAAGAAATGCCAGAATGAACGTTCTTAGTATATTGTCTTTTCAGGTCGTTTGTAATATTAAAAAGAAAATACAGCATTGTGCACACTAGATGAAGCTGAAGAGCATAGGACATAAATATTTATTTCCTATGCTCCTCAGCTCCATCTAGTGGTCATAATACCATATTTTGCATTCAACCTGGAAACAAAATATACTAAGCATATTTGCTTTTTGCCACCATGTGCACAGAACAAATGTTCACAGAGATTGACAAGGTGAATGGCTCTGCAAATTGTTTATACACAAAACCCTTTTTGTAGCATAATAGTAAAACACTTATATTAGCTCAATTAGTCTAAATCAGGACTAAAGTTATTTTTTTTTTAGCCAGAAGAACTGAAACCAAAAGGTCATAGAGAATAGTGATGGGCCGAACACACCTGAGTTCGGTTCGAGTTCAAACTTTAGAACATGGAAAAAGTTTGAACTCGAACTTCAAACTCAATGCAAGTCTAGGGGACCAGAACTCAGAAAATCAAATGTCCCAATTTTGAAAGCTTATATGCAAGTTATTGGCCATAAAAAGGGTATGGAGATTTGGGTACTGCCCTGGGGGACAGGAATCAATGCAAAATACATTAACCTGCGTGTAAAATGGTGCGTCTGTATAATGTATAGAATGTATATATAGAATGTATAGAACCTGCAGCAGCAAAAAGTGAAATTTATAAAGAAAAAAATCCTTTTTATATAGCGGCACGGCGCACTTGGCACTTTTCAAGACTTATTGTTTGTGACTACAATCTATGACTATCTACAATTTAAAATAAAGTGATTTTACACTAGTTACATAGTATTTGAGGTTGAATAAAGACATTAGTCCATCAAGTCCAACCTATTAGGATCTCATTCTAGGAGTACCTGTACCCCTGTATATTACGGTCCCTAGGGTAGGCGACCTGTCGTATTTTGTTTTTTAGGCTTGTTCAGTTCCCTGACTACCAAAATGGCTGCCTTCAATAGTGGTGCACATCTAATGGGCAGCTATTCAAGTCTTGTGGAGCTGATGTGGAATCTGGTTGAATTGTTGCTCCCTTGCTGAATGATATTTAGCTTGTTAAAGGGCTATGAAATTAATTTTAATAAAATACTGTGTTCATTTTGTTAATCTTCCATTGCATATGCCAACTACTGAACACCAGTAGCTTCTTTTGCAGTCACTCCCTGTCCACATGTATGCACTCCAGCATCTTCTGTACATTGTTTTCTGATGACAACAAAAGTAAAATATGCCAGAGCAATGTATTTAGACACAACAGTTTGTAGTCCTTTGGGAGAGTGTGTCACATGACACCCTATAACAGGAAGTCCGCACACAAGGACTTTCATGCAGGGTCATGTATTATTTTTAAAGCTGCATATTTAAACATGATAAAAATTACTTTTGAAATGAATTTAACATAATACACTGTTTATGAGATTTTAGTGATTGGGTTTATGTATGCTTTAAATTTTAACTTTGAGAGGAATGTCCCAAGGCTTTTAACTGTATGTAATTCCTAAATCTATTTTGCAGTAGATTTGGCATCATGCCTCATTGTATACAGTTTTCTTCTGCTAATTCGTTAAGCTCTTGTACTGCCTAGCTGCTAGAGCAGCTAGGTAGCCCAATCACCAACTGATGGAATGTACATATCATATTGAGAACACTCACAGAAAGATCTGTTACAGACAAAATCTACAGTAAAAAACATTGCAACAGATTCACAAAAAAAGTTATTTGCCTAAAAACTGTGTACAGTGAGAAATAATGTCAAATATACTGAAAAAATAGTTTTTGGGTTTACATACACTCTTTTTTTTTTTCAAGGGATGCCAGCACAAGGACATCTGAAAATGATTGGATATGAATGGGAGGAGTTCACAACAGTCCGTTGCATTGTGCTGCCCTCCGCTGAAAAAAAGTAGAGCAGGCTCTAATTTTTTTCAACACAACCCAATGCAACAGACAGGTGTTAACTGCTAATGCATGTCAATAAAAGATAGAACCAATATGTAATATAGCTTAGTGTAAAAATCAAACCAAAAAAACCCCCAAAAACCGCAATGTAACACAGCGCAGGGAATGTCAAAAGACTGTGCAAACTCAAATTAACATACCTCTGGTTCGCGTGTTTGGCTCTGATTCTGTTGTGAATGTACCCTTAAAGGTGAAAGATTGCTCAGGGCTCAAAATTAATTTATCTTTATGCAAAAAATAGTAAGTCTAAAACCTTTGCTTCTATTTGCCAGCTCCTGTTGCCTTTGCTTGCCATGTATCTAACTGATACATGTTTCATGACTACTTTTTGTGTGGAATAGTGTTCTTTTGAAACAATTATTTCTCCTTATACTTTATTTATGTGACTCTGTAACCTGGCCATGGAACTTTATATGTTTACACATAGCACACATATCAGAAGCATAACTCACTGTAATCACACAGGAACATTCTGTTTACTATTATAAATATACCAAGTGAGTTGACCTTTTGTACAGGAAAATAATGTTCTAGACTGCAGAGCTGCTGGCTCTGTCTAGTATTGGATAAATCTGGTTCTGGCTGTGTGAGCTACAAATAATTTTTTTTGGGGAATTCCAGTACTGGTTTTCTCTCTGCTTGATTTGATAAACAATTCTGTCCCTGTGCATGTACGGTTATTTTTGACCTATTTATGAAGCATTTACTACCTTCTTGATCAGAAGCAGTCTGTCACAGAAGGTTACCATAATTTATGTGTATATAAATCCATATAGGAAGTGAAAAGGAGAAAGCAGGGCTCTAAAATATACTATATATATTACAAGTAGTAATAGGAAAGTATCGCTCCAGAAAACTGTAGGCAGAAAAAAAGAGAATGATATACTTAAAAAACATTTTGCATTTTCTATATTTTTCTATAAGGGCTAACCAATACTTCTTAAAAAAATTGATAAAATATATGCAAAGTTTAAACTAGAAGAAGGTTGGAAATGCGCTATGTCTGAGCTAACCAATAACATGTGCTTTCATTTTGATGTAAGCAAATGAGAGGTAGAATGGGAAGCAGCCACCATGGATAACACCTCTATGAGCATCATATACGTAATTTTTTAATGAATTTGGTTTGCCAGGGCTGTTCAGGTGGGAAAAATATCAATAACCCTTTATACAAGAAATAGACAAGGATTTCTTCACCTCTTCATCAGTTTCTTAGTCACCTAATGGCACACACAGGGCCGTCTTTAACGCAGGGCAAAAGGGGCAGTCGCCCAGGGCCCAATCATTGTTGTGGGGCCCAAAGCAGCTGCCCCTTCAGCCCACATAAGCAGTGGCGGAACTACCGCCGGTGCGGACTGCGGGAGGAGAGCACTGTGGGTTTTTTTTGGGGGGGGGGGGCCCTTGCACCAGGGCCCTTTGTTCCTTAGGTCTGCCACTGGTGTTGCCCCCACCTCTTCGGTATGCTGCTGTTAGGGACGGTGGGGGGGGCAAGAAATTGTTTGCCCAGGGTCCAATCAGTATTAAAGACGGCCCTGGGCACACACATCCTACAATGCGATTGTTCAATAGTTCTTATTCTCATTATGTAAGGAATAAACTGTAATGTGTGGCGAGCTATTAAGCATAACACATGGTTGCTGCAATCAACCTCACTGTACGAAAACCTTGATTGGAAGTTTTAGAAATGATTTTCTTTTTACTGGGTGAAGTGTAAGGGCATAAGCTAGTCCTATGTTCTCATCCAGTTGTACAACAGTCATACACTATAACCATTCCATTTAACCAGGAGGGATATCTTAAAAGAAATTAAACAAAATGTTAAACAATATGTGTGGGCTAACCAGGTGAAAAGACTGGAAACTTCTGTTTTTGTATTATTATTATCTGTGTTTGCTCCCTGCTGTTATCAGTAATGGCACAGGCACAGCGGTGCTGGATATAGAAGGTGAATCAAGTAACTGTGTAAATAGAACAACATTAGCCCCAGCCACAGTCCCAGGTAGGGAACAACCCTGGTAAGCGAGCACTGAAGTCCATGTTCATTTTGAACTTATAGTGGCACTTCAGGGCATGATTGTGCATTGAGTTGTAGGACTTACTTGCTCCAGTCATCATGTAGTGCTAAAAGCCAACAATACTTAGCAAACCAGTTTACAGGGCTAGCATTTAAAATGTTGCATTTGTTCTCTGATATATTGCAATCCTTTGTATTTATCCAGTTAAAAAATAAGCTTGAAGTGGTAGTGAGGGTTGAAAGTATGAGATAATATGAGCGTAACAATGATAATATGAGCATTCAGTAAAAATGGGCAATGTGAAGTCAACATTCTGGACTTCTGGTCAGTAATTCAGATGGCATTAAAGCCAAGTGATTAGCATGATAGCCAGGAAACTATTATTTTCAGAAGGCAAGCTTCTATAGCAGCCTATATAATTCTCTCCTGACAGGTTTTTCTATTACCGAGGACCTGTATAACCTAATGTGCAGCTATGGACATAGATGAAGTCTATAGTCAAAATTCCTATGTGCCCATATAATTTTCAGCATTCTAGATCGATGGCCAATATAAGATAGTTCATCCTACTATGTCCAAGCATGAAGCTCATGAGAAAACATGAAATAAAGGGTACAAAATAATCATGCCCCCTGCTTTAAAATATAAATATCAATCCTCATCAGATCCAATCTATGAAGATAACCAGGGCACTCACCCCATGGATTAACAGAGGTCAGGTTTCACAAAGTGATGTTTATTCCCACCTGTGTCTCCCATCAACAGCGGTGGATACACTCCGAAACAGTAGCTCCCAGTTGTCTCGAAAGCCCTGTACCCACTACAGATAAGGACATTAAATGTATAACCACTCTCTCTTTCTACACTAATTATTGGCATTTATATAGTGCTGAAGATTTATGCAGTGCTCTTTACACTGTGCACATTTATATGAATCCCTGCCCTGAAGGAGCTTACAATCTAAGGTCACTATCTTGCATGCATACATACAAGGGCCAATTTAGACAGGAGCAAATTAACCTACCAGCATGTCTTTGGAATGTTGGAGGAAACCCACACAAGCACATTGAGAACATGCAAACTCCTTATATATAGTGAACTGGCTGGGATTTGAACCACGGACCCCCAGTGCTACAAGGAAGAAGCGCTTACCACTGTGCCACTGTGCTGCCCACTTTGAATTAGTAACTTCCTCCCAGCAGTTTATCATATCCAAGCTGAGTGCAATAAAACATTCCATAGATAGCTCTGTAGGCCGAACTAAGCCAGCATCCAGCGGACACACAATGTGCATTCAAAATTTCAGTCTTCCAAAAAACATGTAAAGGAAGGCAAAGAGAGCACTTGATAGTGCAGGGGATCACTCATAAAATGTATTAAAAAGATAAAAACAAAAACAAATAAAACATTCTAATCCAAACCCATAGGTATTTCAATAAAAAGGAAAAAATAATGCAGCATACTTGCAAAAGTGCACATACTCAGCCCAAACTGTTTGCTGTAATAGCTACCCAACAAGTTTAATTCCAAAGAACGCTCTCTGGGGTTAGCTTTCTTTTTACTCCAAACTTCTGAAAGATATGCAGGTCCCAATTGTTTTATATAAAAGAACCATGGAGGTACTTTTTTAGGTTCTTTTTCACACTATCTTAATGCAGTAAAGTGGCATTGTAGCAATATAGCCATTTACAGCCAATTGAGCCAATAAACTTCAAGAAAAGGATTGAAGTATCTGAAGTCTGTTTGTCACCATCGGTGGGTGGGTGAGTTGTTTGGGTACAGCTACAGGGCAGGTCGTGAGTAGGGAAAGCAGGAGAGCCCATGAAAATCTAGTAGCTCCTTGTCAGTGTATGCCCATTTTTCAGGTGTTGAGGTGCGCTGCCAGTCTATTCCATAAATAGTGTGACTTTGGCCACGGTGAAATAGAAATTAATGAGTCTAGAGAATAAACAGGAAGTATGGTCTTATTTGTTGTAAGTGTGCAGAGAGTTGTGGCATGCAGTAACCAGCAAACAAGACATTAACACCCATTAGTATGATTATTCTAAAGAAGAGAAAGATGACAACAAGGTTATAATAGAAGCCATACACTTTGAATGTCACTCACTTTACTCACTCAGCAGGTAGACTAATGAGAATGTTAAGTTACCCTTACAGTGACATTTTTATACATAACCATTTTGAAGGACAAATGTTTATAACTAGGAGATGTCACTAGAAATAATGAAAGATGCAGCTTTAACCCAGGATTTCATGCTCCTGGCATTCCTCGTCTCCTCACCTGAGCATGCCATGGCAATTTCAGGAGCGGCTCGGATGCCCTGTTGTCACAGGATCATCAATATCCATTTCTGCCTGTGTTTCCATGTAATGGCATTCTCTGTTGGCAGATCCGTGTTTGCACAGTTGGATACCAAGGACACTATACTTATTGTAGATGGATCAAATTTAAAAGGCAAATGTAAACTTGATCCTTTAATGTGGTATCTTAGCACTGGTTTGGTCTCCCGTGTTTTCTATTTCTTTGATATAATAGCCATCATGCTGACAGGCTATTACCGGAAAGAACTCCAGTGGGCACGAAGTGTATGCATAGAGCTCTCACCCAGGATTCAGCATGGGGTGTAGTAGTTTTCTGACTAGAGCTGATGATATAAAATGGGAGGTGATCAACAGAAAGCTTGTATCGCAGCGGTTTCACATGTCCAAGGATTATGTGCAATAGGGTGAAGACAATCACACATTGCATATACAGTTTGGATTATTTACACAACATAATGCTTACAATGGACGTTATCTAAATGGAAGCACACACAAACATGTTGTGCCTGATATAGCTATGCATCTGTCTTTCTAACTACTGTATCTAGCTGTTCTCATATCCTTTGCAGTTACTGGGGGAATAGATTTCAGTTAAAGTTTTTGTGCCCACAGTTCAGCTTTAAGGGCTCATTCACACATGCAGGAATGCGTTTTGCTGTGCCTAATGAACAAACGCTGATGTGCATTGTACACCAGCGCTGTGATGCATTGTAACAATGTTTGGAGAGCTATTCACAAAAGGGTGAAGAGTTTGGAGAAGGCAGGAGAAGTGAACAGTCTAGGACAACATAGCTGAACTGGAAAGTAAGCTTGAATTGTCATAAGTAGAAGTCAGTAAAAGGCCTACATATCAGTGCAGGTTTCTTGTAATATACAGCCACACTAACCCTGGACATAAGAAGTCCACATTTTGCTGAGGATGCACTTACATTCTAGAAATCACAGGGAAACAGAGAACAGAGTCTTTTTAAGCAATAGTGGTTCTCAACATCGATTACAGAGATTCTCTACCTTATTAAAAAATGTTTTACAACGAATTCATCCTGTGGAATCATGAAGGTGAGGTTGCCTATTTTGTATATGCTAGATACCTGGCTGTCTTCTTAACCCTGTTGATTTAACATTTAAAATCACTGGCCCAGAAATGCAGATCAGAGCATCTGACTTTACTCCAACTTTCCTGATTTGCACACGTGTTTAAGGTCATTTATTTATAATGTGTTGATAAAAGTTGATTGGTATAATAGTCAGGAAACTAGCATTTTCAGAAACAGGCCAGCAATGACAGTCTCCATGTTACCTCAAGGAAAAGTTTACTTTACCCACTTTGCTGCTGGTGCAATGCTTTAAGTTTTTTGCAAACATGTTCCATCCTCTATCATGAGATGGAGGAAACAATGATCCGTGCATGGTCCTCTCCTGATCAGCCCATGTGAAAGGGCCCTTAAATTGAATCTTCTCAACTAGCATAAGCACATTGGTGTTTTTTCATAGAAGCCAACAATGCTGCCACAGCTTTAGAAGCAGCTTTAATGACCCAATTATAATTCTGCCTGATGATGACCTCTATGAATAAGCCTTCGGGTGAAACATGTGAGAGGTTGTAGTTGGTTGGGGGTGTGCAGTGCTGGCATTTGTTGCTTTATACACTTTTATCCTCTGTTACACTGGATTTGCTGTGAATTTCAATAAAGTCTGCAGTATTGGAATTCTCTGGATAGTGCGGTCCTTTCGTATACTGCTACATTCTAAGGTGGAGACGCACCTATTGAACCAGAACCTGGGGAATCCTGATGGTGGCTAAGGAATTGGAGCGGTGAGATTTCCTTTGGCTCTACATGCCTGATGATGATGTTACATACTGCCTGAATACTCAATTTAGGTTTAACCCCCCTTTTAGGCTAGATATGGGATTAAGTATTTGTCCTAGTTGTCGGACATTCAGTAGCAGCACAATTGGGATTGGTGGATGCTATTCTTACTCCCTCCAAAGTGGAAAAATTACTTACCCTATCAGGCCAGCAAAAACTAGTCTCTAAATATTATTTAGCTCTTTTGCATAAAACCATAACTAGATTTTGTTTCTAATTAAAACCAGAAGGCAACAAGATATACCTGATCTACTGGAGAATGCATGGGGAGATATACTGGTCCTCAAGTCAAGTGTAATATCCTCCAGGAATTGGCAGATCCAAATAGAGCATTTACATCTTTTATATTATATGACCTACAGTTTGCTTAAAATGGTCAAGCTGACTTCTCCATCTTGTCATATTTATCTTACAGCCATGGGAACCTTCTTTACCTTGCATCCTTACTGTCTGTGGTAAATATTCGTAACACTGCTAGATGCCTTTTGGGGTATTTGAATGACACAGAGTTATCTTCTTGAGTGGAAGTCATCTGAGCCCTCAACACTTGACTTTTGGAAAAGGCTGGTTAACCAGGCGTTCCCACTCCATAAGTTAATGTACGGAGCCCATGGATGCCCACAAAATTCGATAAGGTGTGGTCTCCCTGGCTGGAGGCATCAGACACAATTTGTGCGAGGTCTGCTGTTTGACAAATATATTATACGCGGTTGAACGCTGTTGAACCTGCATATTATTCTCGTGAATGTAGTATTATGCTGAATGTACAGTATTGCAAGATTGGAAATTTGGTCTCATACTGCGGGCAAGCTGTTGAGGGTCCAAAATGTAATCTTGTCATGTCTGTCCTACTGAGAGAGTAGAGTAGAGGTACCACATGGCACTGCTTATACCCAGAATAACTTGTCATGGATATGATCCTTGACTTAATGTAACCAAAGATGTTGTCAGCAGGACATTGCATGCACTATGTTTATAATCCTTCCTACTTGAAATATACAGTATATTCAGTGCCATGAGACATACTATCACGATTTTGGGTGGCACTGGATATAGACCATTGTGTGCAGTTGTTCATGTTATTTTTTTTGTGTGTTATCTATGGATCAGTCTATTCAATCCTTGTTATCCGCTCCGTATCTACATATGTCCATTTATTACCTTATCTACTCAAATTGTATTGTTCAATCTAAAAACAATAAAATTCACCCTTAAAAAATGGCCATTCATACCGCTGGATCCCCATTAGGTGTTGTAAGTACCAAGGGGGGTATATGTAGCTATTATAAGCTATTATAAGCTTCTTCCTTTTTAATTTTGTCACAAGAGGGCAGCAGTAAATTGACCCTTTCTATAGTGAACTGCTAAACCTGATCACCTTATGCAAATAAAAGTTAAAAAAAATAGCACAAGCTGTGGGGAAAAAAATTTTTTATGCTAAATAAAAGTAAGACTTTTCCTGTTTTGAACTGGGAATTAGCACTTCTAGCACCTCTATAAAGAATCAAAGTAAGCTGCAGTAGGTATTATAGGAAACGAGCAATATCTGGACTGCACAAACAGGTAAAATAATTTAATAAGCCCTATTGCGGAAAAAAATGTTTGTAAACTCTGTCAAGGCACAAATGCCTGCTTTTCCATCAGAGAGATGGAGTACATGAAAGACGTACATTTTCTTTCATACCACCAGGGGGAAATAATTCCTTGTTACAGAGAGTGCTGCCTCCTACGTGTATGCTGCATTTTACTTGGCCTATACTTACTGATTACCTTGCATTGATAGTCATTCTACATTATTAGCATGCAGGGGATTTGCCTGGGAAGAAATAACTGACATGCTGGTGAAGTTTAAAGGTTTAGAAGATACAGCTATCACATTTAAGATTTGTGTTTTGCTCAAGAACAAGAAATAGAAGATAGACAAAGACTAAACGCTCTGTGAGGGAGGGTGTCATTCTGCACATATTCTTTTTGTTCTATTATCTAGTGTTTGCAATGTGTGAGACAAGAACACACACAAACACACATACACACACACGTGTATAGATGTGCACATGCACAAAAAATGCATAGACGTTCCCGCACTGCTGTTGCCATCATATAATCTGATCGATTAACATTTCCAGTGAAAAATTTTCAGCTTTCTATTTGTCTTAATAAATGTGATGTTTATCATTACTCAACAAATCACATACTGAGGATCAGTTGCATAAGAGCTAAATTCTGCCAGCTTTTCCCAATTATTCCCAAAAGCTTTATTTTATTATTTTATTACTTTATTTATTTTTACAGTAGAATTAGTTTGAGCTCAGCAAGGTCAAATAATGTATCAATATAGATTGTAAGCTCCTTGAGGGCAGGGACTGATGTGAATGTGAAGTATGTAAAAGCACTGTGTAAATTGTTGGTGCTATATAAATATCAATAATAAATAAAACAAATAAAATAAATAAACATCCACTTGTGCTTTCCCCACGCAGGGCAAGGCAACATATTCACATTAATGCCGGTCCCAGCAGCTACTTATATTGAACTTCACTCCTCTGCCTCTCAGCTCACCAGTATGAGCAAAGAGAAAAAGCTGATTGTAAGCTCCAAGTTAGTCTAGCTGGAGGGTTCATAGGGCTAAGGACTGTCTATCTACTTTAATGTGACAGTGCAAGTTTTAATGTACCAGTGCTATCATATGGAAGAAAGACAAGTGAATAACATGCTTTCCCACATCCCACGTGTGAATTTTCACTTCAGTTATTTAATGATGTGAAAAGCAAATTTCTGTTTACCTGTTTTATCTAAATATTCACCCATTTTGTTGTGTGAAGATTCTCAACTCCTTCAGTAAATCAGCCGATTTATTGTACTCAAGCCATAGAATCAGCATTGCAGCCAGACAACTTACATTTTTAGAAGAAGAGGTCAGTATTGTCTATTTCTTGACAAGTCTCCTTTAAAGGAGAACTATGAGGTGAGTGACAATCACTCACCTCATAGTTCTAGCCGACCCGTGACAATGAAACTGTCACAGGTCGGCTCAATAGATCGAGAAGTGAGCGAACACATACCGTCGCTCGTTCACTTCTCGATCCTGTCCTTGCAGAGAGACGTGAGTGTCACTCGTGGCTCTCTGCAGGGATTCCCCCCTCCCCGCTCCGATCCTCCAGCGCTGACTGGCGGAACGGATGTGGGAGGGGGCGGGTGCCTCTACAGCTGCCTCTAGATGCGTCAATCACGCAGCTGGGTGGATCTCGACAGTAATGTCGGGATCCGTCCTGGCTGCAGCGTCTCAGTATACCGCGAGCTGTAGCTCGCGGTATATTGAGCTTTGGGTGATGGGAGGACGCTAGTTTGTGTCCTCTCGTTACCCTTAGGAGAACTATGGGGAAAAGCATTGACCCCATAGTTCTCCTTTAAGCAAATCGGGAGTTTTAACGGTCAGGGAATCTACTGCTAAGCCCTATTCACACTAGAAGACATCCAAAGTCTCTAAGCACAGTCGTATTATGCATTGCTCTCCTGCTACTTTCTGTGAAACACCCTTATAATCTGTTTGTCTGCAGTTTGTTTAGAGGTTAGATGATGTAGGCATAGCTACAGGTTTAATAGGCAGATTGCAATGAAAAGCATTACTTTCCTCACTTTTAAGAGATGCAAAGCAGTTTATGAACTGGGTAGGTCCCTTGGGTTGTTTGCACAATAAATGAATCTGTTACATAGAGCAAAAAGTGCTTTTATAACTATGTTAGAGGAAATAAATACAGCAAAATAAGTTGTACAAACCAGATTTGTCCCTGGTGACCATTGCAAATATAAATATATATGAAAGTACTTCTCAGATTACAGATGTTTATTGCATTAAGCCACAGATTAATCATTTATAGAAGAAAGGCTATATCAGAGAGAGCAAGAAAATATGTTTTCCTAAGCAGTTTTCTTCTCTTTTGCCGCTTTGCATGATTGAAGGTAACTACAGCCTTGAAATGAGTGAAAATTGCTAATCATCAGTATACTTCAAAGTCCAAAGAGATGTACATATATGCATTTTACTTTACAAAGAAATGCCTATATACAATTGTTGTCACATTTGTTGGCACCCTTACAGCTCATTGAAACAAGGCTTCATTCCTCATGAAAAGGGGTGAAATGAAAAGTGATTGTCTCATGTATATCAGCATGTGCCCTTGGTGTGTCATAGAGTAAAGCAAATAAAGTGTGAAAAGAGATAAAGTCCTTCAACAAAGATATGTTTTAAAATGGTGTGAACACATTTGCTGGTACCCCTAGAAAAGATTTAAATAAATAGATAATAATGATATTTCAAACTAACTGTTTTGTGTAATTATTATCACATCTTGTAATCTTGTAATAAGTCAGTCAGCCTATTTAAATGGAGAAAAGTAGTCCCTCTGCCTTTTGGCATCATTGTGTGAACCACACTGAACATGGACCAGAAAAAGCAAAGGAGAGAGTTGTCTGAGTAGATCAGAAATAAAATTATAGAACATAATGTCAAAAGTAAAGGCTATAAGACCATCTACAATCAGCATGATGTTCCTGTGACTACAGTTGCAAATATTATTAAAAACATTTAAGACAATAGGAGTATAGCCAACCTCCCTGGATGTGGTCACAAGAGGAAAATTGACATCCAGATTAAACAGAAGGATAGTGCATATGGTATTTCGAAAGCCACAGAAAACAGTGTCTGCACAATCTGTGATTTTTTAGGTGATAGTGTCTCAAAGGAAGACTCTACTGTTAAAAGAAATACATAAAAAAGCCAGACTGGAATTTTCTAAAATGCATATTGACAAGCCACAATTCTTCTGTCAGAATGTCCTTTGGGCAGCTGAGAGAAAACTGGAGCTTTTTGGCAAGTCACATCATGCACCTTTTACATAAGGTGCATGAAAGGACCATATTGATGAGATTGTATATTCTGATCCATAGCCTTTGAATTGGGGGCAAAGCCACCAATATATACGTGTTATCAGTTCCAGTTAGTGTGGGTCTGATCTGCAGTAGTTTTCATATGATGTAGGAGAGGGGGCTCTGTATTTTTGAGTAAATAGTGAATGAAGGGATGTACGTTGATATACTCAAAGAGCTCACTGGAGGGTCCATCTTGTGACCTAATTGTTGGAAGGACTTAATCCCATTTGGATTCAACACTAAGGGGTCTATTCACAAAGCTGCCGAAGGATCTGGCCGTAGCTTCGGCCGATCCTTCGGCTAGCTTCGGCACCAGGACCCCTTCAATTAATAAGGAACAGGTATCAGGTGGGAGACCAACATATCAAGAAGGACCCAAAGAGGCCACTCATTAGTGCTGTGTAACACGGTGGGAGGGATGATATGAGCTGCTCTATAATAGCTAATAAGATGAGGCACTCCAAGTCCTCCTGAGGGTTTTGGGAGACTGTTACTTATTTTTCAATCAAGGAATTTGTCTCAGCAAGTATGTGAATAGGAAATTATTTCCCCATAATTGGTAATGCAGTGGCTGAGGCAACAGACTAAGAAAGGACATTTTTTTTTTTACTTTTGACCTTGAAACAAAAATATCAGTATATTAGTATATCCCACTAAGAAAATAAAAAGACATTCCGAAAGAAGATAGGAAAAACAAATATTACATAACATTTATGGAATAAGTGTGAACACAACTTTTTCTTCCTCTGCCAAAGAACCCAACAACATGCAGTGCTCTATCTCCAACAAAACCCCAGATACAAAATAGTGGCAAAAAAATAAACTAAATCTGTAGTAATTGTCTTGTGCCAATGAATATCAGCTGAAAACAACAGTACATTTTAACTGCATGCATGCATGTGATACTCTTATTTATACAGTATTTATCCTAGATTTATAATTGTCATAGAAGTCATAGAGGGTTTTCAGTACATTTACATCCATTGTTAAGATGAATGGATATTGGGATGTGCTCACCCCAATTTGGAGCAACTTGACCCAATTCTGAACACCAGTCCTGAGAGGAAATGATGGGTGTTGCTGGTAGGACCCGATTGATATAGTCTCAAAAAGATTTGTGTGAAGCTTGTTTTTCTTCCCATTTGGACTTGTTACAGCATAACTGTGTTTTTGTTAAATGTTACAAGTTAATAAATAGTTAATGCATTTTCTCTTTCTCAGTTCATAAATATAATTTCTGTACTCCCTGTTTCCCACCAGCCTGAGGCCAGATCCCATATCCTATAGCTCCTGAAGCTGTTATCTTCTCCACTAATGCTGTGCAGCTGAAACTTTAGGAAAGGGCTTTGTGCCAGGATGCTTCACTGTAGAAAATGACTGCACACCTTCATATCTCCATTACACACTAGGGAAGGGAGCCATAGGGTGTAAACAAAGACATCAGGATACTACAGATTCAGCCATTATGAGAAAAGGTGGTGGTAGTGGTAGGGGCGGGGGCACAGCAATAAAGTATAGAATTATATAACACAAAATGAAATACATTTAGGAACGTTTGCACATTTAGCAAACAACAGTTATCCTAAAATGTAATTAATCGGAGACAAACACAATTTTAAATGTGTTCTGTCTCCAATCCGCATGCTTGCTGAATCCCATTGTAGCATTACTTGGTCTCCATTTTCTTGCCATCATTATTTGTGGGTGAAATTAGCTAACTTTTAACAATGTACCAAGCTCCTGATTTGTGAAAGCACATTAAGGTAGTTTAATCCAGATCTCTTATGTTTTTTACTAAGTTTCCATAGTTGTGGATGACTTATATTTTAACTGGACACTACATATTCTACAACAAGAGCCCTGGAGTAGAAAAAAATAAAAAGGTATGATATAATATTCCAGAGCTCTTAAGTAATATCTTAGAGTTCTGATATAATATCCCCAAATTATGGCTTAGAATTTCAGTGCAGTCTTTGAGCAAGTAATTAGCTCCATTCTTTTTTGCACAACATTCTTCTAACTGTTTTATTCATACTATACCTAAGCATCTGACATTCAGTATGTGTTTGAAATCTGAACTTCACAGCTGGGAGCTGCACACACTGCAGCTGATTTGGAAAGTTCACTTTGCTCAGTGAACATGTGCTCTCTTCAAATACCTACACACACAAGGGAATTTGAAGAATATAGGATTGTCCCTTGCACAAGATTGAATGATTGAAATGATCACAGCTTCATTGGGCTAGGTGTCATTCTGTTGCTTTGTAAATCAACCCCAGTGTGTCTTGCAGCTTAAAAAGATCACCAGACCATTCATTTAAAGAAAAAACTTCCCATAACATTATATGTGCATTTAATGTATTTTATGCAGTTATTAACCAGTAAACATTTCCCTTGTGTAGACATCCAAGAGCGCTGAGACTGATGCTGGACACTGCCATCTTGGTTGTGATGTCAGCAGCTCCAGCAGACTCAGAGATGTCACTCAAGTGACCCTCTACTGTATTTCCCTGCACACCTTCCCTGGCAGCTACATAAAAGGTTATGTAGGTAGGTGGAAGACGTGAAAGACCTTGACTAGGTCAAAGATTAGATAGACACTTCCAGAAGATGAGATGGTTGATAAAAAGCGAGCAGGGAGGGGGCTGTGCTAGGGAATTGAGTAGTCAAATAGCTAGTTCAAAGACACATTGCAAGTTAATAAAAAAACAAAAAAACACTGCATACCTGTAAAATACTTGACTTTTTTGAAAGTTGGTGACAAGTTCTCTTTAATACTAACCCCAAGAAATACTCATACTTAAATTTAACTTTGATTGGCTTACTGTTAATCACTGTATAACAGCCTTGTGGCCCCCCCAGATGCCCAAGCATGCTTTTATACCCACTTCTATACGTACAAAATCTGGTTTGCATGGCATGCTAACACTTACAGTTCCACAACAGCTTGACAATCACAAACTGGAGAAGGCTGATAGTAAAAATAATACAGTATATGAAGTGTTGTCCTAAGTGCACCTGAATGCTGCACCTTCAATCAGTGAGGTAAGGTGAACTGCACCTGCAATTGCATCTAATTTGCTCTAAAGTGACAAATGGCAAGCAAATAGCAAACAAAGGCCAACTTAATGGGGTGTGTTTACCATTGGGTCCAATACCTACTGATAATTGCAGGTATATTCACAAAGTGGGACTCCAGCTGGATAATATTAACCACATGCGTAATGTTGGTGGGACTTTATTGATGTCCTCATTATAGCCAGCTATATACACTGGTTGAGATAAATTTGGGGAAAATATCCCAGATACTGTATGAAGCGACTGGGATACTTTTATTTTAAAGCTGCATGTCTGATATGTACATCTAGCTGCAATGAAAGTGAAAATCAGTAATATTTTCCTGTGCATATTAGCTAGACTGCTGATGATGTGCAATGATCACCACAACCTACCCTGAATAGAAACTGATGATATGCAATGATTACCACCAACTGAATAGAAGGAAGGACACTCATCCCAGTCAGTATGAGCTGCAGGTGGTTGTGGCTTGTGAAACACACTACACATGTGTCTATAAGATATTGAGCCAGAATTTTAAAACATTTGACATTATGCATTTGAGACTGTGAAGCCAGGGTTTCCTATGTCACTGCTTCTTTTTGAACATTATTCGTTATATCTTTAGAAATGTATTTTGCACTTTATAAACAAAAACTAATATTTGCTTCCTAATTTAGCATTTATTTCAAGCAATTTAGCATTTATTTCAAGCATAAAGTGGTATTGAAGGTGCTATCCAGAGTGCTGATCCTGAGCGGGTAAAGGATTGGTACTAGATTGCATTAATTTTGAATTCCATTTTGATTTCCAGTTTTAAAAATACAGCACTCCCCTTTCCTAGAGGTATCTGCCTAGTACACCATACATGTACAGAAGCATGAAGTCATCCCTATTGAATAGCTCCAAAGGATGTCTATAATTAAATTGCTAGGTAGTTGAAAGAAACCTAGCTGTCACTGTGGATAGAAATGAAATGTTGTACCTGCAGAGTAGCTTCAAAGTGCCCTTATTATCAGTTTGCAGTTAGCAACACATAAGTTGCATGAAAACTAAGAAGAGTCAAGTGCCTCTCAGTATCTGTCACTGGTAGTTAGATATGGGGGTCTATTTATAACCAATTCGCAGATCCATTGGCCCTACATATCTTTCTGAATGTTTCAAATGTATAGGATGTAATACTGAATTTTGGCCACTAGATGGAGTTCAAGAGCACAGTAAGCCGGCAAAAAATGAATTTCATTTCTGATGGGCCCGAACGCTGTTTCATTTTGCTATTCGGATTAAGATCTTTCGGAATTTAATTTTAGTTTCGGATGGGGTTTTCTGATTGGCCAGAAAACAGTCACGTGTCCAAATTAGTTTCATTTTGAACAAAATTCAGATGATCTGAAATTTTGTTGAAAGAATATTCTGATTTGTTTGCATCCGGCTTCATTGGAATTCAAACATTCTATGCAATTTGCATTCAGGACAAAAGGAAATTTACATCCCGAATAGGAAATTAGTATTTAGATGGAGCGGGGGATCATAGGAAGTAAGTATTTATTTCTTATGCTCCTCAACTCCATCTAGCAACCATAATGCATTACAGACATCAACCTGAAAAGAAAATATATCCTAGAACTTTGTTTTTGCATCTACTCTACTCACAGAAAGAATGTTTAGAAAGATTTGTAGGGCAAATGGCTCTGCAAATTGGTTATAAATAGACCCCAAAGTGTCACTTGAGACCAGTCTCCAAGTGCTGCTAATGCTGAAGAGAGTAAGGGCTGTTGTTAGCATGGAGAGGGCCCTCCCAGTCATTATTTCTCGAATCATGGGAATACCATCTTGTATCTCTGGTTTCTAGGACTGATATGTTTGGGGAGGGTGAGGGTATACACTTTACTTTGACATTGTTCTGTCTCAACCACCGATTTATGTATTGTATGTATGTACAGTATGTATGTATGTATGTATGTATGTATGTATGGACAGTATGTATGTATGTATGTATGTAAGTAAAATATCTTATGTATTTGAACATACCTCCTGAGACTGGATAGTATAGCAAACTCCTGAACTGTTCCTATGGTGTGATACTGATGGTATCCACAGGCAGCGTCCAACTCAACAAGAAGACCCCAAGTAGAATCCAGTGTAGTTTATTCAGGCTTGACAATACAAAGGATGTGATTCCTTGTGATTCTTAATGGTGGAAAGTCATTTCTTTCTGCAAGCCTTGTAACAAGTATAGAAACCACTTAACACAGTGAGGGAGAAGGTAGAAATAAATTGGGTAGGAGAGGCTGGGAGTGTCTACTAGAAGACTTTACCAATTTGCACAACACAGTAGGAGCGAACAGATGTTTAAATTTCATGGAAACATTTGTAGTGATCAATAAGTTCTGAAATGTTTGTCTGTTTAATTAATCACATGTATATATCATATGCTATATGTAGGCTTTGGTGAATATTGTGTGTATTTAATATGAAGGGCGGCAGCATGAGACTGAAAGCTACCTAACCATAACTTTGTACATGAGCCAATTGTTCTGCTGTATTAATTTTATTGTCATTACTGATTTAAAGGGCCCATGTCCAGACCAAATCCAGGCCAGAAATGTTTTGTCTGTTTCAAAAATGCACCCCATTCGTTCCTATGGTGTGAGGCTAGTTCACATCACTGTGCTCATTTCCAGAACATTTAAAAAAAAAATATTGCATGCACTATTTCCTCTGTCCTGGAATGCACCTTACTTGTTCTGCAAAAAATATTTGAAAATATATCCAAGGACTCAGGATCTGTTCCTTGTGGCAAGAACTACTTCTGGGAGTAATATGCCTGGGGACAAAGGTTTCTCAACGGGGGGTCCCGCGTGCAATGATCAAGGCCTAGCTGGGTGGAGGCACTATTGTTAAAGCTATACTCTGGTTTCAGCTTGATTCCGGACTTGTGTTGGTGTCAGGATCCAGAGCACCCCCAGGTGGCGCTGGAGCCGGGTCCTGCAGTTCCTGTGCTCGCATGCGGGTATCTCCAGCAGCCAGGAACTGGAAGGAACCTGCAGCTCCGGTACTCACCTGCGGGTGTGCCCCAGCTGTGACTGATCATCCCATCACCTGGTGCTTCCTGGGAGGGTATTTAGGCCCCCCCTGCAGTCAGGAAGCTGGGTCAGTATTGTGTTGCTAAACCTGACTGATGCCCATGTCCTGAACCTTGCTTCCTGAACCTTGCTTCCTGAACCTTGCTTCCTATCTGAAAACCTGTCACCGACCCGGCTTGCACCTGACCACTCTTCATCAATCCTGTTCCTGTACCGCGCTGCCCTCCTGTTAACGACTCGGCTTGTACCTGACCACTCTTCTGGTATCCCGAGGCCTGCTGTACATCTGCAGGCCTGTTACCCCTCTTTGTTGGGTTTGTAGTTTTGTTGATGTGGAACCAATAAACTGTGCATATAACCCTATCCTGTGTGGGCATATTAATTTTGTCATCCTTTGTGGGTACCTGCATGTGGTGTGAGAACGCTTGTGATTGGTACCCTGACAGTTGGAGATGTCGGGCGGCATCGGGTACGATGCTACACATCTTCTGGACCTGCCCAGGGATACAGCCATTCTGGAAGCGGGTACTAGAACTTGTTGAGACCCTGACAGGGGCGGACCTCAAGGATGACACAGCAGCCTGCTTGCTTCACTTGACTAAGCACTCGATCCCCAGATATAGACACTCTTTGACACACCATCTGTTGAACGCGGCTAGGGCGTGTATACCCCTGAAGTGGCGGGACCCTCACCCTCCCTCAGTCCAGTTGTGACTCTCCAGTGTTCAGGATACTTACCAGCTTGAGGACCTAACCGCATCGCTGAAAAATACAGAAGCCCAATTTAATGTCACCTAGTGCCGTGGTTGTGCTACAGAACCTCTGCTCAGAACCCCACCATGCCTTCACAGGAAAGTTCGTCCGGGATTCTCTCCCACGGGCATCCCCGATGGTCCTTGAGGATGTGCTTGCCCTCAGATCGCTCAGGGGGGTGTGGACCCACAGAGAAAAATGGACCCCTGATGGTTGAGCCGGACCCTGCCGGGACCCGATCTCTCTTTTCTTTTCTAATTCTTTCCTTCTATTACTTTTCCTTTGACCATGAGACACAGCTTTTCTCGAGAACAGTACTCAGTCGCAGAGCTTTATTGTACAGGAATGCAATACTGCGTTACACTGTTGATGAACCAACTACTGTACTGAGCTGAGTTACGACTATCCAAATTTGACTTTATAAGTCGGGTTATGTAAATGTGATACGATGTAGTCCCTTTTATTATGAGGTCTGTAGACTTTGTACACTTACTTTGTGATCACCTACAGTGTATTTTGACGCTTTTTCAGTCAATAAAGAATAAAAAAAAGCTATACTCCGGTTTCAGGCTCCCATTTAGCGGTTGCTCAGGATTTTCATGTTACTAAAAGGTTGGCAGAGGAAGACACACTCAAAATAACTCCAACATAAACACAGAAATGCCAGCCTGCTGTTGCAAAAGCCATAATAGCTGAGATGGAAAATGTATGACTTCATAGTGAAGACTATAATTTGCATGTGAAACCAGTTAGGCTGTTGCTTGAATCACATCCTTGTGTTATGCATTCTGTAACTTTGAAATGTCGCACTAAAGCTGTGTTGGAGGAGGATATAATCAATTAGTTGGTTCTTTCCATGTGTAAGTAAGTGTGTCGAGTGTTCACATAGTCATAGAGTGTTCATATAGTAGGGATTCATGTGTGCATGAATCTTCAAAGTCTGTATTCAATACATTAAGGAATCATCAGCAGAATAATATAAAACCCTCATCAATAAAACACACCAAGTTCTTCAATGTCCACAGCACATCTTAATCCACTCACTAAAATTAAAGGACACCCTAACGTTGGTGTATAAAACACTTCTCCCGTGCCCACCTTATGACCACACTACATACATTATGGAAATACACAAAACAAATCCTTAATGTTTGAAGTATACATTGTGGAACCTTCTTACACTGGCAGCATGCAAATTATAAATCCTACTTTTTCTGGTTGCATACAGACACATGCTGATGAGTGTGTGAAACCTAGAGATATGGTAAAATTTAATTTTAATGTAAGTGGTATACACTTTGATATTCATATATTAGCTATTTATGCATTACAGGTACAGGTAAATAAGAAT
>NW_017306544.1:1251044-1253764 GCF_000935625.1 Nanorana parkeri
TCTTGACCTCCTTTAGAATTTTGTGAAACAGGAAAGTCTTGGTTTGGCACACTTAGCACTATAGTCTACATTTTTTTCCCTTATTTTGGCTACCAACAATACCCATACTTGAGCATTTCTGAAAATATTTTTTCATATTAAAGGAGAACTATGAGGTGAGTGCTTTTCACTCACCTCATAGTTCTAGCCGACCTGTGACAATGAGACTGTCACAGGTCGGCTCAGTAGATCGGGAGGTGAGCGAACACATACCGGCGTTCGCTCACCTCTCGATCCTGTCACGGCTGTCTGCCGTGACAGGGGAGGGGCTGGATTCCCCCTCCCCGCTCCGATCCACCAGCGCTGACTGGCGGAACGGACGGGGGAGGGAGCGGGTACAGCTGGCTCTTCCTCTAGATAGGCAGAGCCAGCTGTCAGTCATGCAGCTGGGCCGATCCCGGCACAATTGTCGGGATCTGCTTCAGCTGCGGTGTCTCAGTATACCGCGAGCTACAGCTTGCGGTATACTGAGCCTAGGGTGACGGGAGGACGCTAGTTTGTGTCTTTCCGTTACCCTAACTATGGGGAAAAGACTTAACCCCATAGTTCTCCTTTAAGTTGCTAAAAGTAATGTTTATCCCCATATTAAATCTTTAAAAATGGCTGGCAGTAGTTTACAGATGTGTGAATGGTCCCAGTAATATTTTATATTGATTGCCCTTTACATGTTTGCTGCATAAGTGGCAATGTGTGTAGATAAAGGATCCATTCACACCAGCAGCCAGTCTACACTGCACATCACGCTGCTTCCTTTTTTTTCAAAACTTTATTGAAATGTCACAAGTGACATTTCATTAAGGTTATTGGGGATAGCGTGGTACTTTCTTCAGTGCACACCACCGCAACACAGTGGTTTGAACTGAGTCCATTTGAAAGGAGGCAAATTACCTTGTTTTGTGTTGCAGCTGTGCTGGAAAAAGTGGTCGAATCATCCTCATTGCATTGATAGGAATGGGCACTAATTGTTTTGAATACTTACTTTATATATTCACTCTTTTGTGACAGATGGTGCCTTCCCAAAGCCAGCTAATGTATGCCCGAAATACATATTATTTTTATCACTGCCCTTAACAGTTTTGCTGGCAGAGCATTTTTTTTTTTTACTTTTTTGATTTTTGTTGCACATGTGTTAAGGCATTTTAGGTCTGAAGATTTCTTAAAACCCTCCAAAAATTAACGGTTTATCAACCCTATATTTTTATTAGAAAATATGCTAAAGTAAATTTTAGTGCAAAGAAACACATATATTAACCACTTTAGTAAAACATGCAAGATGAGGTTATGTCAAGCAAATAGAAACCAAACATATCAAACCATAAATGCCAAAGAAATGGTGACAAATTACGGTACTTAAAATTGTCCATAGGCAACATTTTAAAACCCTTTAAAACCATTTACAAGTCATCATTTTAAAGTTAACAGTGAATGATGGCCCTAGAAAATGTATCTCACTGCAGTGTGCATGGCCATACCCAACATGCATGGCACAATAATTATTTTCATATATCGGTGCATCAGATGCACATTTTCCTGAGGACCCTTTGTTGCTAAATGGGGAAAATATAGATAAGGAGCAATAAATGCAAATAAAAGGGTATTTTTTAATGCACAGGCACATCTGTGTTTTTCTTTTAATTTTTACCTTTCTACAAATGAACACTTATGTAAGGCAGTAATGAACAATGCACATTCCACTATAATTATTTCAGGCCAAAGCCCTGACCTCCAGATAGATATCAGAACATTTACTTTTTGTTTATCTGTTAAAAGCAGTGTTAAACCACATGGTGCAATGCAATAAAAATTCAAAAACGTTAAAGCAGTGTTAACATACCACTGGTTCCCTGAATGGAAATAATCAGCAACCCAATCAATCCCAACTCCATTAAAAAATGTTTACCTACCATCCCTCTCACAACCCACTGTAACCTATCCTGCCAGGTGCTTCTTTTTTCCTACCTGGTGAAGCAAATTATACTCACTAGAGTGCGGCCGCTAATCCAGCACTGCACAGTATCCCTTGCCATTCGATCCCTTGGGTCAATGTTAGTAGTCCCCTGGATCCTGAGAGGACTCCTCTGGTGGACAGCCAATGTGAATCGTTCATTTCATGGCAGTGACGTGATCAGTGGAGATAGGAGGTGGGAGGCAGGGACAGGAGGTTTTTTATGTTATCCTAGAGTTGGGCTTTAACTTCTTCAGCTCTTGTACCTTTAATTTTTTTAAACAGTTTTTACATTAAAGAAAAATATAAAGTATTTTATTTTATTAACTTATCCCATCTGAAACAACACTAAAATTATGTTTCTTGAACAAAGCATGGGAAAGTTATTTGCAAATAAAAGGCAATTTTGCACAATTTGTATGGGACACCAAAAAAAGTAAAAAGCAAAAATCAATAAAAAGAGAAATACGGCCGTAAGGGAAGGAATGGCTGAACGTAAGCAGGATTAAACATTTGCAGCCGACGTTCTGACACCCTGGGTTTTGGAGTGTTTAACCCCATGAAACAGGGTCTACAGCACAGGGGAGACTGACCCTTGCTGGTGGGCCGCAGACGGCAGGTGAGGGTCCTAAAAGGGAGAAAACACAATAAAAAATGTAAAAAGTTTAAAACAATCACGGTCCTATGGCGAGGACAGAAAAAAAAGAATGTGTGGCTTGGAGGAGTCTGAATTTAC
>NW_017306544.1:1253860-1275843 GCF_000935625.1 Nanorana parkeri
GATCAGCGACGGGCAGAACGGAGAGTGGCAAGACTGGTACAAGACAACAGAAGGGCAACAGTGCAGTGTCAGATTCCTCGCATCACCTTTCAACATCTCGTGGAGTCACGAGGCGGTCTTTTCGGCAAATAGGCTATATTGTCTCACAAGGTTGTTCAGTTCACTCACAGTGTCCCAGTCCCAATACTTTAATGTTTGCCTCAACAAAACGCCTCAGTGGTACTTCATACCCTTTAGCCGCTTCCAGCAGCTTTCCACACAACTTGTGTGCCTGGCTCTCTCAGCCTGTCAAATCCTCCAACTACCCTTGCGGTTCCTCGTGTACCTCTAGCACACCACCTGGCTTGACCCTCGTGTGCCTCCAGCACACACCACACCACCACTCCACTGAGCTCTGGTCTGGATTCTTAATGAGGCTGCTCTCAGCAACTTGATCAGTGTAGACTGATTGTTGGCAACACAATTGTCCCCAGGACTGGGGATTTCATCCGACCCAGACCTCTAAGAAACCTCCAGAGCTCCAGATCCTATTCTGATACAATTTGAAAAACCTGGAAGAAACTGAAAAGCCAGCTTCTTCCTTATAAAGCCGTTTACATTCTGCACCCTCCCAGCCCCTCTGGCTGAGAGTCCTGGGTGCCCAAGTTGCCATACTACACCGTGGCATTGTTTTATATATATATAAACACACATGTCTTGGTAGAGTAAATAGAAGGTATACTGTAGATGGCATTTTATTACTACATCTGACACTAAAATACAAAACATCCATAGTCAAAGGAATATTGCTGTTATTCTTAGATTTCATGCTTGGCTGCCAATGCTGCTGCTAATGTTTATATTCACATTCTGTTCCAGATATTATACTCTCACTGTCAGACAAGCACAATTAAAGTATTAGTATTTTCTACTTTGTATTTCACAATTGTTATTTTTCAACGGAGGCAGTCTGAAAGTACCTCTATCAAAGCAGCTACCAGTTAATTAATTTGATTATAAATAATGGATTGTATTGATAATACAATGAAAAGCAGGTTGGAAAGTATACAGTATGTGTGAACATCATAATAAACTGAAATATACAGAAACCAGTCAATTCAACTGCATCAAAATGCAACTGTGAGAGAATTGACATTTTATGAACAGGTAAAACAAAAAGGAAATATAAAATATGGTAATATGCTATTTGACCTAGACATTTTCCAAGGACAGAGAATGATAGGTACACTGCATTAAAGGAAACTGGTCTTGAAAGAAAGATGGAGGCATTATTGATCTCCCGTTCTGAAAATGCTAGCAGTGCTGTTTTCATACTGACCCACTTCAATAGTAAAAGCCCCAAATCTGCGGAGGGGTAAGAACATCCATCAAGTCTTTTTAAAAGCTGCTCTTCTGGTTTTGCCCTCCATTACCGGGACCAGAAGTAAGGGACAGTCTCCCTGAGCACACAGCAATAAAATCCTGAAACCAGCGGTGGGCACTCCAGCTTCGGTAATACTACAATGGCTTTTTCTCTGGGTGTCATGTCTGTGGCTGTCAGATTCTTGCAATGCCTCATGGGTAGTTCCACAACAGCTGAAGGGCCAAGATTGCCTACCCCCATTCTAAACATTCTTCACTCCTCTATAAAATTATTTTTTATTGGGGGTCTCTGCCTTTGTTAGGGATATTCCTCTTACTCCCCATCCTGTCTAATACCTGTGAAATAAAGAGAAAGCAAAGAGAAATATCCCTAATAGGGACATAGCTAGCAATAAAATGTTGACATTGAAGTTGACCTTTAAAGGACAAGAAGTGTAAGTGTAATTACAGATACAACTGTCCTTTAATGGATTCCCTCAACCACCCTGACTGAGTACAGCCCACCTCAAATACTTACCTTGCTCATCAACACAGCATTTTGAGCTGCTTGACTCTGCTTGAAATGAGTAAAAGCATATTTTAACACTTGTAAAGGCTTACGTCAACACGCGTCATGATGCAAAACACACATTTAACACCTGTCAATGTGCATTATGATGTGAGTTGACATTCAATACAAAATGTATTGCAATGCACATTGAAAACATGCAACAATGTAGGTTATGTGCAATGTACTGCATTTTATAGCTTTTCCATTGATTTTAATAGAAAAGGCTTTTGGGGGAAAAACACATAGGAGTGAATCCAAAGGGTTCACATATTTCATCTATAGCTTTTTTTAGCTCCACTTACCTAAAAATCTGAATATATCTGCATTCTTCTTTTAATAAAACAGATGAAGCAGATTAAAATGATTTGTTAACTGATATCGTATGAAGTTGACTCAGCCATTTACACCGGGCAGATGCATATATTGAATAGGAAATCAATTGGTTTGCCACTAATGATAAGTGAAGGAGACTGAAGAAAGGAGGGAGGGACAACTGATTGCTGTCTGCAAGTTAAGTTAATTTGCTGGCGTATGCTCTCATCAATGCAATTTACGTGGAACATCATAGTTTGATTAATGTGATCCCTATAATTATGTTTTACAATAACAGGAACTACGTCTGAATAATAATGTGCTAATTTTTTTACATGATTTATATGAATGTTGAGTGTGCGTTCCCCACTGGGCACTTTTTTTTTCCAGCACCTGTGTTATATAAATATCAATGTGAACAAAGCACAAAGAGAGAGCCAGGCAAATAGATAAGGACTATCGCCAAGAATAGAGAGCCCATAAAACCTGACTAGATGTAGGAGAGGAAAGATTATTACATTTTCTGGAGTTTCTCTAAGTTGCAGTTGGTAAATATAATTAGGAAATATTGAAGGGTATTGTAAGTTTACCTGCACGCTTCTCACATTTAAGCTCACTATGGAATTCTGGATACATATACAATAAAGTGTGGTGATGAAGATGATAGATAGATAGATAAAAAGAGAGCGTAGGAGAAAGAAAGATGATAGATAGACATATATAGGTACATAGGGGTCTATTCACTAAGCTGCCAACGGATCTAGCCATAGCTTCGGCTGATCCTTCATCTAGTTTCGGCCCCAGGACCCCTTCGGTTCAGGAGAACCGAAGGGCTGCTATACGGGCTATTCCCTATAGCCCGTACAGCTCCCGAAGTTGGCCGAGACATATGCCTCGGCTCGACTGAGCCGCGGTGAAAGCCGACAGCCTGCTTCTGACAGCCGGCCGACAGCCTGCTTCTGACAGCTGGGCAGAGCCAGCCGTCATCTCACGGCTGGCTCCGGCCACTTTCAGAGAGATCATCGTTCCTGGTTACCAGCTAACCAGGGACGCTGTCATTACACACTGAGAGCGGCCTCTCCGTGTTCTCAGTGTGTAATGACAGATGGCATTCCTGGTTACCCAGTAACCAGGAATGCCATCTGTCATTCCTCCCCCAGACGCTCTGGGAGTCTAATAGGCTCCCGGTCACCCGGGGGAGAAACACTTTCTCCAACAAAGGTTCACTCTGCTCTATCGAGCAGAGTAAACCTTTCCCTGCTCATTTTTTTTTCTTCTGACATCGGAGCCGTTGACTGCCGTCAGAAGAAAAAAAAAGAGAAATCACCATAGGAATGCATATCTACATTCTAGATATCTAGAATCAGCAGAGGGAGACCTGCAGTTCTCCATCAGGCCCCCCTCTGGTGATTGACAGCAGCAGAGGGCGGGTACAATAGCTAGTTTGCTATTGGCTATTGCAAATAGCCAATAGGAATCTTGCTATGCATTACTATGGCGTGTTCTTCTTTTTTGACGGCAGCAGACCCACCTGGCCAATTTTTTTTCTACTTTTTTAACTATTTTTCTATTCTGCTCGGTTCCACAGAGGGACCAGGCAGAACAGCCAAGCCGAATGCTGCTCTGCGGCATTCGGCTATTTACTCACTGTAACAGCCTTCGGCTCACTTCGCTTGGGGTCGGCAGCTTAGTGAATAGACCCCATAGATAGATAGAATGAAAGAGATAGAAGGAGAAACAGATAGAAGGAGAAACAAAGAGATAGAAAAAGAAAGAGAGCAGGAGAAAGATAGGTGAGAGATAGATAGATAGATAGATAGATAGATAGATAGATAGATAGATAGATAGATAGAAAGAAAATAGAAAGGGAAATAAAGAGATAGTAAATAAAGAAAGCTGGATAGAATGAAAGCGATAGAAAGAGAAATAAAGAGATAGTAAAATAAAGAAAGCTGGATAGAATAAAAGAGATAGAAAGAGAAAAAAGAGTTGAAAAAGAAAGAGAGCAGGATTTATAGATAGATAGATAGATAGATAGATAGATAGATAGATAGATAGATAGATAGATAGATAGATGAAAGCAATAGAATGAGAAATAAAGAAATATCAGAAATAGAAAGATAGACAAAAAGATTGCTTGGACCAGTTTCCTGATAGTAACAATGATGGACTATGTCTGCACAATGTGTGTCAGTCTCCACCAAGTCCTCCATGATGGGATCCCCAGATATTTTTTTAATGACAGCTACAGATAAAAAACATATTAAACCTGCTTTACAGATTACATTAACATGGTAACGCTTATGTGAAATGTTAGTGATTGGGTTTAGATCTACTTTAAAGACTTACCAACTGGAAGCTGCCATTGACTGGCCCCTAAGCTGAACTACTGTGTACTTTGTACTAGTTCTGGGGCAGTCATATTACTCATAGTGATACTGAGCAAGTGTTTTATTACATAAGTGTAATTATAAGAATATTTATAAGAATATTTAAACCCCATCACCCAACACTCATATAAGCTTAGCATATTAATTTAATTTCAAAATGTGCTGCAATATTTGTAAGTCTGCAGTCGGATAACCAGTGAAATGTCTTCAAGAAATAATACAGAAAGTCCAGTTGCCTTGATTTTTTTTACAGATATACCATTACCTGGATGAATGAGAACCTTCACAGACCGTCGGTATCATATTGCTAAATCTGCTTTTCTGTCTAAACAAGCAGAGAAATACACTCTTAATACAAGGCATAGCTGACTGTAAATAGATATGCTGTTTTTCTTAGTCTGCTTTTTCTATACTTCTATTTACATATAAATATGTCTTTTATTGAATAAAGCATCTGGCAAAGGTCGACTATTTTCACCTTTAAGGTTTCTAAACTCCCAACATGTCAGTTTCTTTAAAAGTTACCCTGTGTGTTACAAGAAGATTGTGTCGCACTCCCAGGTGTGTTGTTGTAATAAGAAACCAATACATTAGAAGGAACTTTCTTTGTTTCCCAGTGGCTCACACTAATAAGTCCGTTCTGCCAAGTTCAGTCCAGCAGAATGAGGAAGCGACAATTATTGATATTGTGCAGGAACGGGGAAAAGATAGCAAGTTACTTACAGCTTAATGACTGCACAGGTCGGCGGGTCCGGGATTACTCTCTTTGTTGTGGATGTTAATTTCTTGATAGTTTTGCTTTTTGACAGCAAGTGAATGTTACCTGGAACAAAAGCATTCGATGAGCTAGCTTCCAGCATAGTTGAAAACAAGTAAAGTTTCTGTATGTGTGGTAGACTTTTTGAGCTAAACATATAGTTATCAACATTTAGAACCTTCTAAAAGTGTATGTACAGCCAAAACGTATTTTTTTAGTTTAGGATTAGAGAGTTTTAGAACCTGTGCCAAGTTTTCATTGTTGTCTTTGTCTCTGCTAAATAGATGTCTCCACTCTGTATGTCCTGATGATCCATGCCTGATAACCCTTTTTTAAACCAAATCCCACTGTCTCTCTTTGCACCTCGGTTGTTCCTGTTTTTGGTCTGGTGGACAGATATCTATAAAAATGTATTATTTAATACCAAAAGTGTTAATATTCATTAAAACCTTCATCCTATCTCTTAATTATCCTGTTTGCTATTTTGAAAAGCCAGTATAAAGGAAAAGTGATGGTAAAAAAAACACATTCTGGGTTTAACCAATCGTTTTTGGCATATAAATATAAATTAATATTAGTCAACATAACTGAGGGTGTGGTAGGGATGTGCCCATTGAATAAATATTGTGCTGGAAGCTGCCCCCCTTTTCATCCCATAAAGTTAGGAGGCATGTGGTTACCATTGTCATTGAGACAGAAGGCGAGGTGTCCATTCACAAGAAAATATGCAAGAAGCTGAAACCTGCAGCAAATGTGGAATTCTATCCTTATATGAGGTCAATAAACTGAACTACTGCACTAAGTATATAGACATTATACTGTGCACTACCTTATTAAAAAAACCCATAGGAGTGCAAACATGAAATTGTTTGAACAATACACAATGCTTTAGATGACACTAAGATGGTAACTTGTTTGCATTTCATCTGCATGTGATAACTTTGCAGCTATTTTAGAGCAGATCATTATCACTTCTTTACACAATAACAGGGACAGGATTCAAAAAAAATATATGTATTGAAATTTTAGCCTGGGATCACAGCAATTTAAGAATTGGTGGATTTGTAAATGTATACAGCACTGTTCTCCATACCCAATACTTCCAGCAATACAACTAAACATTGGACTAGCTTGTTTAATGGGAGGAATAAGGGGCATATGTTGTATTTTTCTATTTAAAAATATATGTAAAAAACAGAACAAAGTAAAGATCAATGAAGCTGTTATCCAATAGCTGCAAAATGGACTGGTCCAAGTTGAATATCATATTGAGTAAATAATTTTGGTCATCTGTAGTGGTTACAAATTGTTTTAAATAATTGTTTTTTTTTTAAATGTATTGTTGTTACTATCAATCAATTATTATTTTTATAATTCAGGTTTATAATATTACTCTTGTAAAGAACTTTTTTATAAACAGATGTCTGATTACATAGTTTAGATAATATTATGTGTTAAACTAACATAAGGTGTTTTTTTTGTGCTTGTTTTACAGAATGGGTAAAAGAGAGATACAAAGCTTTATCAAATGGGTACTGGTTCTCACACTTTGCCTTTTAACCCTATGGGGAAGGATAGCATCAGCATCAACACATCACAGAATTCATTCAGGTAGGCCTTTTTTAATATAAGCAGATTAATGCTGAGTCAGACAACACTAATGACTGCCAACCAGTAGTCCTAATTAATTTCTTTCAGCAACGTTAAGTGTATTTCAACTTTTGCAGTTAAATTTAAGAAAACCCCACTGTACTTTTGCTATGTACTCCATTGCACCTAAAAATAATTTGCTTAGAATAGAAACAATGCAGAAATAAGGATGTGTGTGTGTGTGTGTAATATTAAAGTCAAAAAGATTTTAAGCTATTTAAAAGCTGATGAAATCACTTACAATGGATGATGCTCCTTAATGTTTAAAAGTTTAGTTTCCTGCAGAATCAGCTGGTCTCCTGAACATTGGCGGTTCCTATAGAGTCACCCATGTGTGTGCTAGTAAGTTGTGTGTGTCTAGACAAACACATAGGCACAGCAGCACAAGCCACTACCCTGCCCCCCCCTTCCTTCCTTCTCCAAGCTCGTAGATTGGCTGCTAAAGACTCTGCCATCACTTGTGATCTTGTACTGGACAGGAAGGTCAGGGAAGCAGAGCTAAGAAAGTTTGAGAGTTTAATACTACATTAAGGGACAGTTTTTGAACAGTGCATAAACATACAATGTACCACGCAAGCCTTAAGATCGTTAAGCTTTTACTAGGACAGACAGTGCTGCACATCTAGTTTACCACTGATAATGGAGATCCGTCAGCACAGTACAGACATGGTTAATTATGACAAACATAACTCCATATCCCCCTACTTAACATTACATAGAAGGGGAAAGTTAAATTAGATTTTTCAGCAAGTAAATGCGACTAAAAATATAAGCAGCAAATGTTTATTATTGTTGAGGGTTTTTATATGTGACTGGAAATATGTAGCAAATATTACATAGGTGTTTCTCCAGTTTGGCTACAAAGTTGGAAATACCCTTAAAGCAGACCTTGCAGTCAAATGTAAAGTCTGCTTACTGTCCAGGCCCCCACCCCTTCATAAATCACCTACTATCGGTAGGTGTAAAATGTACCTGTAAAAAAAATAGGGTTTATACTTACCTCACCCCTGTCTTTCTCACTTGGTGCCTAGGCATGAATGACATCACACTCCTTTTGGCTGGATCATGGGGAATACATAGCAGCCCACATCTTGTTAGAAGATGCTCTTACAATGGATTTCTAAAGTTTTCCAGTAAGATTTTGCCTGCTCTGCATTCCCCGGAATCTTCCTGGAATGAGTGATGTCACATTCAGAGATGGAGAAGACGAGGGTAAGGTAAGTATAAATCAAATGTCTTTTTCCCAGGTACATTTTGCACTTACTAGTCAGTGATTTGTAATGGGGGAGGGAGGTTGTGCAATCTGAGCAGACAGTGCGTTTTATTTCAAGGTGTGCTTTGAAGATTTAATGTAAAACATAGCAATTATGCATATTTTATATGAACAAATGGTATGTAGCACTTGATGTTGTTAAGTGATATTCCTTCTCTAGCTTTTCTTATAGGATGGAACATGATGGAAAACATTTACTGTTGTATTTCATATTATACAGTGTGTGTTACTAACAAAAGAACAAAAGCTCATCCAAGAGCAATGGAGATTTTACTGTGATCATCGTTGAAAGCTACTGCACTTGATATTACTAGTCATGATACAATAATTGTTTTATCGTGCAGCTGTCTTTTTTAATGCAAACTGAAACAAAATTGAGCAAATGTTTAATATTAGCAATGTTCACCTGCAATGAAGTTGATACTGTTTTTATTAAAGCTGTAACAAAAAGTATTTGAAATAAGCATGACATTGGTTAGGCGACGTTTCTCACTTCTCTTTTGAGAGTTGAATTTGGTTTAATGATGGCATCCTATTAGTTATAACAAAGACACTTTCCTCTAGTTCATTTACCACTTGCAGCACTGGATTTATACTTCCTCTCTCCCAAGGCCAGCTGTCTTGTGCTGCCCCCTCCAACTCCTAGTCAGTGGGCTAACCTTAACATCACTCTAATGAGATCAGAAACCATAACCACACAAGGCTGGGAATACATAGAAATACTGACAATTCACCCAGGTGAAAAATGAGGACCCAGATGGATTGCAGGCAAGGAATCTTTGAGAAACATGAGATTGTGTCATTGATAGACAACAACATGATGTGTGGGTGATTATGTGCCATCCCTAGCAACCTTGCCACTCTCATCCACAGCTTATGTTAGCATATGCACACTTTAATTGCATAGAAATAGTTTCTGAAGAATTTATTATACTGTATATGATGTAACTTATAATTTATTTACTATTAGTTTAAATTCCAAACTGTAACAATTTATTTTCTTTAAAAAGCACAAGTACCTCCTGTATCTGTTGGATGTACTTTAGATACTCCTTCCATTAGCTGACACAACTGTGCCACAGGGAGATGGTGCAGTAATAGGCAATCATCAGATATTTGGCGACTGTGGAGATATACAACAATAAAGTGCACAGCCACCTGCCTAGCTGACTTACAATCCAGCTGGTGGGGAAGTTTGGAACTGGATATCTATGGGTTGCCTTTGTGAAAAAAACATTAGCTGATTCTAAAAGTGGCTGTTGCTGATAATTGTATGCACATTAAATTTGCAAAGCACAATGTTATTGGATCAAAAAATACCTGAATAAAACAATATAGTGCACAGCCACCTGCCTAGCTGACTTACAATCCAGCTGGTGGGGAAGTTTGCAACTTAGCTGGATATCTATGGGTTGCCTTTGGGGAAAAAAAAAACATTAGCTGATTCTAAAAGTGGTTGTTGCTAATAATTGTGTGTACATTTAATTTGTAAAGCCCAATGTTATTGGATCAAAAAATACCTGAATAAAACTCATTATTAGTATACTATAGTAGATAGGAGAACTGGAGACAACCTTCATTATGGAATGTGCATATCAGACTTCATAACCATTGATATGCTTATACTTGTTAGAGGATAGTAATTCATTAAAGACTGACACAAGTATAAGAATGAGAGCATTTTCAAGAACATATCAGGACTGGTAGCTCACATATTTAGGTTGGTAGCTAATAACCCATACATCTCTCTGAATCATTACTGTTTAGTACTGAGGGATTTTTTTTGGGGGGGAAACGCAGTCCTAAGGGAAAGCTGTTGCACCTATTATAGTCTGTCAACTTTGCTTAGCCTATTAAATATAAGATGCTAGTGTGGTTTGATGAAATGTGAATGTAGTCAGGGAGAATCTTTGGTAGATTGAGCAGGGCATAAATATGTCTCACTGCTATATTTCAGTGTTGTCATTTATTTGATTTAAACAATTTAAAGCAGTCATGGCAAGACAATGAATGCCAGTGTAATGTACATTGTTTCCTTTGGTTTGTAAATCAATTCAAATGTGTATAAAAAGATTATGTGTGTTCTACTCTGGTGTGAAGAACCCAGCCCTGGCAATTCCTTAGTGCTGAATGCAATCCTGGTTTTCCTGGCCTGCAGTTCAATTAAATCCATTAAATCCACAAAGTGATGCTCCTAGTACTGTAAGGTAACTTAAATATAGCAGCTATAAAGTATACATCTACATACTTAGTGCAGTCAATGGGGTCAACTTGCTAAAGTGGATGTTGTTCAATAGCAATGTGAATATTCACTTTAAAAATGTATCTTAAATGTTGCACATTGAATGTTAGCGAATAAGGCTAAGCTGTGTTCACTTAGGTAGTCAGCTTTTTTCACTTACATTCACTTGGTAGGGGTATGTCCATTGCATAAATATTGTGCTGGAAGATGTCCCCCTTTTCATTTCATAAAGTTAGGAGGTATGTGGTGACCATTGTCATAGAGACAGAAGGGGATGGGTCCATCCACAAGACAATATGCAAGAAGCTGAAACCTGCAGCAAACGTGGAATTGTATCCTTATATGAGGGCAGTAAACTGAAATCTGACTAGTTGCTGTGAACTACTGCACTAAGTATATAGACATTATAGTGCGCATTACCTTATTTAAAAAGCCCATAGGAGTTCAACCATGAAATTATTTGAACAATACACAATGCTTTAGATGACACTTAGATGGTAACTTGTTTGCATTTCATCTGCATGTGATAACTTTAGAGCAGATAATTATCTGCAATAGCTATTTTAGAGCAGATAATTATCACTTCTTTACACAATAACAGGGACAGGATTAAAAAAAATAATATGTATTGAAATTTTAGCCTGGGATCACAGCAATTAAAGAATTGGTGGATTTGTAAATGTATACAGCACTGTTCTCCATACCCAATACTTCCAATGATAAAACTAAACATTGGACAGACAGTAAGTCTGATTTACAAAAATGTGATAGGAAAAAGCAAGTTGAAGTAGAAACACTGGAGCAGTGGTGTACAACAACCAGTAAGGGTTCACCTTTCAAATTAAGCATTCTTTTTGGTTGCTGTGGGTAACACCAGTTCTGGTAAACCATCTTGGTTTTTTAAATGTGTCCCTATTGCAAAGTCCGGTTTGCTGTAGACGCTTTCAGTAAAATTGTTGGACTGATAGGCCATCAAGGCACCACGTCCTGTATTGTTATATACACAGTAGAATCTTGATTTAATTGGACTTAAGTCCCCATTCACACCAGAGCAACAGCATTTTTCATGCTTTTCTAGTGCATTTTTGCGCATTTTTAATGAGTGTTTCAGCACATTTTAAAGGTGTTTTCTGTTCATATGCAAGAGCTTTTTAATGCTTGTTTTGAGCTCATGTTCAGTTGTCCATGAAAAGCAGTCTCAGCTACATAAACGCATTAAAAAGGCACAAGAATGCGCTGATTCAATTGAAGTCTATAGAGCAAAACGAGCTGATAGGTGCCACAAAAAGCTCATGGTCTATTTTAAACATTGGGCATATTGTTAGCATTTGCGTGAACGGCCCCTATAGGAATACATGGGATTTTGATTTGCATGCATTTCAGCGTGGAAAATAATGATGCACCACGAAATGCCCTGGTGTGAAGGTGCTAGTAAAGTGACAATTGTGTATAAAACAGGTTTCAAAAATTTCTCCCAACGATAAATACATATTAGAACGTTTAAAAAAATGATTTGCTTTGAAATGGTTTGACATAAATCCTATGTGATAGATATCAAATAATACCTTCATAGACCACCCTGAATTATTTACTGTTCAGCTACACAAATTGCATTAATAGCATCAGATAACGTACATATGACAACAAACATAATTGATCAAAATCACAGATAGTGTATTCTTATTTGGGGAGAGCTGAACCATGCAGTGGAACAGGATTGGCTTAGCTCAATGCATTTACCAAATCTGATGAGCTGCTCTTCATCAGAAGTTGTATAGAAGTCCAATAAACCCCAGGTGGGGGAACGCAGAAAGAGCACAAGGATTAAAGGAGCTTCTCTGCATAATGGTAATCCACTTTCTGAATCTCTTATTTGAAGATTTGGCCATAGGATTACTTAGATGAACCGTTTATAAGGTCCTTTTGTTTATGCACACACCCCAGCAAAGATTTTGCTTACAGTCACAATGTCCCCAATCTCAAATTGCTGCTTTGTCCTCTGACTCCTGTGTCGGCAGCCTCTTCAGGCTGACAGATTCTGTATAACGTAGCATCTTTTAGCCAATTTACACCTAGACTTCTTTAAAAAGAGGTCACATGCTTCTTTCTAAAACATGTCTCAGATAAGGGAACTTGCTTCCTCTGAAACTGATATTTACCAACATTGCAGTATTGAATAATTTTGTTGGATTGGTCTTTTAAACTTTTCAGGATAGAAAAAGGTATTTTGGGGCAGATGTCTAAGATATATTTTACCATTCTAATTTTTTTTTTTTATGAGTCTGTTGTTAAGTCTTGTTCACATAGGAGTTTTAGACTGATAACTATAAAGCTTTATTTGTCTAACAGGGCAAATCTAAGGGCAGCTGTCCACCCAAAGACTGGTGTTTACTTTCTCCACTGAATGATGGACCGACATAAACCTTTCAGCACAGCAGGTTGTAAAACAAGGCTATAAAATCCCTAGGCCCATAGTACATATCCTTAGGAAAATATTATGTTTGGTGCAGACTTGAGCCCGAAGTGAGATTTTATTTGCATTGCTTAAAGTGCTGGAGTACAGCAGTAGAAAATATTCTAAACACATTTAAAGTACAAGGAAAGGCAAAACGCAACCAATGTCCTCCTGGCACTTCCAACCCTGCTCAATGTCTTTCTTCATGAAAATGACCTAAAATGTCAACACTAAAGTGATGCAGGGAGGGGTCAAAGGTCCGATCCAGACTAAACACTGTGGGAGCAAACTCCAGAATTACAGTGCTGTTCATTAGCGGAAGCATTGTAAGTACCCAATCAGTACACACACCTACACACATAATGAGGTGGGGATGCTTCTGGATACAAGAACATTGCGGCATTATCTATTTGAAAGACTGTATAAGCGTTGTTGGTCCATTACTGGGACTCCATTACTAAATAGGAAACTAGCAGGATCAACGGATAATTGCTGTATAATAAAAAACAATTAAGTCATGAGCACAATATGATTACTGAGCTATTATGGGAAACTGCTGACACAACAAATTGTATGTTTGCCTGTAGAGACACTTTAAACTATACATATTTAAAATGTTAAATATTTAAGTCAAACACACACATGCTTTGTGTTTTTAGTTTGTGATGTTTTTTAGTTATATATAAAGTATGTTCAGTACTACTCAGGTCTTTGCTGTACTAAGTCACACTTTCCCCACATGTTGGCACACTGTCTGTTAACTAGTGAAATCCACCAATTAGAAAGAGAACGCTATGGAGGGGACACCTTAAAGTGTATTTCCACATTTGCAGTCAAAATTGAGAAAACCTCTTTATATGTTTGTCATGTGTTCCTATTCACACAGTATTTCTAAAAATAATGTTTCAAAAAATATTTCCTACCTTTTAGATATATTTTAAAGGCATTTCTCTCTCAATTTCAGTAACAGGAAACTTTGTCTGTAATAATAGAATGACTTAGGACAGGCTAAGTCCCCCCTCATTAACATTCAATTGGGTCTACTCACTAAGCTGCCGTAGGCAGCCGAGTGAATGACCCACCTGAAGCGAAGGGAGCCGAATGCTGTTCGGCTAATCACTTCAGGCTGGTACGGCTGATTTCAGCCGTATATAGGCTGAAATCAGCCGTACATCGGGTGGCTTCGGGTCAGCCGAACATGCTATGGGAGTGTGCTATAGCTAGTTTGCTATTGGCTATTGCAAATTGAAATAGCCAATAGGAATCTAGCAAGGCATTCCTATGGTGAATTTTTTTTTTTATTATTCTGACGCCAGCCAACGGCTCCATGTCAGAATAAAAAAGAAAAAGCAGTGTTTCTCTCCTTGGCAGCCGGGAGACTCCCAGAGCGCCTGGGAGATTTAGGCTGTCTGGAGACCAGTGTCCCTGGTTAGCTGGTAACCAGGGACGCTGATCTCTCTGCAAGTGGCCGGAGCCAGCCGTAAGCAGAAGGATCAGCCGATCAGCCGAAGCTACGGCCTGATCCTTCTTCTGCTTTGTGAATAGACCCCGTTGTCTTCAGGGCTTTTTTTTTTTAAATTGACAATTTTTATTAACTTTTTTTGTTACGTAAGATTTACAGAGATGACAAAAAGACAGAAAATATGAAACAATGACCAGTATAACATGCGGACCATAGCCATGTAAACATTACACAGCAGCCAACTGTGCATAGTTGAATCCCTTGCAAAGTCAAGTCCTTATCCAGGGGAAAGACATGTAACCTTCATAAGTGGAAAACAAACTAGCTAGCAAGGAATACCGTTACCATGTAGAAAAAAAAAAAATATATGCAAAACATTATAGGTATACACCCATTTCCCACACATTACCTAATTTTAGCAGTAAAATGGGAGTCTTCAGGGCTTTAACCCTTTGTTAAGACATAAAGTCCTGCTCATCTGTTTTACAAGTGCTAATAAAATCTGCCAGCACAGTACAGACAGTTAATTATTTAAAACAATATTCCCCTCAACCCCACAGACAGTGAGGACTAAGCAGGATTTTTTAGTCTTGGAGTTAGCACAAAGAACATCTAAAAAATGTAAGCTGCCATTTTTTTTGTAAAGTTATGCTATATGTATATGTATACGTAACAAATACAAAATGGGCACTATACCAATTTGGCTGCAAACTATACCTTAAGGAGATGAACAAAATCTCTTTCACATTAAGCCTAGACTGGAAACAGTAAATATTAAGTACACATATGAAAACCATCAAGCTTATGGGTTTCATATGCTTACTTAATATTTACTGTTTCCAGTCTAGGCTTAATGTTTTTCATATTTCCCTACATCTGCACACTTTGGTATATTACCACTAAATATCTTTTTAAACAATTTTACACGTACACTGTTTGCTTTTAAATATTTGCCTTATCCACGTCCTAACTGTGAAAGGGGAAAAAAAAGAAAATAACGATCACCATGATTTTATTTTCATTTTATCTGTTCTCTCGTCTGACAAATTATATCATCTAAAGCTATTCCCTTCATAAATTGGCAAGTGCAGCAAAAGTCAGCTGCTGCTACTGTCTTATAGAGTAGGCAAACCAATCTCACACTAATATTACTTAATAAACCTACATATTTAGCAGCTGCAGACATAAATTGGCTACATGTACCTTTGATCGTGCTATTATGTGTTTTTTTCCTTCACTTTTAGACAAGTAATAGCTATGGAACAATCTACAGAGTTCAGTTATTATGGGTTATGGTTACTGCTGTATTTTCTGTACACTGTAATTTAATGTGGTTAGGTTCACAAGACATTTAACAATTTCTAACAGGGTTTTGCTCTCCAGTGTTCAGTGTGCCCAAATTGGACACTTCTGTAAATCCTCACAGAAGTATAAGTTGTTCTTTCATTAGTAGGAATGGGCCTGACAGTGTAACGCTTATGTTCTTCCAATTTCTGGGAACTAGATTACAAAACATATAATTTAGAGCAATAAAAATAGAAAAGCCACATTGGAGGCAGATACAAACTTTCTCTTCTGGCCAGCATCATAGTACTCCATTGTGTATATTGTTGATTTATTGTAAGATTCAGCCCTACATAGACACTCCACCACCTATAGAGAATTGTTTGATAATAATTAGTTTGTGTAAGCACTCTACAAGCTCTCAGGTAGGGAAGATGGACAGTAATCTGGAAACCTTACAGTATGCATGTAAGTGGACATGTTGGGTAAAAAGGGAGTCTTATGGGGACTTGGTTGTTCAGTTCCATATTGCCAGATACACAATGAACAAGTAAATGTTTTATAACATATGTAGCATGAGATAGATGGCAGAGAAGGTGTCATGCACAGATTTTTATTAGAGAATCTTGTCAATGTTTACTGATGAAATGTTAAAGTGTGCCTATAAACAGTAAGGGTCTGATTTATAAATCTTCCACCCAGCGTTTACCTGGGTGAATACCATTCAAATAGTGCAAATATCCTAAGGCCCACCCTGAGTGGGTACCTGTATGAGGAACCATTTAATTTCTAATGACACATTTTTGTTCCTATTAGGGAATCCACATAATGCTATATTATATACAGTATCCTCCAAGAGAAATTGAAGTTGTCATATAACTCAGCTCAGGATATTTTTCTTATTCACAGAGAGTTCACTGGTAATGACAAGTAATGCCAGAGCCTTTGTGTATTTCCACAAAACCAAGCCAACCATATTCTTCATTTTAACAACTTCATATATTCTGAGATTATCTGGAGAGCTAGAATTGTTACCTACAATGACATAAGGCAACAACATAATTCAAGAACTCATTTGACTAAGGAATATGGCTGACAGATACAACATAAGATGATAAATACTACTCTACCTATATCACTTACTTTGAATGGAGACATAGAACCTGTGTGAATTAGATGTCCCTTGTTACTTGTTTCAGTTTAATTGGCAGATTGCAGATGTTTGCTGAATTTATAACACCTGCATGTGTGACTGCCTTATCTTTGGCTCTCACATCAACATAATCCCTTAAAATCTTTTGTAAACACTGTTCATAGAAAGAATTCCCTACATTATGCAATCAGTAGTCTTGCTGCATTGTAAAATTAAAATGTATAACTCGGTAGCATCAAGTGATGCATGTACCGCTACTTCCTTCAAATACAAAAAGCACAAGGCTTATTTTAGACAGCATCTCCCATGCAGTGTACTGCCGCAGTGTATCAGGAGAATCAACTCACGCAGGCAGAAAACTGAGCTTAATATCAATAAAAGCATCATACATCGTCTTGTATATTGGTTCCAATATTGTCAGCAGCGCTTTGCTGAATCGCTGCAGACTTATTTGTCTTTCGAGTTGCACATACAAAAGTCAATGAAAATGTGATTTGCAAACACCCTTCTGGTTTTTAGGACATTTCATTTCCAACTCCAGAGAGGAATTGAAAAGCAGATTTAGCATAATGTTGGTATTCTGTGAAGCACATCGGCTGCTGTAGGTTGACTTAACAAGTAAGGGAAGCAGGCTGTATCTTGAGATTTTTGAGCAAAAAGGCTTTAAATCTTATTTATATTCTGCTATTATTTCAGAAGCAACTGGAATTTTAAGACAAGTTACTAATTATAATTAAACTAATTTTCATGGAGTGTTATGACAAATCTTGAAAGGCAGCAGGGGTTAATAAAGAATGAACTGTGTGCAAAATTCCTAGCACTGTTGCCCACTGGGGCTTTTCTCAGATCTCCAAACAAACTCTGTGGCTCCATATATTAACTAGCTTTGCAATGGATATTACAAGGCAATGAAAACTAGGGGGGTTCATGCAATCATCTTTCTAAAGTCACATAATTGCAGTCTCTGGGGAAGCATTCATCTCAGTAAAGACACAGTAGGGTTAATTTACTAAAGTTTTAGAGGCTGTTCACTTAGCAAAAGGAAAGTTCACTCTGCAAAGTGTATGTTCATGTTAAAAAGTGAATGTTAGTAAATAAGGTGAACTTGTGTTCTATTTAAATACCCTAACATGTGCAGAGAAATTAAAAAAAAAGTGGTTTGTTGATTGATGTGAACACAGCTTTATTTGCTCAGTGAACATTTACTTTGGAAAGGGAACAGCCTGTAATGCTTTAGTAAATCAACCCTATTGCCAAGAACAGAGAATTATAGTGTTCCATCAATCTCTTCAGTATAAAAATTTATAAAACATGTCATTCAAATGTATTAGGGATGCTGTATAAGGTAATTTTGAAATTGATGGCAGCAACACGTCTCAAAAATGTTGGGACATGCCTTGTTTAACAGGGTGTAGCATCCCCTCTTCTTTCAACAACACTCTGTAAACATCTGGGAACTGAGGAGACCAGTTGCTAGTTTGGGAGAGGAATGTTGTCCCATTCTTGCCTGATATAGGATTCTAACTGCTCAAAGGTCCTAGGTCTTCTTATTTTTCACTTCAAGGTGCTCCAATTATTTTCAATTGGTAAAAGGTCTGGACTGCAGGCAGGCCAGTTAAGCACCCGGACTCTTTTACTACGAAGCCATGCTGTTGTCAGAGATGCAGTATGCGGTTTAGCATTGTCCTGCTGAAATATGTAATGCCTTCCCTGAAAAAGACATCATCTTAATGAGAGCATGTGCTACTCTAAAACCTGGATATATCTTTCAGCATTGATGGTGCCTTTCCAGATGTGCAAGCTGCCCATTCCATTTGCACTAATCCACCCCCATACCATAAGAGATGCAGGCTTTTGAATTGAGTGCTGATAACTAGCTGGGAGATTCCTCTCCTCTTTAGTAGGGAGGATGTGGTGCCCATGGTTGCCAAAAAGAATGTAACATTTTAATTTGTCTGACCACAGAACAGTTTTCCACTTTGCGACAGACCATTTTAAATGAGCTATGGCCCAGGAAGTGGTGTTTCTGGATCATGTTCAGATATGGCTTCTTCTTTGCATGATAAAGCTTTAACTTGCATTTTTGCATGGCACGGCGAACTGTGTTCACAGATTTGTGGAAGTATTCCTGAGCCCATGCAGTGATATCCATCATTGAATCATACCTGTTTTTAATGCAGTGCTGTCTGAGGGCCCTAAGATCATGGGCATCCAATATTGCCTTTTGGCCTTGTCCCTTGCACACAGAGTATATTTGTAAAAAATAAGTCAAGGCAACTGGACTTGCTGTATTTTTCTTGAAGACGTTTCACTGGTCATCCAACCGTCTTTCTCAATTCAGAATTACTTAATAATACCTCCTAGACTCCAATTATGCAAATGCAATCAACAACTGATTGTGAATAACAGATTATATGGATTGGAGTAACACTCACCATATTTATTCCCAGATAATTTTTTTGTACAAGTCATTCTGAATTGAATAAGCCGGTTGGATGACCAGTGAAACGTCTTCAAGAAAAATACAGCAAGTCCAGTTGCCTTGACTTATTTTTTACAGATATACCATGAACTGAATGAATGAGAACCTTCACAGACATCGTGCACACAGAGATTTCTCCAGATTCTCAGAATCTTTTGATGATATTATATGTTGCGGAGGAAGATATATTTAAAGCTTTTGCAATTTTACATTGAGGAACATTATTCTGAAATAGTTCGACAATTTTTAGATGCAGCTTTTTACAGATTGGTGAACCTCAGCCCATCTTTACTTCTGAGACACTCTTGACTCTGTTAGGCTGGGCACACACCTTACAACCATCGCAAGACTTTTGTCTTGCGATGGTTGTAAGGTACTTAAAAAAACGTATGATCTGCCTCATGGATAGGCAGATCGTACTTGCGATGATCGCAAACCACGCCCCCTGAGGGGCGGGCTTTCGATGGCCGCAATGCCGAACGGGCAGTGTGCGCTTGCGCACACCGGCCCATACGGCTTTTATCTTACGAACATGCTACACCCCCGCCGAACATACAGAGGACAAAGATTTATAGAAACGGAGAGTGGGGGGCTATCTCAAATGCATTAAACACAGGTTGATTGTGGTGTGCAAAACAAATGCTATAAAGAGCTAAAAAAATAGAGATGCCTGTTGATTATGTGTTTAGCTGAAGCACTAAAATCTTGAGGAATGCTGAATTAAGTTTGACTTGCTTAGAAGAACATTGCATGTATGTATATAGCATTATGAAGGAAACCGAAAAAACCTCCTTTGTATCATAGATAAGCATGCACATAGAGACTAGCATTGCACTAGAGCGCCATCTACAGCTCAAAAGACAAATTACACAAGTATATCAGTATATGCTGTTGAATTTCCAACAATGCCTACCATGGACAGTGGAGATGCTTGTGTGAGTGTGGGGGCACACACACATACAGGGATTCAGCTCAGTGTCTCTGCGCATGTTGGAAGAGCAGGCTCAGTAGCACTGAGCAGAGTGTCCTGCCCAGCAGCTGCACCTGTCACACAGGCAGGTACAGTGACCAGCAGCGTGTGATCAGTGCACTTTAAATTAAAGGTGCCCATACACCTTACAATTATCTGCAGATTTTCTGTGGTCAGATGGAAAAAGTGCAACAGATTGGCCCAGGTGGAGATTACTCCATCCACACAGTTAAGTGTAGATGGAGGAATCCGTTGCACCTTTTCCATCTGACCACAGAACATCTGCAGATAATTGTAAGGTGTATGGCCAGCTTAAGGCTCTGGATCCATGAAGTGGAAAGCTCTGCATCCGTAAAGTAGCTTGGTGGCTGTGTCTGCCTATGTGACAGGTGCAATGACTGAACAGGGAACTCAGTAAAGATGAACTTGGGATTTTATTAGGCCCATCTTTAGTAAGCTGTACTAAGGAAGGAGAGTGGACACTGCAGCCTCAGTTCCACCCCAACTGTGCCTTCATAAATGTTGCCTGAAGCAGCCACCTCATTACATGTGACACTAAAGACTGTGTAGACATTCTTTGTTCTTTGCAACACAAATGCATCAAAGCAATCTATCTTTCCAATAGAATTCTTGTTTTTTCTCTGTTATACTAGTATATGTTTCTGTCTCTTCTCCCTGGTCTACATTACCCTGGTAAACTATCACCGTCATACTGATTGATCATAGCAGAAAAGCTTTCTCTTTAGGGGAAAGATCAGTTGGTTTTTAATGACTCATTTTATGTCCTTTTTATACATATTTTTGGCTGCCGTAGGGTTGTATGCTCATTGAGGGTATGCTTTAAGTGATATGACTGGGCATTATTATGACATATTAGTCAATAAAAAGATTGTTCTGCAATTAGATAGTGCCCAAGTACAATCATCTTGTAATTCTTACGTTTATTCAAACACTTTTGATGTCGCTGACTGTATTACTGAAAACCATTGTTTCTCTGCATTAACCTATACAATGAGCATCATTTTTATATTAAAGGGGAAATATGTAGACATGTGCACCAGCAAAAAAATTGTTTAGTTTCGTTTAGTTTTTATTCGGATTTTGCATATTTCGTTTTTCTTATTCGGGTCCGCAATTGAATTCGTTGAGGAATTCGGAAGAAATTTGTTAACCGTAGTCGTTTTTCTGATTCGGGTCCGCAATTGAATTCGCTTCGTGTTTCGGCCGAAATTTGTTAGCGGTAGTCCGGTCGAAATTTTGTTTATTGGACAAAATTTCGTTAGCAGCAAAGATGAAAAAAAAAAGCGTGAGGTTCCCCCCCAATTCATACCAGACCCTTTAGGTCTGGTAGGAATGTTAGGAGGGACCCTCCCCAAGTAAAAACCAAAAAAAACCAAAGACTCAATTTTTTACTATTCCTTTTAAAAACATTTTTTTTTTAAAATGGCTCCATCGATGTAATCCAGCGTCAATCACGATGCACGACCCCCGCCGACCTGCCAAAATAAAAGAAGTTCTGCCGCATGACGACCACCCGAACCCGACGAAAACTCACTGCAAAATGCCATTCAGCCCGAATGTCAACAGATGGGCGGAGCGAGCCATGACGTCACGGCTTGCTCCGCCCATTTCACATTCTCA
>NW_017306544.1:1275874-1321225 GCF_000935625.1 Nanorana parkeri
GCTCGCTCCGCCCATTTGACATTCTCAGCCGTCAAATACTACATAGCATTCGGAAACGAAACGAATCGCACATGTCTAGAAATATGTTTTCTTACTAATTCTGTGTACATTATAGGTGAATTTGGGGAACAAAAAACCCCTATTATAAGCCAAAGTTATCCTTTGCAACATAACATAAAGCACATCTAGATGGGGGCTATATTTATGATGCCTGTAATATAAAGTGTTGTCAGGAGTATTAGATTGACATCTTTTCTGCAGAAAGAGTTGTCTTCTGAAAAATTGCATTGGTATTACATGGAGAAAGTCAAAACTGCTTGAGTGGAAGGCTGCCTTAATAATTCCTTGCATCAGTAGCTCCATAGACTTTAATGGACTGCCATTCCTTGAACTTAGAACCATTCCATTAAAATGTCATTTCTTGGTCCAGAACCCTGAAAACTCCCTCATTTGTGTCTTTTGACCATGACAGCATTATATTATCCTAGAAAATGCGAGACAGAGATTAAAGTGTAAATTAATCTTTATGTTCTGATAAGAAATCCATCTATATTTTAATTAGTTTACATGTTGCTGAGCAAGCCATCATATTGAACACATTTAAAATTAGCATAAAACAGAGATATTGGAAATCAGCAGAATTATTGGCAATTAGGATTTAATTGAAACTTAGCCCTCTGAACTAAAATAGTATTCTGAGAGGTTGTATAATGTGTCTGTATGTCAACAAAGCAAAGCAGTTTATGAGCTGTGACCTAATGTCCTTGGCTGAAACAAGAAAAAATAATATTGCTTACTAATCAATTCCTTTAACTGTAAGCTGTTAGATAAGCCATTGTTCAAATGTGTATCTTCTGCTTTACATATTTTAAAATACTGTCAAGGTTTATCATATTTTATTTCCTAATCTCAAATTTAAAATGTTGTACTGTAATCTATGGCTAAAAGGACGACACCAATATGCCTTTGAATTTCCCCATATCATATTTTCTAAAGCGTGGGATTCACTAGGAACAAGCTGCATGCAGCAGAGGCCATGACTTGGTTCCAACTTCATAGCTCTGGCATACTCCTGCCATCCAACTAACAAATGTGACACCTCAGCAGAAAATAGAGGTTTCCCATTGAATAGTGGAATGGTTAACAAAACTTGGAAGTCTGAGCCAAGGCTAAGCCTTTTCTTACTTTATGTAGCCAGGTTTCAGGGTTCATGGGCTGCCAAGGAAATGGTTCTGGGACAATAAAATATACTTTCATGGTGCCTAGATTTAAGCAACAATACAAGTTTGACTTTCTGTGACATTTTTACTTTAATGTTAGCTGCACATAAAATTTTACAAGTAAAATATATTAGAAGCTATGATAATACCTTAAAGTGATATTAAACCCTCAGATTTTTTAACATAAACCAATACTGTAATGCGTGCCTTACTGTAATCCATGGTAGTTTCCCTTCTCTTTGATGCTCTTCCTTTTAAATCTGTATCTCTTCTCATGCTTGGGGAGAACTTCCCTTTGCAGTTGAGTGCCTCTTCCTGTAGTGCTGGCTCAGGTTGCAAACGTACACACAGACACCATGTAGCCATTCCAGAGACAAAGCAGTCTGCTGTGAAACAGAAGTTCTGCAGAGCATGAGAACAGATACAGATTTAAAAGGAAGAGCAGCAAAGAGAAGGGAAACAACCATGCATTACAGTAAGGCACACATTACAGTATTGTTTTATGTTAAAAAATCTGAGTGTTTAATGTCACTTTAAGTGTTAATACTGGACTTTCTAAAGCTAAGTGAAAAAACACTATAGTTAAAGCTACTACTATTAACATCATTTTCATGCTGATACCACATAATGTATCTCTTTAGTATGGCATTGTAAAAAGTCTTGGATTATTCAGTAAAGCATTTCAAAGTATAATGATGGCAATGGGCAAAATTGAATAACCAAAAGCAACCAATTCAAACACCATCTTGCATTGATATCACAATAGCAAGCTGAAATATTTTGATTGCTATGTGGTTCAGAACTTTGCACATTGGAAGCATATAGTTAACTGTACAATGGACATTTGAATGTCACAGTGACAAGGCTGTTGTTTTTGGTTGACAAAAGATCCAACAACAAAAAAAAACTATTTTTCTTCTGTCACCAGTGGAACATTATGGAAATCAGTTCATATTATTTGTTTAAAAAAAACAGCAGCATGATGTTATAGCTATTCCAGTGTGCATTCAAAAGATCATACTAATATTACGCATACATAAAAGAATGGTTCTAAACTTTAAAAAACTCCACTCCATACCTGATTTGCATGCAGGCAGTTTGGTGCAATCCAGGCCTATAGTAATACTGTGATTCATCTGTTCCTATTATAATCAGGGGGTAGAGATGAAAGAACTTGATCAAGGTCAAATCCCAATTTGTCATATCCAGTTTGCTCATCTCTGGTTTCTAAGTTGTTCCAGTACAATCAGCATACATTTGTATTCACAGTGAACATCTTAATTAAACATGTAATAGTAACCTTATTTAACAACACAGCATAAACTGTTCAAGTGATTGCTGTACAAATAATAGTTTTGGTAAGTATATATTGCTTGAATCAGTTCTTGATTCAGCTGAGACTTTGTTCATCACTCAATCTCCTATGCATGACGTGATGAAATAATAAATGATGAAAACTTTATAATAAATGATAACCTCTGTTAAATAATTTTCTATGTCTATATTTTTTATTTTATTGAATAGCAGTTACTGAATCCAATGGTGTGCTTTTTTTGCCCTTAGCTTTTGGCAAATTACCACCTCTGCTTCTCATATTCCTTTAAAAAAAAAAAAAGCCAAACCAATCTGCTTCTGATGAGTTTCCAATGATAATGAGCTACTATCAGTTCAAAACTATCAACGATAAACAATAGGTGGGACATGAGTACATAAAATATCCCGAGATCACAAACACAGACCAATACCCAATTCTGGTTATTGTCCAGGCTGTAGAGTGCTATGATGAGGAAATGCTTACCAGTAAAAATAGTATAATGCTGAAATAGTTAATCAATAATGGTGCTAAAAAGGCCTTAATAATGACAGACATGCTTCTCATCAAAATGTGAGACTGAATGTGTATAAAAAGCCATAGTTTTTTTGTAGTTTTGGATACGGTAACTATGCCATGTTTTCATTGTTGTTGGTGTCCATGCAAGGGAGATTTTCCATCTTTACTTGTCCTATTGACCATTGCCACTGACAATGAAAGTAATGAGAAATATAAGAGTTTCGGTTGTTATTAGATCAGCAACAGAAGGAAGTCTTTCAATTAAGTCAAAGTCTTTTAAGGCAAGCTTGCTGTAATGATAGCTGCCCTAATAAAGGATTTCCCTTACATTGGATTTCAAAAGTTTTATTGTTTTCTTCAACACACAAAATCACAAAACACACCATTACTCAGAAGGGGAGAAAAAAAGAAAAAAAAAAAAAAGGGGGGAGAAAAAAAAAAAAGAAAAAAGAGAGAAAAAAAAGAAAAAGAGTGCAATATTAACATCAACAATAACAGTTTAATTTAATTTAATTTGATTTTGATTCTTTTGGTCGGGATGGGTTAAGGTCCAAACTCTACCCTTTTTTTAACCTCCTTCCCCCTTCTCTTTCCCTTTCCTTCTCTTTCCCTTCCCTTTCCCCCCCTTATGTCATTACATTATTTTAGTTGTATAGGCCAGCCAGGGCCCCCAGATCTGATCGAATTGTGAAATAGAAATTAAATGCCCTCTCAGAGTGGCTTTATGAGCTTCCCAATTGCTAATAGGGGAGGTGACCGATGGAGTATTAATAGAAAAGTATTCAGTAAGGAGGGTCTGGACCTCCGCTACCACCCCAGGGTCACTAAGTAGTGATTCGTTAAGTCTCCAATGATATGGTCCTCGAGCAGATTGGGCCAATGAAGAGGACATCACCACCATTGCATGATCTGACCATGGGGTTTCTCTAAATAATTTCCCTTACATTGGAAAGATTTTCCCTCCTTCCTGTTGTGTCTACAAAGGAAAATCTTCCTAATGTCAACCAGATGAGAAAAGAAAAACATGACAGGCATTTTAAACATTATCTGCTCTATACAAAACTAAAAAAAAGAATGACAAGTTTTGGCTTTGGATATACTTTAAAATAAAAAAACTGTTAACAAGCAATCATGAACCAGCTGTCCAGACTATGGGAATGCATTAGTTATGTGTGGGCATTTGTCTCTTAGATTAAAGTTCCATTATAGTTGATTGTTTTTCTTCCTCATAATGGTCCCTTGAGGAGGCTATTTGCTGTAGTCTATAGACAGTTTTGAAACCATCTTATCCTGTTAAAGACATACGTGCTAGAATATGCTCATCCAATGTGAACTCCAACAGTACGCACAGTTCTGTGGAAATGTAAGTAATAGATCTGTTATAAGTAGTATAAAACTGCATCAATTGTAAACCTTAATTTGTTTGTGCAGGAATGTTATGATAGAAAGGTGCTACAGGTCCACGTTTATTGTTTACTGGTGTCCACTTTGGCATTACAAGTGTTAACAGAATTTGTTCTAACTGAAATCTTTTCTTGAAGCCTATTACACATCAAAACCCAGCAGGAAACTTCTGTGTACTCTTAACATCCAACCTATCTCCTCCTTTCTTCCTCCTTATCGACAAAGGATTTTAAATGCCCTGATTAGCAGCGCGTATTTTAATTTGGCTTCCGTATTCAAAGAGTCTCTGCAGATCGGAGATTAAGACATTTTGAGATGAAACAGGGGAAGGCTTCGCTCCAGAATGACTCATCTGGAAATTAATTCCACACAAGTTGACAAGCTGTAATTGGTGCTTGGAGTTTGCATCTTCTCATAGGCCCATTAGTAGGATGTTGACAGGAACTTTAAATTGAACTCATTAGTGCTTATCATAGTGACTCCCATATATTAATGAGTATTCAGCATTAATCTTTGCCTTTGTTTATGCATACATAATACACCTTAGAGCTTGTTTTACCTCCCTTACTGTAATACTGTTTTATGAAGGGAAAAAAATCCTTGATATATCCTGCCCTGTGAAAGATACAGTTTGATAATTTTGAGTACTTTTATGTGCCTTAAACAATGAAAACGAAAATGGTCCAGTGTTTAAAAGTTCTCTTTTTGAGGTTATTGTTTTGTTAACTCTGTTTCCTTTCCAGATATAAGGGAATTGAATAATATTTACATTTAAAGAATATGTAAACCCTAACAATGAACTTCTCGTATTTTCTTCCTTTTGGTCTGTTAAATATATTATTGAAGTGTTTTATTATATCTATTTGATAAGTGCAATAAATACATGTTGATCCTGCTAGAAAGCCACCGCTGTCCTGTGCTTGCTGCAGTGTTCTCTAAAACATGGTTATTAGGAAGTGTTTTAGAACTAAAGAACATTCCACTTTAAGTTATTTAGATGCGGAGAGGAGCAGGAGTTCTGTAGTCCTAACACACTGTGGGTTGATTTACTAAATCAACTGAGGCTGTTCATCTAGCAAAGTGAATTTTCACTTTGCAAAGTGAATATTAGTGAATAAAGTGATGTTGAGTTAATTTTGAGTAGCCAAACATGTGCATAAAAAATGTAAAAAGTATATATTTCATAGTGTTCTGTCTCTGGCATTAAGAAATTACAGGCTTACCTACCCGCAATATCAAGTTAGGACAGAAGATCGAACTGAAGAGAAAATCTATCTACTTACAGCAGCTTAGATTGTTTTTTTTCTTTAATAAACTCCCAACATCCTCTCCAAAGAGATGGAAACAAGAGCATTTTGGGTGTTTGGACTCCATTTTAGGACTGAGTAGAAGACAACCCACTTCCATCCGCAGCACGTATCTGAAGGAAAGAGCCCAAAATCCCTTTAGGGAACATCACTGGCATCGACTGACTTGTTTCCCTGTATATTTGTGAGCTAACACTATATTTACATGTTTCATTGATTGTATATTTCAATTTTTTTTTCTCACCAGTTTCACCTCACTCTGTTAAAGAATCAAGATTTTACTCAATCTGGCTTATTACAGAATAGGAGTGTTTAGCTGCATGTCAAGTTATACACAGGGTAGTGGGGACAGAACACATAACATATGGTTGTGTATCTAAAGTGTACTTCCACTTTTGCAGCCCAGTTGTGATTACACATGCTTTATATCTTTTATGTGTTCCTATTCACATAGCATCATTTTAAAACAGCTGCTTACTTCTTTACTTGCATTTTACTTTGCTTAAAAATCCCACTTTATTTCACCTTCTAAGTAATGCTAAGGAGGGTGCTGGGGAGGTAATGTTTATCATAATTAACCCTGTCTGTACTGTGCTGGCAGATATCATTATCAGTTGTAAACTGCTCCGAAGAAACAACTAGCAAGTAGTACTTTTTAAGATTATTTTCAGGTATATTGTGTAAATGGGAGCACACAACAAACATATAGCGGAGGTTTCTCAAATTTGACTTCAAAAGTAGAACTACACTTTAAAGTGAAAACAGCTTACCTTATTCATTAACATTCACTTTACAAAGTGAAAATACACTTTCTTTTAGTGAATCAATCCTAATATCAAATCGTGTGCAAAAGAAATAAAAAAATAGGATTTTTAATAGCACATGATAGGATGATCGCACGGATTCATGTCATTCAAAAATAAAAATTTAGTTTGCTAAGTAAACAGCCTATATGAGTATATCAGTACCATTGTGTTAATAGTCATCCATCGAAAAGATCAAAATTATTTATAAAATTGTACAAATTATTTACAAATCCAGAGTACATTAAATATTTTAGGTAACTAAACATTGGTTGCCTTCTTTTAGGTTACTAAACATTGGTTGCCTTCTTTTAGGTTACTACACATCGGTTGCCTTCTTTCTTATTAATATAAAAATCCTTACGACATCTGGAAGATTGTGAATTTCCAATAGAGTGTCAAAACACATTTTGTATTTATATGTTAAATACATAATTTGAAAAATCTGTTAATCTTATCAGAACAATACAGTAAACACAACCACTTATCTACACTACTATGAAAAAATGGAAAATAATTATAATGAAACAAAAAAAACCTCTTTTTTTATGCTGTGCTTGAGAAGTCAACAGACTAGATTAACATTTTCTTCGAATATAATATCTATATGAGATGAAAGCCCAGATAATGCAGATCCAATATGGATCATTGACTTATAAGCTGTCTAATTTTTGAAAGCTTGCCACAGTAACAAGTAAAAACATTCTGAGCACAATTTTATTTCATATAAGCATATGTTAAATATATAAGCAAAATGTAAAAAAAATACAAAAAACATAAGGAACTAAAAATAAAAATGGGGAAATCTTTGAAGTGAACCAACCCATTTAATCTATGTTTAAACATGTAAGCAGTGACTACATGAACTATTGTCATACCTAAAAGTATGGAGTTTTGCTTGAAAATGGAATATTGTTTTTAGAATGGAATGGGATGGTAAGAAATATTATATCATAATCACAAGTTAGCAGTTAAAGATGTTAACCAAACGCAGTAGGCAACACAGTTATTTAACACTGAGATAAAGAGAGGAATTTATCAAAACTGGAGCAGACTTACAAGGTTATTCACAAAAGGGTGAAGAGTTTGAAGAAGGCAGGAGAAGTGAACTATCTTATCAACATAGCTGAACCGGAAAGTGAGCTGAATTGAACAATTTTTTCAAATCAGCTATTTTGGCCTAGGTTGTTCACTTATCCTGCCTTCTCTAAACTCTTTACTTATTAGTGAATAACCCTGAAAGCCTAGAATGTCATCAGCTTGCTTATCTCTGAATGGAACACTGTATTGTAAACATTTTAATACTTATTTTACATGACCTATGTTGTAATACAACTGCATGTACAATGTAAGCAAATGTGAGTGTATTTAAACATGACCAGACATGGCCTAACTATAGGATTACTTTTGCTGCTGTAACTTAGTATCTTTGATGACTATCCTTGTATATGCAGCCTAAAAATATATCTGGTCAAGTGTAAAATTCCAATAATTGTTGATGCCTTTGTATGAGGGCTGCCTTCTTCAGTGTGGGCTTTTTTTCTTCATTTTTTGCACTGCTATCACCCCCACACAATTTATTAATTTGCTGTAAGTACTGGATGTCTGAAGCTGTAATAATTGGCCAAATTGTGAAAAAGCTGACAGCTGTATGTATTAGCATGGAAAGACTGATACTACATTTATTTCTGTATGGCCAATTTAAGATTACAGTGCAGTCTGTAAAGCTCCACTATCATCAACATTGGTATTAGTTTTACAACCATAAACTGCTATTATTATATGAATTTGTTGCCAGTGTTTCTTTGCAATCTGCCATTCTTATCCAAGGGGGTAAATTCACAACCATAATTTAAAAGAAAATGGTCCTCTATATATTTGAGGGAAAAATATTAAATGATTTTAACAGATGTATGTTAAAAAACTGTAGAAGAGAGTCATAACCAGAAAGACAGTGCTAATTGCAGATCAGAGCACTAAAGTACCATCAATTATCAAGTAGGAACATGCAGTATTTTCAGCTGAATTATACTCACCACTAAATTTCAGAAGGGCAAACTTCGATAAGTTGCGCAAACTACTGTGGGAAATAAAATGGGATAACTCATTTCACAACCTAAACTCAGACCAAATGTGGGACTGCTTCAGGAACACATTACGTATTGCCATTTCAAAGTGTATACCATTGGGTAACAAAAACAAAAGGTCAAAGACTAAACCGATATGGCTAAATAAAACTGTAAAACTACATGTTAAGGCAAAAAAAATTGCATTTATATAATATAAGATGGAAGGGACTGCATTGGCATTCCTTAAATACAAAGGGACCGTAATATCCAGGGATACCAGTATCCCTAAGAATGAGATGATGCGTGGACCTATATGGGTTGGACTTGATAAACGTAGGTCTTTATTCAATTAATTAATGTTAATTAAGCAGTTGGTGTATCTGCATCACAATAAGCAAGAAACATGCTGGGACTGGACCTAGCCATTTTGAAAAAGGGCCACCAACTGCTTATGTTAGGTGGAAGCTTTTGGTTCCTTACAAATATGTGTTGTAGCCCTTATTCACAGAAGAAACAGTTGGCCTGCACAGATCCGTGCTGCGTGCACAGCCATATTGGGCCGCTCCCAGGAAGGACAGGTACTGCATGTGTACGAGTGCGGGTGTTCCTGCCCAGAAGCAGACAGGATCCATCCTGTCAGCGTACGAGTACGGACACCCACCGTGCAGTTCGCGTGAGCGTAGGATGGCATACGGCGGCGTACTCCCATAGCGAAGGACAGGCTGCTGTGTGTAATCACACGCAGCACCTGTCCTTCCTGGGAGTTGCCCTATATGGCCATGCACGCAGCACGGATCTGTACAAGCCGGCCGTTTCTTGTGTGAATGAGGGATAAGGCCCACAATAAACCATGGCTCCTGTATAGATTATGCCATGCCCAACCACACCAGCTAAGGTACATTGCCTTATTGCTTATTGTTTTTCCCTTTGCATATGAATGCTATAAAGACATAAGGTGGAAGTGATGGAAGACTTTGTTGCCTCAACAGTATTGTATATTGCTTACTGGCAGTTAAGTTTTTCATGCCTAAAGCTCCCTCAACTTACCCAAGTTGTTGTGCTTTTGCAATAGTAAAACAGTACAGAGAGACAGGACTAGAGGAGACTGTAAAGTGTACCAAAGCTCAAAAACAAAATGTGATATATAGCACTTCACCCTTATCTTTTATCTTTAAAATTCCATCAATGGCACCTTTAGAAATGTTTACTAATTCACATCATCTCAAAGGGAAAAAAAATGCCTTTCCCATAGAGCAATGCACTGCTGGTGTAACCTTCCCAAGATACATCTCTTAGGTATGGGCTACATCATTAATGCCTCAGAGGACCAGCAAGTGGCAAAACAGAAATTGGAAGTAAAAGAAAAATATTTTTATTTAACTAATGAATGTAAGATGATTTCATATCAGCATGCAGAGCTGAGCTGAATGCAAGGCTGAATGCTGATGTGCCTTTAGTGAAAAGGGGTAAAAGTCTGCTTTAAATGTGGTGGCTGCATTTATTTTCTTTTTCCAGGTTTTTTTTCCCTTTATTTTCACCCATGACCCTACCGATAACACTTCCAGTCCTAGGGTGACAACGTTCATTTACAGCAGTTTATTTTTTGCAGAGAGTTGTCGTCATTTGGCGTCTTTTATGTCATTGTTATATGTGCATTAGCTTATATGTTTAAATATGTCAGTTGAAAACTTACTCGCTGTTTAGTCGTAACTTGTAGGATATTCTGTTATTCCTCACTGTTACTTCATTTAAATACCATTTTACTGTTCTTTTCTTTACATGTGTATTCAGATTACTTAGAAATATACATAATTCTAGTGTAGATTAATCACCATGTTACACTGCTTGCATTGTACATTGACAGTTTGTTTGATTTGCATTTTTCACATTAAAATTCAACACTTTGAAAATTATCCATATTTTCATATCTTGCAGCAAGCGATGTGTGCCTTCCTATGTATTTTTTGCTCGGCATTATTTTAAATTTTGATACTGACAAAAGTTTTAACTTTTTTGTCAGGGATTTTATTTTGTGCAACCAGTTTGTAGAAAATGGTAAGAAAACTGCAAAATAATAATTGCCTATAAGCTTTTTAGTCTATTAAAGGCATGGAAGCTGTACAGTAAATGGAGTCCCTTAGGCACATTTGTAAAGAATTTAGCATTTTATGTTGTCAGCTACAGAGTCCAGAACATTTCTGTCTAAAGCTGAAAATAACTTTCTAGCCACTTATTTTGGCATAAATAACCTTCGTTTGATCAGCAAAGTGTGTTGTATTTACGAATATCAACGGTGTTCTGTAGTGAATTTTAATGTGTATTTACATTTTTATGGCAAATGGGGACACATTCATGAAGGTGGATTTGCTTTTTGCAGGTTGGCTCTTTGTAAGAGTGTAAAAGGAATTGCTCATTTGTATACTTTTAGTCAAATACTCTTTTGATCTCATGGACTTTGGCACATCAGCTTTATCTGTTAGTTGATAGTTCTCTAGGCTCTTAAACCAAAACCAGCAGATTGATAATAGTAGAGGCTGTCTACACGTAATTTCCTTTGGGTTTGGTACCCCTAACACAACCTGGAGCTTGCTTAAAGCAACTTTAGGCTGGGCATAGATGGCTCAATACAAGAAACAGAGAAAAAAATCACTCTCCATTCTATTTAGGCAGTCACAGCTTCAATGGCTGCTGTGACTTCTGACAGGGTGCAGCCACTGGTTGGCAATAATTATCTACCTGGCTCAGTTAATTGTTTTAATTTAATTTGTTGAGCTAGGTGGTATTTTCAGGGTCCCCTATCGCTTGAATGTATGTGTAATTGGCTAAAATTCAAGCCATCTATGGGGGCCTTTGCCCTGCCACTCCAATAGCACTGCACCTAGGTGACTCATTAGCAACCATGAGAATGGCTCTATTTGTGAAAATAGGGATATTGAGAGAGTTGATATCTACAGTGGTCATAAGGATCCTTACCCTATGCTCTGGGTGGCACAGGGTAAGGATCTAATAGTGTCATTTCTGTAGTTGCTTTACTAATCACATATATTTATATTTAGTATACATCTCAGCTATGTCAGTCCTTTTTTCTTTTACGGTCTATCTTTTCTTCTCCATCCAATCTTACCTTTGCACTATTGGCCATCTAAAATGTGATACACTATCAGTCATTCCTGTGAGCAACCTGCTTTTTTCCTCTTTTTATTTATGGGTGTTTTTCATAAAGTTCAAGAAACTCTAAACAGCCCTTACCTCATGTCAGAAGAACCTTAGAATCACTCAAATTCAGTTTAATGATCACTATTGTAAAATGCACATGAACGGTGTTGATATTTAATTGTTAATGAGGAACTGGTAAAGACTAAAGCTGGCCATACATTATGCAAATTTATAGATTTGCAAAACTTGTGCAGCGGGTGACACTGTCTGCACCCTTCAGCCGACATCCCTCTATCAGCTGATCGTAGATCAGACAGCCAGTCAGCTGCTGGGTCTGTTTGGGTATTCTGACAGCTGCTGGCAGCTGGTGTCAGAATACAAAGGAAACAGCAGGAGATTCCTTGATCAATGCTCATCAGCATTGATGGAGGAATCTGCTCTATTTTTTTGTTATGCCCGCAGGTTGAAGAAAAAAAATAGAATAGTGTATGGCCAGCTTTAATGTGTATCTGAACCCAGAAACAAAAGTGTAATATATTGCAGATTACCAGTTCCTGGATGTTGTGGTCGTAATAGCATTATTTTTTCAGTTTAAAAGAAAGCACAAAGCATCTTTTATGTGTAAACTACTAGTCCCATCAATTCACCATGTAATGGAGATAAAGAAAGGCAGATGTGTTTAAAGTCTATCCTTTGTGACTACTATGGCTGCCACATAGATACAGTAGAAAAAAAAAAACGAAGACATGAAGGGACATGACCAAGTGAAAATAAAGTGAAAAAATACCTTAAAAAATACAAAAACAAATGCAGCCACCTCGTCTAAGAAGTGGTAAGGTGCAATAAATTAAAACATTTTTTTGGGGGGGGGGTGTTTAGATATACTTTAGTAAAATTCTAGTTTGGGTAGTGACAGAGTCACTCCATAAGATGCCTTAAAGAAGGGGATTTAAAAAAAACTTAACCTTGCAGTGGGGCTACCCCCGATACACTTTAATAGGTGCTTCGTATGTGCATAATTGAAAGAACACAAAATAATTAAGAAAGTAAACATAGATGCAATTTTAGAGAACTCAGGTAGGATTTCAGCTCAGGCTTTACTGCTATTGCGATGGCAGGATGGAAAAATGGCAAATAACATTTTATTAAAAATAAAGGAAAGTCACCGCTAGTGACTGACAGTTGGCGAGTGACAAAATCAGAGAATGTATGTCACACATGTGGTGATTTCTGTTTTTTATTGTAGTCCTTGATTACAGAACTTTGCACTGACAAGTTCCAATAAGCAAAGTATTTTTTCTCCTGAGTGAAAATCATCCTTAGTCATGTTGTATTACTTACTGATATATTTTATCTGTGTACTCTGCTGATTGCCTGGAGTTCAGCTTTAGATGGATACAGTGATTGATAACTGCTCTTGGTATATCAAAAAATATGCAATGGAAAAGTAGAGATTGCTGTGAAAGATTTTTCTTTTTACATATCTAATATAAACATCCACATTTTACAACATATGGTTCTACCGTGCTAGGATAATATGTGAGATAGGATGACATTTTCCAATTGCCCAATCAGATTGTCTTGAAATAAGCATTTCTCTTTTGCATTTTTCACTTTTAATTTGGCAATTAGAATTTAAGTAAACCACTTTCACACATTTTTTATGTGCAAGTATTCAAAGCTTACCTTACAAGTCTGCCCTTCTCCATGCAGATTGATCTTCAGTCCTTAGTGCTGTACCCTGCCACTGCCATCTCCACCACTGACACTTCTGGGTTCTCAGAAATCCTCTTCAGTCTGTGGGAGGCCACTGATGATGTAATTCCCTCACATACACACAGGAGTTACATCCAATCTGGCACCCGGCCAATTCTGGCTTAGTGTACATGGCACATGCTCTGTACAGTGTACACACAAAATAAAAAAAAATAGCTGGGGGAACTAGGAACTTTTTTTGCAGAATTGTTCTTATTTTTCCCCTTTACTTTAACTTTAAAATATCAAAGTTTGTGATATTGTTTATAAATGCACTTGTTTCTATTTGTGCTACTGTTAGTGCTCGCATAGATTAGAGGACATTTTACAAGAGTTACTCAGATGTAAAAGTGAAACTTATTTTTATGTTGCAACTAGGTTTTATTTAGTTTCCCGCCACTGGCCAGTAGATTTAAAGTGACATTAAAGTCAAAAATCTTTTTCCCTCCCCCAATGTTAATTAAAGCACTTACCTTAAATGATGTCTCTTAATCCGATCTTCCTCTTCTTTCCTCTCATTTTCATCTGTCCCACCAGCGCTGCGGCGGGTCTCCGATCCAGCGCTGACTCCTCTGAGCTTGCTGGCACTTCCTATCCCACGGTGTCTGCATGCGGGTGCACGCGTTCATACACTTACCTTGTGCCTCTCCTCGCGTCCCGGCCGAAAATCTGTGCATGCGCCCGCCCCAAGATGCTTTGCGGCCACCCGAGAATTTTCACATTTTCGGACGGGAGCGTGCGGGGGAAGACACAGGTAAGTATTAACTCTTTTCAAAGCGTTTTATTTTTTTTACACTTTTTGCATACATCTACTGCTTGCTAGCAGTAGATATATGCAAAAAAAACGGAGGGTTTAATAACCCTTAAAGGAGAAACTTTACCCTTCTCTTTAAAATGACAAAAAAAGCACCATTGGAAGTGTTTAGTAATGGTAAGCTACAAACAGATACTTAGAGATAATTGCCAGCTTTTTATTGTTTGTATTTATTGTTTGTGCATGGATCCATTTACTTAACCGACAAACAGTTATAAGATCCTATGAAACCATTTTCCAGTATAACCGGAGGACACTAGTGATACAAAGTGCCTTTTGTCATTGATTGATGTTTTGACAGGTAAACCTGGCACTAGCTTAACATGGAGCCTGCACATTAATGGCCCTCCAGTAGTGGGAATACCAGGACATATGCCTGTTATGCAAGGATGGTATCTTGAGAAAGGGGTGGGTCTACACTTTTTGTTTGTGGAATTATAGAAAATAGAAAAAATAAAAAACAAGCAGAACTGCTTCAGTAACAGTATACAGTACTCACACTTTAAAAAACCATAGACTTTGCAAATAATACAGACAAACAAAAGTTTTTGCAGTGTTCTGTGAACTGCAATACTTATTAGGAGTACACCTTTTAAATAGCCTGTAATTTGTCTACTCCCCTCTTTACCTTAGCTATACTTGTCAAGTCTTTCATCTATGTTTCTGCTACTCTTTTCTGTTCTAACCCTATAACAATGACAGAACAATAATTTTATCATGACATGAATTGAAAGTACAAGTGACAATTCACTTTTCAAGTGCCCAAGTAAAAGGGTGTATTTATTGCAGCCCCCGCCGAGCTAGTGTTAACTACTTAATGCTATTGTTGGACGTGTGTCTTTTTACATGTCTGGCTAGTTAATGATTTAATGGGTGTTATTTTCACAATAGCAGAAACCTCACGGTTATGGCTCTCTTTCATGGCTGCACAAAGGATTTCTCCCTTCTCCACACAACCATGCAAGCTATTAATTAGTGTAAGCTTTGTAAAGGTGCTGTGTAATTTGCTTGTATTATGCCTATGTTTATTGTGTTTTAGGATGAAAGAGGCACTGTAATTAATTTGGTAGTTTTGCAGTTTTACTCCAACACAGGGTGAATCATCTTTTCTTGTCATATTCTGAGAGCAGGGCGATTTTCCTGCAAACTTTGTACTATAAAAATAAGATTTTAACTATGTGCATGTCATTGACTATTACATCAAACAGCATCATACAGTCCTATCCAATGCAGGGATGGCTGAAAATAATTCTGTGTATTGGTCATTCAAGGTGAAGCTACAGATTTGTCTTGATGCACCACTCTATACATTTACATTCCCTTTTCTTTGATCCACTACTCTGTTTGGCCGCTTGAAGCTGAGAGAAATACCAGATATTAATAGGTATGCAGAGCATGTAATGCTTTGCTCTTGCTCCCATGCATCAGTGCTAAGTGCCTAAGCAGCCAAAGTGTGAGTACCAGCAAATCAATGGCTGGATTTTTATAACTGGAGCCTGTTGGCACACGGGTTTTGGCCCCCTAACACCGCCTCTCCTTTTTTACACAGGACATTCACTTGTTTCTTGGTCCTAACCTGGCTTGATTATTGTGATAATTTGTATGAAAAAAAAACCTTATACACAAATTATTGCATCTCTGTATTTATTGATACGCCATTAAATGTGTTTTTAATGGAAGCAATGTAAGTACTTTATTTTATGACTGGATATCGACTTCTTCAAACCGGGTGAGGGAAAAGCAGCACAAGAAGCCAATCAAATGTGCTAAAGTGCTGGTAGGAGAGAGCAGAGTGACAGAGAGACAGGGGGTGATTTACTAACCTAAACACACACACACACCAGGTGTGTGTGATTTTAACACAGCAAAACGTATTTATCAACCAAAAAGTCTCTAAAAGCATATTTCCACTAATGCCATATATGGAAAAATCATGCACATGATGCATATATAATGCTGCTTCACAGTTTAGACAAAAATGGTTAGCTCATGCATTTACATTCCTTGCATTCATCAACGCAAGCAACTAAACATAGAGCTAATTTACCCAACATCACCTTGGAATTCATTCAGGGCTTTGCACAACACACCTGCTGGGTGTGTACACATTACAAAGGTGTTTAGATTCCACCCATAGATCATGCTGGGAGGGAACACACTGCAGAGGTGTATACACATTCGTGGTGTGTTTATAAGGTTAGTAAATCAACCCCACAAACTCATAATTCTGCAGCTCCTCCTTCCACTGTCCAGTCACAAGGAGGGGGCCGGGAAGAGACCTGTAACTGTTACTGAACTGCCATAGAAGAAAACAGGTTTCTTCTTCCCGTGTGTAAGTCACAGAACTGGATGGACAGTAATACAAATCCTTTGGCAAGTAATACAAATCCTTTATACTGTATGTATTTGATCTGTATATGTAGCCATATGCCTGGAGCCATAAGTTGAGTGTTAGGCCAAAAGCATAAAATGACCCCTATAGTCTAAGTTGCATTCAATGAGGTCAGGCTTTTGCCACTGTAATCTGTAGTAATTTGTTTACTATATTTTATTGGCTTTTTGCAGCCTAACTTTTATTGAATCTCATTGGAGCTACATATTGAAATAATATTGCCAGGTGTCAGGTCTTCCGCAGATGACAATATAATTACACTGTTGAACAAAGGTACAATGAGATATCATGTTAATGTTTTATGAAATGTAGACGTGATAGAGTGTTATTGGAAGATTTATTCTTCTAATTGTATCTAATCCATCCAGCATTCTAGAAAACCTTCATATAGTTTATATTGTCCATAATATTTAATAAAGGTCATAAACATAGTATTTTTCCTTGTAGGAGGGTATTTTTTGTCAAAGTGTATTTATGTATAAGAGCTAGAAAAAGTGATTTGATGGCTGAAAAACTAATATTTTCCACCTACACTCTTTGGAATGTTGAGGAGCTCACAGAGCACTCGCACAGGGCTTAAACAAAAAGTCTTTATTCATGTTTTTCGAAGGCAGAAAACCAAGAAAGTCCAACATAAAATAGCTTGTCTTCAGCATAACAACATATATTGGTTCACCATTCTCATGCTGTCCCACCCACTCACAGTGTCCCAGTCCTTGGATGTTAGGGTTTACCTTAACAGAGCTGCAGTCCACAGCGGTGCTCAATACTGGTTATTATCTCTCCATAGCTTTCACACCTCTTGTGTGATTCTTACACACATCCCTCGTGTGTTACTGGCTCTCCAAGCCTCCTTGGCTGTCCTCCATGTGCCTCCAGCACACACAGCCACCTGGCTCCCCACTGACTTCTGGGTGGAGTCCTCCTGACTCCTGAACACCTCTGTTCCTCTTCCCAGCTGAAGCCCTCAACACACCCCAGCACCCTCTTCATGAGGGTTGTACACAGGTGCACAATTAGGCGCTGGTTGCTTCTAAAGCACGGACCCAGGAATGGAGATTTCATCCCACCCAGAGGTCTAAGAAATCTCCCAGCTCCAGGATCCCATCTATGATCCAGAAAACCCAGAAAGGACTGAAAAGCAAGCTCTTGTCTGGTACAAGTAATTGTTTCCTGGAGCCACTCAGCCCCTCTGGCTGAGAATCCTGGGTCACTTTGAGGCCACAAAACACTGTGTTATTGCCACGCAATGCCACATCTTCTATGAAGACAATAAAGGTTCTTAGCAATTTACCAGCTGGTGAAGCTTTATACGGTGGTTGACTTATTGCTATTAAGAGGGTAAACATTTTCCCTCTGACCATCAACCAACTTTTATAAGGTCCAAATATGGTAAGTTTTTTTGGAAAAAAAAAAATCGAAAAATAATGTGCTAATGTATATAAACCTTATGCCAATTAGTCTAAAATACTAGCTTGAATTTTGTATGCTTTGTGTGTAATATACATTTACTTACTGTATATATTTTAATAGCATGGAGCACCTATGGTATTTACTGTATTTATGGATCTGTTAGTGGTAAGTCACATTCAACTGGACTTGTTCAGTAAGGTTTAAGACATATCTCTGCTTATCCAAGCAGCTTCTTCAGTTCTAATGAGTTTCAGGAACATTCCCCAGCACTTGAGAACCGTTTTAGACACATTTATGTCTTATTTGTACTCTAGAAGCACAACTTGTCCACATCAATCCTTATAAAAGTGCAAAGATGCAGACACTAAGTGTAATTTACCCTTTGTTACTGTATATCCAGCTTCTATTTTTGTTAAAAGAAAATTACACCTGTCAAGATGTAGACATCTGCAATGGTTGCTCGTTTACATATAGTGTTAAAAAGAACAGGGCAAAACTTTCTTAATAGTCAAACTCACATTAACATGTCAGTTAATTCACAACTTGAACTTTGAAGTTCCAAAATAGATCATTCTACATTCACAAAGCTAACACACAAAGATAAGGATATTTTTTTAAAAGGTGACAAATATTTTTAGCTGAATCTGATGGGATTTGAAAATGAAAGACTCATAGTTAAATAAAAATCCTGAACCTTGTGTTAAAATAATATTAAATTCCCAAACTTTTTTTCAAATAAATAAACATTGCCAAGCAAAGTATTTCTTTGACGTTTTGTCTAAGCACTTACAGTCTGGATGTTTCCAAACAGCTGTATCTAACTCTCTCAGGCCTGCTTCCCTGAACTTCCTATCCACTATAAGATCACAGGGGACAGAGCAGTCTCCAGCAGCCATACATCTACTAGCCTGGACAAGGAAGAAGGAAGGAAGGAGGAAAGAGGAGGGGGAATCAGAGGGAGGGGAGTGGCTTACCCTGCTGTGCCTGTGTGTTTGTGGAGACACACACGGCTTACTAGCACGCACAAGGGTGGATCCACAGGACACTGCAAGGGAAAACAGCCACCCTAAAACATGATATCAGAGCAAGTGCTCAGGGAACCAGCTGATTCTACAAGAAGCTAAAAGTTTTAAACATCAAGGAGCTGCATCTATTGTAAGTAATTTATTCCACATTTGAAATAGCTACAGAAGAACTCCAAAACACCCATGACTTGTTGAGATAACAGTACTGCAAACATAGATCATGAACCCCTAATGAAAGGTTCCATCTGACTCCCAAGTAGGTATTATACTGGTGGGGTTGATGCCACTACTACTATATACTAGTATATTAGTATATTACTACTACTATATGTCACAATGAGAATCTTGCCCCAAGAAACTCTCAACCACAGGAAACATAAGATTAATTTTTGCTTTCTCAAATAGGCTTCCTTCAGAGGGAGAGTAGAAGTTGTTGAAGAAGAGGGCTAAAATAGCACTAGGGTGCAAGGGATCCATTTATACTACTGTTTCTGCAGGCACAAAGGAGAAGAACATTCAACTTCATTGCCATTCACTAAGCATTTCAGTACATTATTAATTATGGAATAATTGACATTCAAATAATATGAAACCATCTTAGTATCCTTTGTATACAATGGAATAAGAAAAAGCTCAATATCTGTCTAGTTCTTTTTACCCCTAATATCTTGAAGGTGTAATCCATAAAATTTCTGTCAGACTTTGTATTTCTTACCCTTCAGAAAAAAAAAGACTTTGTTATCGGTACAACAGTATCCGAGGTAGCACAGCTTGTCTTGTCTCATGACCATGCATCAAAACTCTATCCACAAAGGGCCCCTGGGATCCTGCTTACTAGAGTCCACTGGGCACAGACAGCTGGCAGCATGTTCTGTGCACTGCGCGTGCCTATGCATCTTAGCAATGTGTTTCTCTGAGCTAGGCTTTCAATCCAGCATGAATAAGACAAATGCTGTCTAGGGTGTTTTTAAAGTCTTTGTTATGCTGTGCATACAAGTGAAGGAAGGAACAACAACACATAAAAAGGAAATGCTGCTACTTATTTGGAAATAAGTGAACTATATGACACAAGCATACATAAATGTAAGCCTTATATATAGACATGTAGCAAATGTTTATCACATTTCTATACTTGGTTTATGATTCTCAAAACCATTCACAAGTCTTTATACTTTATATAGTGAGCAGATAATAGCAACACAAAATTATGCACATTAACTATGGATAGTTCTGCTTTAAATTATATGTACAGCTAAAACGTATTTATTTAACTTTTTATGTTTTAGACTTCGAATAGCATAGGATTTGGTTAAAGCCACAGTCCGTTTATTTATGCAAATTCTGATGTATTATTAGCAAGTTTGTGTAATAGCCGAGCACTGCGGGGACCGGGTGCAGGTGGCCATTGCGGTCATGCGCAGGCGCATCGCGCATCAGTAGCCCCAGCTCGCCGTCAGAACGCGGTGACGTCTGGTGGTGCTCTCCGTCGTCGCTCCGCGCAGGCGCGCCGCGGTCTTCCCGCATCTCACCCCTCAGGGCCGTCTAGATCGGGCGCAGGCGCGACGGGGAGCTGCGCCCCTTCAAGACGCAGCTCTCGTCGTAGTTGATCGGCGTCTTTCCGTTGATCGTGGAAGGACGCTGATCAACTCAGCGTTCCACTCGCCTCAACCCACCGGACCCAGTACGTCCTTTGAAGACCGCAACCACCACCAAAACCGCAAGTAACCTGAGCTAGGCAAACCATAGCCCCAGGTCTCCTAGGCATAACCATCTATTTAACTCAGTGCATTGCTCTCACCTGTTTCAATATACCTGGATCTACCTAAACCATTGCATTACTCTCATCTGTTTCATTATACCTGAACAACCTAAGTACTACTGGCCGCTATGTTTAACATTGCCTGCTGTGTTTAACGCTGAACCTGTGCATTGCCATCACCTGTTGTTGCATACTCGAACCCAGTAGTTTATTACGTCCTGCTACAAACATACTTGTGCCGGTAGTTCCCATTCCCTACTGTGTATACGGCGCGTGATGTACCGCAGCCTCCTAAACGCCTAAACATACAAAACTGGGCAATCCAGGGAGGAGCTGCTAATCTGATTCCCGTTCCTTTAACTCTCTCCATTCCGCAGTTGCGATCCATAGAGGGGATTCGACCCTCGCCCAAGGCGAGCATTACAGTTTGTTGCTTCATGCATATTACATTTTGTTTTTATGTATTGATTTAGCTCTACAGCAGTGTTAATAGGTTGAGCGTTGTTTCATCTGCACAGAAACTTTTTTAGTTAGGGTGTTAGGAGCGCAGAATATTTATTTGTATATTAACACATGTATCACAGAAAAGCACTGTTGCCAGCACACCTGCCTTGTTTATTTAAAGCTCTACTGAACCTGCAGTTTAAATTGGGTAAATACATTCCAGGTGCATCATATTCTTACAATACATTTTCTTTTTGAAGCAGCCACAGCCTGAGTAGAAAACCCTACCCCCTGCCAGTGGGACCCTGCTTTCTGCTAGTTTACTCAGCACAACCTCATGGAGCTTTCAACAACCATGATCTTGTGGCCAACTACCTCTGGATTCCTGGCTGCAGGTGTGGATGTGATCTTCTTAGACACTGTGAGGGTCAATCTCCCAGTGGCAGAGGGTTCAGATGGAAACATTAATGTCCATATACTGTACCATTCACTATTGATTGATTTCTCTTAGCAGCCCAAAGGAAGGTGCAGTTGAAAAGTGCAACAGAGATAAAAGTTACCCTCTGGGAGTTATTAGATGAAGTGATGATTGTTTAATCATTTCTACCGCTTCTAGATCCACAGGTGTACTTGGTTTTGTCTTGAATGAAATCAAAAGCCATTCCATTGGTTTATTTTTCAAATATCAGAAAAGCTGGAGTAATAGTTATAAATTGAAAAAACATCTGTTCTATTAGAATACCCCAGTTTCTGCACTTGTTCTTAAAAAATGTGACCGGTGTTTTGAATGCATGTATCTTTACCTCGTTCCCTCGCAATCGGTCGGGCGTCTCCATATCTCTCCAACTACAGCGACTATCAAGCTTTATGTCTTACACTTTTATTCTTTATTCTTAGCCATTTTCTATTTTTATTTTTATTTTTTCCAAATACACTTGGCCCCCTATACGATCTGTATGGGGAATGTAATCTCCTTTCCTACTCAGTTTTCAATAGAAACGAGACATACGCTATGGTTATTTCAAATCTCTAAAAAAGTGCAATTGCTCAGCAAACCACCACTGACTGGCTGTAAACAATCACTGATTGGCTGGGACTCCACGGACAGCGCGATGACGTCATAATCACGTCGCCGCGCTGGATGCCGTTATAGCGTACACGTGAGCCACTGACACCAGTATGTGGCCTTGAGGCGGCGTTCCCGGTAGTTGGTGGCATGGAGGCGTCTGGCTAAGCTGTCTTTTTGTTTGTGGGAGAAAAGACGGACCGATTTTTATTCTCTCTGGCGATGAATCCAGTGAGCGGGACACATCTATCCGAGGTATGCTGATTGATCACAAACAGATAGGAGTGTTACCTCCTCTCTCTACCACATATGAAGAATATGACCCATATGCCTCGGTGATGTTGTTTTGTCCCTTCTCCCCTTGTCTGTTTTTTATAGACCTTCACCACGCCCTTTGCCTTTCACCCCCTGCTCTAAACTTGGGTCATCCAACTCTCGCCCTTCCTTGGCCCACTGGGAAGGACCATATGGGATTTGCCGTCCGGGCGGTTTTGCTTGGGAACATACGCATATACCTGCCTGTGCAAAACTAGTAGGTAAGATTCGACCCAATTCATCCCCCCTTAGAATAGCAACTATGATAGAAATTACATCTAATGTCTTTCTATACTATACAGATATCTCCCTTTTATTCCTGAAGAAGCGCCGAGTTGCGCGAAACGTTGAAGTCGCTCTTCCACACCCCAACCCTCCATTATCACAATGTTTTTGACATAACCATGACCATCTGTAATATGCCTCAAATATGTATAGGTATATAGGTAGAAACATATAAATTATGTGGAATCCCTGATAATCATTGTTATTACCTTTGCATAAACTCTGAAGGTGGCCATACTTTGCTTGCGGGTTGGTGTTAGTGGAGAATCGATCTGCTCCACCCTCTAACCCTTCAAGCATTACCCATATAGGTAATGTTCATATATTGTGGATACTAGATGAATTAACACTGTGTACGAATACATCAACCCATCAAGTTGGATGGGGAATTATGTGGATCTCTAACTGAATTAACATTGTCTTTTCTACTCAATCATGTTCAAAAAGTTGTTCTAACAACTTCATGGTTTTAGCCATATTGCTATAATCTTAAATTTTTTTATTGCAGAGATAGCTTTTGTATAGTTTCTAAAATCCTGGGGTCTACTTTCTTAAAGTAAACTTGTTCTAACCATCTAGATACTGAAGAGGCTGTGATAGTACTATACAAACATCTAGCGGTGCCTGTATACATGTCATCACTTCCTAGTAGTTTCGAGAGCTGGCTCACCACTATTATTGGTGGCCTTACTAGACGATGGGATTATGTTGGCGCTGGAAGGAGGTGAGTCAAATCTCACCTAGCCTATCCTAGCCTACTACAATGGCTCTAGCTTCAGGACACCAAGGGTGCTTTGGGAGACATCTAAAGGTATGTGCAGGCATTGTTAGGATAATTATTTGTACTACTGCAGCCTGTTCAGTAGATTTATGGAACTGATAGGTTTCATTTAAAGTTTTAGTAAAACCAAAACATGTTTTTTATTTTGGATAGAATGTGTAACAGTTCAAACTGCTGTCAGATTTTTGTTTGCTGTCTGTGTTCCAGTTGGAGAAATTCTCCCTCTTTATTGGTCCTGGTGACCATTGTCATGGGACTGAAAGTGAGAGAAAATCTAAAATTTCAGAAAAGAACTATGGCCAAACCTTTTTTGGCCGTAGTTCTCTTTAGGGTCACAGAAGGACATTTACAAATGTCCTCCTGTGACCGAAAACTCAGCATATAGTGAACTATTGCTTGCTATATGCTGACAGCACAGAACCATGCTGCAGCTGGGAAAGATCCTGACAATATTGTCGGGATCCTCCCCGCTGCCTGATTGACTGCTGGCTCTACCTCTCTAGAGCCAGAGCCAACTGTGCCCGTCCCCCTCCCCTGCTTGTCTGTCTAGTCAGCACTGGAGGAACACAGAGAGGAGGGTGTAAGCCAGTTGTGATCGCTCAGTTCTTGATCAAGAGAGTCGAGGTGTGACAGCTGCAGTGTCACATGTGGGCTCTAACTATGGGGATGAGTGCATTTCACTCATCCCATAGTTCTCCTTTACTTTATTACCAGAACAAACAGAGGTGAAATCTTCCAATGGGGACATTTGTGACAACTGTCTAGATATTTTAGGGAGATCTCCTCTAACTTCCTGCTTTCCTCTGAGAAAGGAAGTAAACAGAGAAAAAAAATCTTAATCATTTCCAGGATTTTTGTACTTACTGTTATCTAGAAAACTATGTATAAATAGTTAATCGATTAAAGGAGTCCAACCAATCCTGAGTTTTCAATGCTAGGTGGAACTAGACTTTAGGTGTGTATTTTAATACCATTCAAATACAACTAATTCCTTTTCAGTGAAAGGAGATTGGCATTAAGGAAATTTCACCTCTCCAATTCCTTAGCCACCATCAGCACTCCCCATCATTCCAAAGTAGGAGATTGGCATAGTTAGTTTTACTTTCAGGTAGATAAGATAAGTATGTTCATGCAAAGACGGAAACTTTAAATTTATTTTTCGATAGAAAGTGTAAGAGTCAGAAATCTGTTTATTACTGTCTGCATCATTATTGCAGAGATTTCTTTTACTTTCCTTTTCTGGTGACACCCAAACAAGAAAAAAAAGTGCAAGAAGAAAGAGCCTGCCAAGCCCTCAAGCCCTTCTACACTTTACTAAATAAATGTGTTGTTTTACTATCTTGGTCCTCATCAGAAAAATATCCCATTGCTTTCTTTGTCACACCTTGGCTCTGGGACAGCAAGTGAAGGTAAATCTTCAAATGCCGGTAGAGCCAGCAATAAAAGCCTGGGAGAGGTCCTCACTCATCCCCATATTGGTATCTACATAAAACATCTAAAAGGTTTTTAAAAAAATGTTAATTTGAACTATGCCCTCTGCATAGGTCATGCTGTGTAAATGGGAACACTCAACAATCATATAAAGGGGTTTTCCCACATTTGACTGCAAAAGGAGAAATACATTATAACTATGTGTTTATGATACCATGATAATTACATCATACAAGTTCATCTTTGTTCATCTGGTCTGAATATTCTGAGTAAAAAAGATGTGACTTCTGTAGTGGCTTGCTTCAGAACCAATTACAGCTTCTTTTGACTCTACTGTACTTGTCCGGTTGTCATTTAAAACACCACAAATAGCTATATCTGGATATGCACTTGCTTTGCCTTATTGTGAGTATAAACTGGCATATACCAACTGATATGTGTGTCTTTCTGATATCTGACAAATTTTCACAGCCCTTGTCATCCTATGCATCAGTGCCACCCGCATATTATATAAACCAAGTCTCATATATTGCGTGGGATTTAAAGGCAGGTGCCTTGGCATGTGTCTAAAAGGGATTTCTCTTGTCAGATATTTTATTTGTGAAAGTCTTTCTTCTGTCTTTGTTCTTCTATATTTCAAATTCTATATTTAAGAAAATGACCTATGGTAGAATGACTTGTATTGTGAAGACATAGAACTCTCTACAGCACTTAACAATTTTTTGTTTGCTTCTCGATTTGTTTTACCTTTTTTTTTTTGTTAAAAAAAAGAAAACAATCAGTCCTGATTTTGGAAAAAATATTTATTGCTTTTTGGACTAAAACAATAGCCAGAGGGGAAAATGCATCAGTATCATTGTGGTAAAGAATAAAAAAATGCACACATAAATGATGATGTTCAGATTTTAGTGACTAAGAGCAATCCTCTCTAAGATTTCATTTTTTTGTATTCAGATCATTTTATTAAAGATTTTAAATTGATTTCTGTATGGTTTGCGCTTTGCACAACACACTCTCTAAATATGTGTGGTTGTGACTGTGGGAGGAGCATTATACTACAAGCTCCTTTGGAGGACAGATATCAATATTTAGATTATAATATATTGTTGCATATAAATACTGTAAACAAATATAGAAATGCCCTTCAAGCAATACTTTATGTTTATACATAAATACATGTGCATGTTTTTTATTCACAATGTATTTTTTGCTAACAAGTGAATATATAATTTGCAAGAAAATGTAAGAAGCACAGATATGTTTTAATGAATAACGTATTAAATAAAACAGAACAAACACAAGTCATGATGTGCAAAGAACAGCAGTCGAAGAAAACAGTTTATTGAAAGAGTACTTATAATGCTAATGGCTTTACCTGGTATGGAGCTCCAATGGGTAAACATACTGAAGAATTTAAAGTGGATCTAAACTCTAACTGAATGACATTTAGTTTGCTCAAGTGCTGTGTATCATACATATTTACAATTTTAGAAAATAGCAGCTTTCACCTTTTTTGCAAGCACAGATGGTGTACAGCCTCGGAAGCAGACATGATGGATCCAAGTCCATACACCAACACGTCCCATGTGAATGAGGCCTTAGTGGTGCTGATCTACTCCAGTATATTTCTGACACTTCTTGTCTTCATGCATGCTCTCACGCATTGCCCATACAGCTTGGACTGGTTTGCTAATAGTAACACAGTGCATGATATGAGGTGGCACAGCTGCTTGTAGTCCTCACCTGAGGCTCACGTGACAGACTGACAATGCCAAAATACAAATAGGAGATGATTGCTACCCCAGAACAGAAATCACCTGAACAAGGACCCTAAAAGGTGCGATCACCTGGGAATATTTTAGTGAAAGCTGCATGTTCACAAAGATTGAAACTATGGGGTCTATTCACGAAGCTGCCGAGGGCAGCCGAGTGAATGACCGATCTGAAGTGAAGTGAGCCGAACACTGTTCGGCTATTCACTTCAGGCTGGTGCGGCTGAAATCAGCCGTACATCGGCTTGCTTTGTGTGGCTTCAGGTCGGCCGAACATGCTCAGCATGTTCAGCCGACCCAAAGTGCAGAAGGAGTTCAACTCAGCCGATCCAACATCTGGATCGGCTGAGCCGAACCTCCGGCAGGCTACTCACTGCTGTTCGGGCTATTCTTAAAGATCCCAAACAGCAGTGAGTGAATAGCCGAATGCCGCCGAGCGGCATTCGGCTCAGCTGTTCTGCTCGGTCCCTCAGAGGTACCGAGCAGAACAGAAAAAGAGTGAAAAAAGTTAAAAAAGTAAATAGCAAACGATTGTGCGGAGCTAGCAGTGACAGCTAGCTCCGCCCAAAAGTTTCCTATTGTCCGGCGGCTCTGCTGCTGTCAAAAAAAAAGAAAAAAACCCAGGAGAGAAACACCGCGGTGTCTTTTTTTCTTTATTCTAAGGCGATCGATGTCAGAATAGAAAAAAAAAGAAATCTACCCATTAAAAAGCATTGGGGCATTACTATTGGCTATTTCAATTTGCAATAGCCAATGTACCTGGTTAGCAGGTAACCAGGGACGCTGATCTCACTGCAAGTGGCCGGAGCCAGCCGTACAGCACCCCTTCTGTTCTACTGAACCGAAGGGGTCATGGGGCCGAAGCTAGCCGAAGGATCGGCCGAAGCTACGGTCAGATCCTTCGGCAGCTTCGTGAATAGACCCCTATCTTTTGAAATTTTAGCAACGTTTCAATGTTTGTATGTGATTTTTGTGATTGGATTTACAGACTCAAAATGCATGTTTGGATTGTTTCCAGACCCAAAATGCATCCTGATATATCCCTATGCTATTTCTGGCCTCTGTTCACACTAGTGCAGTACGTTCCAGGCCAGACCAGAAAAATACTACATGTCTAATTTTGTCTCGTTTGGAATGCACTGGAACTGTGGTCAGGTTCACACCATTTTCTGGTCCAGATCTGGTCCATAAAATGGTGTGAACCTGAAGGAGTTTCATGTAATAGAGAGTAGTTACTGGTACTTTCTCTCCTTGTGCAGGGTGATTGGGTGCGTAGAGGGTGGTTCCTGCAATGCCCCACCCATAGATGTGCCCTCTGCATAGGTTATGTACAGCACAATGATGATGTTACTGCTACTTTTACAAGGTGATGTCTGGGTGTGCAAAGGCATTTGGTGCCCATTAAGTGGATTTGTACCCTTTGTGGCTGTTGAGGAATATATTTAACTTAAAGTTTTTGTGACTGAAGTTCATCAAACATTCACACAGGTCCAACACGGAAAACTTTGGCTTGAAAACACTGGTTTTGATAAATATTGTTTGCATCACCACTGAATACTTAATTTTCTAGGCAAACACATCAAATATGATTAGAAGTCTGTACTTATACTAACTGCCAAACTATTCAGTAGTTTATCTGCTATTATAAGTCTTGAATGTTTTGTTGCGGAATATCAAAATAGATACCAAATGACACAACATAGGATGGTTAATCCACCTTCTGCTTATCTGCAGGCACTAACAAATCATTTGCAGTTAGCTCTGATTTTGTGCTTAGCATTCTATTATTTAATAAGCTTAATGGTATTAGATAGTAGAAAACAGTGCAATGCCGCATTCTCCCCACCTTTAGAAAAGCTTAGAGACTTGATTTAAACGGTAACATCTAAAAACATCATGAGATGAGCTCCTTTTTTTTGCATCTTATACCATCAACTACGTTTTACTCCTGTCAATGTGGAATAACACGTGTTCTTCATAAACTACGCTACTGCTTTTTGTATACAAGGGCAGCTATGTGCATTTGCATTTATTTAGTGCATAGGTTATTAAAGCCAAACTATATACAGATGTAAAAACACTATTAATCCAGTATGCCATTAAAAGCATTTACTATAAATATCTGAATCTGTGCTAATATCCTGTAATCCCATTAGTAGGGTTACACAGACAGTAGACACAGGTTAAACATGCTTAGCCAGTCATATTTTTATTGCTATGCACACTGCTATCAGATAAATGTTTGAACATGTTTTTAGTGATGAATGATGACCTATTCAGTGTTTTGCTTCTTCGTTGTCCAATCACAGGCTTGGAGAAGATTGGTGGCCAAGCTGTATTGTTTACAGAAGAACTTTGGGCAGTTAAAAACATAACCCTTGCAGTAGGACTAACCCTGCACTGCAAGTGTTAAGTACTTGTTTTGGTCTAGGATGTAAAATTAAAAAAGATTTACTCACCCAAACCTCGATCTTGTGGCAGTGACCGTTAAGCTATTTCCTCCTCCGATTTGGCTGAGGTGTGTCCCTCAGCAACCTCAGGTATAATACAAGTCAATGGACTTGTATTACATGTGAGGACATCAGCAGGATTTAGACTGCTGAAGCCTGGGGGGGATAGAGGCTGTTGGAACCAGTTAGCAGCTAGGCAGGACCAAGGTTCAGGTGAGTACTACACCCTAGAATAAAACGAGCACATTTTGAACTGCAAGTATATCTTCTTTAACTGCATACGATAGGTCACCAACATGGCTAAGGAAAGACTAACAGAGTGATCTATCTTCTTCCCCCCAGGGCCGGCCTTAGGGGTGTGCGAGCCGTGCGGCCGCACAGGGCGCCATGGCAACAAGGGCGCCATGCGGCCGTCACAACCAATGCAGTTATGTGGAACACCGGTGTCCCTTTTGGCTGAAATGCGTTAGCAGGATTGCTATGTCTGGTTTCATGTCTTGAATAAATATTTTTACTGGATCTAGAACCGGTTGCAAACACTCTTCTCTACAGCTTACTGACGTGGCTATGCTGCCTGGCAGGGATGCCTGAGTGACAAGATTGGCTTACAGAATCACAAATCCTAAGAAAGGCTGTTTGCCTGGGGTTTAGATTGAAGAAGACTGCTTTGGACAGGACTGCTGCTAGTGCCCATGGAGCTTAACTGACCCTGCCAATTATAAAATATTTTTAAGTATTATTTCAAATGATATCTTCTTAGTAGACTTTATAGCTAAATGCCTTTATTAAAGTGTAAGGGGAATAAAAACATACAGTATGTAGCTAAATTGTTCACAAACATTGCTATGCATGACACCCTTGTGACATTGCGGGCACAATTTGCCATGTACAAAGTAAAGTGCATGCCATGGGTAATCACAATGAAGCGTGTCAAACCCCTGAAGTCTAATAGTTTGGGTATTATAATTACCAACAGGGACCTGTGAATTGTGAACAGTTTAGCAAAAAAGAAAATAATAAAAAAGATACAAATTGGATCTTTCTAATATGCTTTTACTAAGCAGCAAACTTCCATCCATAAAAGAAAAAACTGAACGTTTCTACTAATGTAAGCATGAACATTATAACCTGATTTTTCACCTTTCCCTAGTTACTGTCAACAATTTATGTCCATTAGCAAACTGAAGCACAAGATTTTCTCATTATGAGATTCTTATGGGATAGTGTGAACATCTGTTCTGGACGGGGTTCAATCAGTAATATGTCACCACTTGCCGAACTAGGTTTTTTCTCAGCACCTCGCAGGAACCTAACTCAACAATGTTGTCTTATTTAAAACAATCTACCGTAAATGATGATTTTGTTGTGAGAGCCAAAGATATGTCAGGCAAGATTTTAGAAAATACAAGTTTTTTGTCTGTGCAAACTTTATTTCTTTTTTGATGTTTTAGCAGCACAGTGAACAAAAAAATCCTAATGCTGATATTACACAACCTAACCAGTTAGTTGTATACAAAAAAATTGACCAAAGACAAAGGTTTTGATTTAGAATAGTGTACAACAGACTTGTAACTTCACAAGAAATACATTTCGTTTTGGATCCACTGGGATTTTTATTCCTTTAGTTTTTCAGATTTCTGATCCGAAACTTGATTCGGTTCCGTATTTGGAGTTCAGATCTGTCCAAATTTTCATTTCGAAACAAAGTCACACGACTGTGCCTGTAATGCAACCCCCAACAACAACAAAAACCCCATCTGGTTTTAGATTGTAAGCCCTCAGGGGCAGGGTCCTCCTTCCCATCTTGTCTTGAATTGTAGTGTGATTGTAATGTCTTCCTTATATTGTAAAGCTCTGCACAAACTGTTGGCGCTATATAAATCCTGTATAATAATAATTGAGCAGAGAACAGTCACATGTGCAAATTAGTTTCCTTTTGAATGAATTTTCGTTTGCATTTGGACGCGTTAAAATCTGGAAACTTGAATGCATCAGAATGTCCGAATTTAACAAAATTCATTCGGATATCCATTCAGAACAAAACAAAATGTACATGTCTAGTAGACAATAATAATGTTTTTGGTTGTGAAAAACTATATGTGTGTCATGATTGTAAATAGTCTGTTCTGAATATATTAATTGTTCCAGTTTTGGATGCTCACATAGATTAATGTTAGTGACCACACTATGCAGAAGTGCCTTGGTGTAGCTGCAGATACAGGGTTCTATTCACGAAGCAGCCGAAGGATCTAGCATAGCATTTCAGTTCAGTAGAACCGAAGGGCTGCTGTACGGGCTATTCACTATAGCCCGTACAGCTCCCGAAGTTGGCCGAGCGGCTCAGTCGAGCCGAAGGCATATGCTTCGGCTCGGCTGAGCCGCGCTGAAAGCCAAAGCTGGCCGAACGGCCGTCCATTGGCAGGCCAACAGCCTGCTTCTGACAGCTTGGCGGAGCCAGCCGTGATCTTACGGCTGGCCCCGGCCACTTGCAGAGAGATCAGCATCCCTGGGTACCAGCTAACCAGGGACACTGATCTCCAAACAGCCTAACTCTCCCTGGCGCTCCGGGAGTCTCCCGCTTCCGGCCGCCAAGGATAGAAACACTGCTTTTTCTTTTTTTTTTTTCTGACATGGAGCCGTGTCAGAATATAAAAAAAAAAAAATTGGCCATAGGAATGCATTGCTAGATTCCTATTGGCTATTTCGATTTGCAATAGCCAATAGCAAACTAGCATTTTTTTTCTATTCTGACACGACTCCGTGTCAGAATAAAGAAAAAAAATTCATAAGCGGTGTTTCTCTCCTCGGCCGGGAGCGGGAGATTCCCGGAGCGTTCGGGAGAGTTTTTATTTCTTTTTTTAGACGGCAGCAGAACCGCAGGACAATAGAAACCAGTTGGGCGAAGCTAGCTGTCACTGCTAGCTCCACTCAATCATTTTCTATTTATTTTTTTCTACTTTTTTAACTATTTTTTTTTTCTGCTCGGCCCCACAGAGGGACTGAGCCGAACAGCCGAGCCGAATGCCGCTCAGCGGCATTCGGCTATTCACTCACTGCTGTTCGGCATCTATAAGAATAGACCGAACAGCAGCGAGTAGCCTGCCGGAGGTTCGGCTTGGCTGATCCAGATGTTGGATAGGCTGAGTCGAACTCCTTCTGCACTTCGGGTCGGCCGAACATGCTGTGCATTTTCGGCCAACCCGAAGCCACACAAAGCCACCCGATATACGGCTGAAATCAGCCATAGCAGACTGAAGTGAATAGCCGAACAGCTTTCGGCTCACTTCGCTTCGCATTCACTCACTGCTGTTCGGCATCTATGGGAATAGACCGAACAGCAGCGAGTAGCTGGCCGGAGGTTTGGCTTAGCCAATCCAGATGTTGGATCGGCAGAGTCAAACTCCTTCTGCACTTCGGGTCGGGCGAACATGCTGAGCATGTTTGGCCGACCCGAAGCCACACAAAGCCACCCGATATACAGCTGAAATCAGCCATACCAGCCTGAATTGAATAGCCGAACAGCTTTCGGCTCACTTCGCTTTAGGTCGGTCATTCACCCGGCTGCCTATGGCTGCTTAGTGAATAGACCCCACAGTATATGTGCAGACATATTCAACTGTTCTAAATGATAAATACATCTAAATCTATTTATATTTAGGTTTTCTGGGCCAGCTAGCTTTGATTACATGCTGCGAAAATGTGTAATATGTGGCCTGCTGCTGGACTTTTCTCCAAGGTTGTTAGCCACATGTATAAAAAGACTCACGCACTCTAACGTCACAAAAGACATTGGGGTCGATTTACTAAAGGCAAATAGGCTGTTCTACTGAGTTCCATCATCCAATCATGTGCAAGAAAAAAAGTTTTACATTTTTTTTTTGTGATTGAGTATTCTTTGCAAAGTGAACTCAAAGAGCTAGGGAAAACATTCCCTGCAAAGTGCAAATGTCCTTGTAAAGTGAGCAACCTTTTTAAATAAATCAGTAAATCAATCCTATTATATTCTTTATAGGTGTCAAGTTCTACCCAATGCTTTGGGCAGAAAGTGGATGTTGCAGAGTGGTCTCCGAGTACCTAAGTACCCTAAGTTTTAACAAAAATGTACCTTATTTGTGTATCACTTTGTGGCTACTTTTGTTCCCCATGGTTCCTGTGTATGTTGTAAAGTAACCACAGCTCCAAGCTTGCTCCGGTGATAGACTATAATTTCAAAACAAGTTAGTAAACTAAACGTGAGATTGTAGTGCATCACGGAAATGAGCTTGAAGTAGTGGCTACTCAACAACACACACAGGGATCACGGGGAACAAAAGTAGTCACCCTCCAGAAGGAAGGACAATGTCAGTACCAATTCAGAGATGATTTGAGGATCTACAGTTCAGTGATATACAAATAAGATACATTTTTGTTAATAGTTAAGGTACTTGAAGGCATTTTTAAGATTTAACTCTTGAGTTCATTGTCTTTGAATTTGTGCCTTTTATATCTGCCTGGAGTTTAGCTTTAATGTACTGTATTTCTATGCCAAGGTGCAGCACATCTGGCATTACATGGCAGTCCAGATGTGGGAAGGAGTTGAAAAAGAAGTATGACAGGATGAAGTAAACACTTCATTAATTATCTACTAAGTAATCATTAAAGAACAAAGAATAAACAATGAAATTCATATTCTACCACTAGCTCCTAAAATAATTGTCTAGCTTTGATTTGATGATGCTACATGCTTTGTAAAGCGTTCAAATGCCACTGAATAAAGAAGAAGATATCACTGCTACACTCAATTAGTGAAAATGCTGATTTTGTCATTTTCAGGCAGGCACCTTATTCTAGTTTTGGGTAACAGTTTAAATGTATGGCAGTGGTGTCATACTGTATGTGCACTGATCTGCAACACTAATGTGTTTCCTTTAGCAACAAATCCTGATAATGCATGTTTTGTTGAAGGTGATATAATTATTCAGTGTTAATTTTGTGTATACTGATTCGCAAATTTGAATTAACATAATTAAGTCAAGATGGAACCACACTTCATTAACACTCCATCCTTAATATGTGTAGGAAGGAAGGTACCTCTCATTGTCAGAATCTGTGACAAGTAGAGGGCTCATTTGCATTGCCACACTGGCTGTAAACCACAGTTTATGAGACAATAAGAATGTCCTATTACACTGTTATTGTTGCAATATAAGTGGTAGGTCTCCTTTGGATCACATACTGTAACATTTCTCATAGAAAAGATATTCATTAAGTGAACATCTATTACCATATAATTTTTATCTAGCAGGGCTATTCACTAAAGGGTGAAGAATTTGGAGAAGGCAGGAAAAGTGAACAATCTAGGACAACATAGCTGAAATGGACAGTGAGCTGAATTGGAGAATTTTTCCAAATCGGCTATTTTGGCCTAGATTGTTCACTTCTCCTGCCTTCTCCAAACTCTTCACCCTTTTGTGAATAGCCCTGCTAGTGTTTGGTATGAGTATAAGTGAAAAAATAACATAACCTTTATCCGCACAGGTGTTGTCTTGAGTCAGAAGGGAAAGCATCAAAATATTTTTTGTAGATACTGTAGTCTTTGGGATATGTGTATTCTTGATCTAACCTTAAATATATTATGATGGAAAGATAAAAAAAAAATAGATCTAAACATTTACCTAATGACATTTAGTTTGCTAAAGCACTTTGTATAATAAACAGCCATGTTTTTTCCCTTTAAAATACTGTTTTGGCCATCTCAGTGCTGTTGATCTCCTTCAGCTTCTTTCAGCAACATGGTGCGTACATGAATTAATTTCACTGGGCAGGCTTCCTGATAGTTACAACATGGACCATGCTTGTGTGTCAAGATGGCTACTTACATTCTCAATCAGGGGTGCATGTGCCAGAGTGACAATACGGGAACACAACTTTGAAACAGTTTTACCCTCATAACCATAAGTGCCTGAACAAGAACCTTGATATTAGAGTCACCAGGTTTTCTTTTATGAAAGCTGCATATTAAAGATGATTGAAACCAATTTTCGAAATTCCATTAACATATTAAAGTTTATATGAAATTTTAGGGGTTGGGTTTACATGTATTTTAAAATACTACAGTTTGTTGTGTTGTTGAAAGCCTTATTTTATGCTTTAAGCCAGGCTGAGGATGAGCTAAAAAACTAGCATTAGAGTATTAAGCAATATCTACTTATTAAATACAAATGTAGCTGACTTTAGTGTCTGTAATGTTGGAAACACTTGCACTTGAATCATGCTAGTAATAACATGACCATTACAATAACATTGTAATACTTTTCTGTAAATTGCAATTGTTATATTTTTCTGTGTCCTGACATACATTGTAGCCTCCGTTATTTTTGGCAGTCTGTCTCTGGCTAGAAGAGCTTAAAAAATGTGCTTTCTGTTTTAGCTGTGCTGCACCTAGGTGGGTGTGAGTCACACTCCACCCACAGTGCTTATCACTTATAGGTAGGGGTGTGTTGTGACTTCACTAGTAAAGATTTAAGAAAAATATATTTAACCTAATTACTTTCAAAGCAAGCAAGAAAGCAATGTATTAACTTGTTGTTATGAAAATATGTTAAATTCAATCCATCAGCCAACACGGAAAAACAATTATGGCAATCTCTTTGCCATTTGTTGAAGACAGACACAGCAATTTATCAATTGAGACATGTCTTTCATCATAATGTGGGCCTTGCACTTTTGATGGTTGATTTTCAGTTGTGCCTGGCCATTAACTTTAAAGGAACAGTTTACCAACTACTATTTCTTTGAATCTTTAGTGGTGGGATCATGCCACCAGAATTCCTGGCCCTTCCACCAGGTTAGCGCTTCCGTGCAGCTAAAAAGTGTTAGGGGTCTATTCACGAAGCTGCCGAGGGCAGCCGAGTGAATGACCAATCTGAAGTGAAGTGAGCCGAACACTGTTCGGCTATTCACTTCAGGCTGGTACGGCTAATTTCAGCCGCACATCGGCTGAAATCAGCCGTACATCGGCTTGCTTCGTGTGGCTTCGGGTCGGCCGAACATGCTCAACATGTTCGGCCGACCCAAAGTGCAGAAGGAGTTCGACTCAGCCGATCCAACATCTGAATAGACCCCTTAGTCTTTATTCTCTTTAAGAGTGATGTCTCTTTATGTTGGTAAGTAGAAATACCATGCGCTGCTTTTGCCAAGATGAAGTAACTTTAATGCCCATGTGCGGGTGTTATGTCTTTGGGGCCTAGTCAGTCAAGCAGCCAAAGAAGGCTAACATGATGGAGGGGATGAATTTGGCAGGTAAGACTGCCATACTATGTTAATATGCTGTGCATACTAGCACAATATTGCTAAAAGCTCCCCTTTTTTGTAGGCTGCTTTACTTTCAACTTTAGATCCCCAAGAAGTATAAAAGGAACTGGGAATTTTCTAATTATGACTTAACATCACAGTGTCTTCTTTAATAAGAATGAGATAAGGCAGTTTTTAATTTAAAATATACTTTCATGGATTAATCGAGTGAAATTATACAAGGCACTAATTGCTAGTTAAAACCAAACTGTTTTAAATCCATATTCTTAAATTAATAAATGTGACTGACAAAGTATTCTGAAAAATATCTGTACATCTATTTCTGTTATTCAACTACATGCCAAGACTTTTGGAATTTGTCTTTTCATCTAAAATATAGTATTTTAGGATTAAAGAGAAAAAGAAGCCAATTTAGACTGTTTAGTCAGACTCAATAGAAAATATGCAACACAATTATTTTGCACATTTTTTGCGCGCGTTTTCCACATGTTTACCATTTACATCAATATATCACAGATCTGATTACAAAAATGCGTGACTGAGTATACATGAACGCACGTAAAAACCATGCAAAACGCGCAAAAAATTGCGGAATCTACACTAAAACACTGTTGCCTTGGTGTGAAATAGGGCTTATTGAGCATGATATTTTTCTGTTGTAAAAAACACTAATACGGTCAATTTAAAATCATTTAACTTTTTAAATTATTAAAAGTGCATTTTTATAGGGTTTTTTCTTTAAAAATTATATGTAACATTAGTTAAGTAAGCAGTAAGAAAAAATATATAATATATTTGGGGTCATATAAATGCAAAACACACCGCAATGTTCATTTAATATATTCTACATTCTGAAGTAATACAATTATAATGCTTCTTGATATGTCTCTGAACAAAAACCAATTTAGGTAGCGTGGGGGTTGACAAAAGTCATTATGTACTATAAATATTTCATGGCTTAATTATGTCCTGTATTACCTTTTTGTCCTACCGATTGATTTCAATTCTAACATGGAATAAAATCAATTGGTCATTATATAGGCTACACTTCAGTAAACACTGTATGTAATTTAATATATAGTACATACACATATTTAGTTGACTAAATAGAAGAGTTAAAGGCAAATATGGACCAATAATAAATACTTTGTATGCTATACAGTGTTTTTCTTAAGTATTTACTTGGACTCATCCCCATTTTGTACTGTTACAACCTGGAATTCAATTTCGTTTGGATTCGTTACCAGTTTTATACATACTATCCGCACTGCAGAGTAAATTACTAATATTGTCTATGGGGTAAGGATTAAGCAGCAATACTTACCCATTCCCAAAGCTCCCCTGCTGTATGAATGGACGCACAAATCTGCTCCTCAGTCCTGCTTGATCTTTCACAGGCACTCGTCATCTATAGTTCCAGGAGAGCAGTACTTAATTGTCTGTGAGGATGTAAAAGACCCATCCATATACCAGGAACATCAGAAACCAGAGGAGAACACCGGCTGTTGAGTGGAGCGAGGAATAATGTAAGTATAGCTGAGTTTTCTTTACCCATACATGAAATGAGCGACAAACCCTCTCAGTGCGGGGATAGTCGATAACAGCTGGAAATATTGTTGGTCTTTGCCAGGTTTGTCACCTGGATTCTGCAATTGTGGGCCATTTTCCTCAGCATAACTGCTCAGATTTTGTCCCATTGGACAGGAATTATTGTTAAACAGCAATTTACATGTTTTGGCACACATTCTTGGTCAGGTTGAGGTCTGAGTTTTCACTAGGCTCTTCTGTGACATTAAGATTCCTCTTTTTATGCCAATCCCTAACTGTTGCCTAGGTATTCGGATACATGCATTTTGCCTGTTATTGAGGCCAGTTTTCTAGAACCTACTTTTTAGGATTATGAGCAGCATTGGTTTTCACACCATTTTGTGCCAGAGAGCCGAAATGCTTGGAGAAGTGAGTACTTTACAACAAACACATGGACCGTGGGGAACAAAAGTAGTCACCCACCAGAAGGAAGGAAGGAAGGACAGTATCAGCACAACTTCAGAGATGACTTGAAGATCATGACAGCTGAGTGATACACAAATAAGCTACATTTCTGTTAATAGGGTGCTTAATTGCAATTTTTAAATTTAGCTTTTGAGTTTAGTTTTATTTTTAATTATAAAAACAATCTCATGCAAGTAAACTATGTACTATACATTTCCAGCATTTTAGCACATGTAATAACATTTTTTAATATTTTAATTGTTAAGTGGGAGGTTTCCCTTTCATTATAACCACCTAATCTTGCTTATTATTGTATTAAGAAAAGGTGCAATCATTGTATCCTTTTAACTAAACAGATTATTTAAAGGTATCTTACAAAAGATAAACCTAACTATTGCAGGGGGTTCCTGTAAATTTACTTCAGGCTTTGTGCAGGCTTCTGAGCACAATCAATTGCATGAACAGGAAATTAAATTCCTCAGAGCATTGCATATACAGAGTGCCGAATGCTGAAGTTGCCATGCTTGCAAGAAAGAGAAATTTTAAATTTTATTTGTCAGCTTTAGAACATTAAAATCTGGCAGCAAATTAAAATGGCAGGGAAATTTTAATAACATTCGCTTGTGGAGCAATTATATATGTTATGTCACCCAAGCTTATAGCAACACCTGACAAATCCTTCTCTTCAAATATATCAATACCAATCTGATTAGAGCTTTGAGTTACCAGGGAGAAAACCACTATATAAATTATTAATATTATTATTTTAGTATTTTAGTATACTGTATGTTTTCTGTAAAAGAGTGATTGCAAATGCATAAATCATACAAATGTTTCGTTAGGGGTCCATTTATAAATGTTTTCACCCAAGGTTAATGCAGCTTTCAGATTAACACATTTTTCTAATTGGATTCAATTGGTAAAGTGTGTGAACCCTGAAAAATATAAATAGACCTCTGGACTTTGCCTAAAATGTTTCTAAGGTAACAATTATGTTGGAATGCGGACACCTTGGCTCCTAGAATTTGGATGCCCCTGGATCTTAGGCCCGGGCTTCACATAGGACCTCAACCTCTATCCAACAGGAAATTACATCAATGAATAGTAGAGGCAGTGGCATTTGATGGTTGGATGTCTGAAAAGGAGGCTTCATATACAGCTTGGGCCCAGGCATCAGTAAGATTCAAAGTCACAAAGTACAAAATGTACCTTTGAGCTTTAAATAATGCATTGTAGCTGGATTTGGCGGGGTTATCACATGGCTTCTGTGTTTGAGAAAAGTCTCTTGTCACATAAATCTGTGCTGTGCATCATCTCCCTCTGCATGAAAATATTTATATATGAGTGGAATTTACCATGAGCAGTCCTAAAAAAGTCATATATATTAATGGTAGATCCTTTATATTATTAAGAAGATAAACACAACAGGAATAATGAGTGTATTATATAATGAATACGAGATAGTTAAGAAAAATTAAAAGTATTATTTGTTACAGACATATTTAAAAGCACATATAACATATAAAAGCACATAAATCAAATGCTACATTGATTGTTGTGAAAATTATAAATGGATAATTTATTATACGAAGTAACATGTGCCACCTATATTGCTACCCCTTACTATCCACTAGTCATGTACGTGAACATACAGTATATAACTGTGTAGATTTTACGTTCAATCACCTAAGAGATAGAAATCCCAGTGGAATGGGGATAGAGTTACATTTAACGCGTTTAAAAGAGCCCAGTCGGCTTCCTCAGTACAATCTGGAGGACATATCTTGGACAATGCAACAAATCGAATATTAGAATAATATGTGGGTCACATTTATAGCACAATTACATATAGATTACAGAAAACAATCACTGCATATGGTAAATCACCCACCCTGTATCCATCGGGAGATGGCAGGGGGTCAAGGTGCTTAGAACCCAAGCTGTAGGTCAAGCTTTAAATGATTAAGTCTACGGATCTGGGTAGTACATATGTAGGTATAAATTATATAGAAGAAAGCTAAAACCTAACCCAGAAAACAGAAAAAGGACAAGAGCAAAGCAGCATATTAACTATTAAGCTAATAGGTTAGCTTAAAGTGAAGATGCTAGATTGTAAGCTCTCATGTGCAGAACCCTCCTTACCATCTTGCCTTGATTTGTATTGTAACTGTAATGTCCTTCTTATATTGTAAAGCACTGTGCAAACTGTTGGTGCTATATAAATCCTGTATAATAATAACAACAACAATAATAATGTGGACGGGCCACACTAGTTTGTAGCAAATGGTTCGTTTAAATTGTTAGTGGCATTGCAGAGCAAACAAGACCTAATGCAAAGCCCCTCCCCTTGTTAAATACAGTAGATGGAAGCTTAATATACTACAAAGAGCTTGTGTACATTCATAATGCAGGCTCATAAATTGGTGTCAAGCAGCATAGAGGCATTAAAGTATGGAAAGTGTCCTTACTGCAGCTAGCTATATAATCATATATACATAAACATCAGTTGAGCATAGAATAATTTGTTTTATAAAGATGGAAAATAAAGGTGCCAAAGCTAGGTATCAAAATTTGTTTTCCTGCACATATAATTAATAATAAACCATAATAATTAAATAATATAAAAAATGGCAGAAAGTAACATATTTATAGAAAGGGTCTAAATGATAAAACTTGATTGAGACCAGGTGCCTGGATGGTTCTAAGGGGGTTATTCAGTATGGAGCTGAAGGATACAGCCGTAGCTTTGGCTGATCCTTCAGTTCTCTTCGGCCGCCGGAGCCCTTCAGTTCAGTCGAAATGAAGGGCTGCTGTACGGGCTATTTACAATAGCCTGTACAGCAGCCAAAGGCAGCCAAGTGGCTCAGCTAAGGCGAAGGCATATGCTTCGGCTCGACTGAGCCGAAGTGACAGCCGAAGCAGGGAGAACGGCCTGCTCTGCCCAGTTGTAATAACAGATTAGCGTGCCCAAATGGCCTGGGGACGCTGATCTGTCATTAAACAATAACAACTGGGCGTAGCCAGCCGTGACTTCACGGCTGGCTCAGCCCAGTTGTTATTCATTGGCCGGGACCTGCTAGAAGACTCTAGCAGGTGCTGTCACTGCTAGCTTTGCCCAATTTGTTTTTTCTTTTATTTTAAATATTTTTCTTACATTTTTACATTTTCCTATTTTTGATCATTTTTTAAATAATTTCTTAACCTTTTTTTTTATTATGTTCACTCTTTTCAATTATTTGCTATTCTGCTCAGTACCACAAAGGTACTGAGCCGAATAGCCGAGCCGAATGCCGCTGAGTGGCATTCGGCTATTGACTCACTGCCATTCGGCCCCTATGAAAATAGGGGTGAACGGCAGCGAGGGAGCTGCCGGAGCTTCAGCTCAGCTGATCCAGATGTTGGATCGGCTGAATTGAAGTCTATCTGCATTTCGGCTCAGTCGAACATGCAGAGCATGTTCGGCTAACCGAAGGCAGTCGTACAGAGCTGATGTACGGCTGATTTCAGCCGATGTACGTACTGAGCCGGAGTGAATAGCCAAACCTCGTTTGGCTCTTTTCACTTCGGCTCGGTTATTCACTTGGCTGCCTTTGGCAGTGAATAACCCTGTAAGTGTGTGTATCCACATAGTTTTACATTTCAGGAGGTCAGGTTTACCCCCCTTACCCGAATAATCATATATTTGGTTCAATGCATAGAAGAAAATGCAGGAAGATTGTGTTTAAGACTACTAATGGGAGTGTACACCTTTCCATTTTCAATGAGTCGTATTGTTGAAATGTGGTATCATTAATCACTTCCAGTCCATACATATTGTAATGGGATTATAATGTTAAGAGATAATGACCTGTCAATGGAATTTGTGTGTAGGAAGAATCACATGTTTAACTTGTTTGTTTTTATTCTGAATGGTGCAGTATATAAAATGCTACCAAATCTCTTGAAAAAAAGGTTTGAACTATTCTGACAACTTTAAAGAGAACTTGAAAATGAATTATGAATTATGAAATTATAACTTTTATGTACTCATTTGACAGAGATAGGTCATTTCCCCACTAAGTGGAGGTGCATTTCCAATAGCTTCCAATATTAACAGGATTCACACTCGGATGCGCTTATAAGGGTGCATGTGCAGACTACTGGCCTGTCCTATCTGCCCACGTTAGATGCCGTCAATGGGACAACATGGGGGTTGCATAGTGGGAGCAAGGAGGGGGGACAGTTGGAGGTTCTGAGAGAAGGAATTGCCCCTGACAGTCCGAGGAGCTTCACCAGTACAAATTAGTCATACTTCAGTCATACTTCATAAGGTTTTAGTCACACTAAAACCTGATGAAGGGGCCCCTGCGTGGCCCCAAAATGTTGTTTTGTCACAGTCTGCATCAATAAAGAAGATGGATTATTGACACAAGACATAGGTGTGCTGGTGACATTTATCATATATTTGGGTTTTCCATGTGGCTCAGTCCAGCCTTCTCACTGTTTATAGCTTAGTATGTATGAAGCTGTTTGTCACAGTTTTCCTCTTTTTTATGTACTACTGAGCACATAAAAAGTACATTTTAGGTTTTTATGGTGTATTTTGGCATTGAGGATACTGTAGTTATCTTTAGGTATGTTTGGTGATATACTGCAAATAAATACATAGTAATATATTTGTGACTGTTCTCCAGAAGAGAGTGTAATGCTTTATTTGTACTTGTGTCCACAACCAGTCCTATGCTTTTCTTCCATAAAAATAGTGCATCTTCTACCTCTGTCAGAATGTAAAAAAAGGTAATAAATCCTACATTTAAAAATCAGGTGAAAAAAACAGCCACAATTTTCAGCTATTTGAAGTTAGAGAAGCATGACTTGCATTGAGTAGGTTTTGTCTGCTTTAAATTACATCACGCTTTAGCAAAATCTGTAGGCAGTGTTGACTGACTAGAGCTTAACCAATTCACTTCCAGTGGGAATGCATCTATTTTATTTAATAAAGCCCTGTGCTGACCAACATCTGTTCCAATATGCTTCTGTCTTTGTTAGTTCTCATTAGAGTATATTTGTAATGTGCTGTATTAAAAGGTACCATCTGCTCTCCCTAATGATATTTTTTCCTGCAAATAAGACACCAATATCTTTAGCAACCAGGGTTGATTAATCAAAGTAGTAATACTGCAGATGCAGCAAATGTTTACACTGCAATAGGTCAGTATGCAACAAAGTATAGGAAAGCATTTTCTTTATTATGTGATCACTGAGTACGTACGCATTTGAAATAAGACTGCCACTACCATAGTGAAAAGCCCCCTTTAGTGTTTTTACATCCTTCTCCTTTTTTTTTTGGCAAAAACATATATCTAGAAAGCAGGGGCTGACTGGCAACTTTTAGCCCAGGGGGCAAGTACAACCCAGAGGCCCATGGTGCAGCAACTTGGCCCCCCTCCCGCTCTGCCTCTTCTCCGCATTCTCCCCGCCCGTCTGCCACTTTTGCCATCCATGTAATGGTAGTGTGAATGGTCGGGAGATGTGAGGACTCCTAGTAAGTCCATGAAAGGGGTGACTGGCTAGGGGATGGTGCTCTGCTCCCACTGGGCTCCCTACATGGTTCTGGCCTTACGCCGCTCTATGTCCACTACTTAGGCACTCTCGCCCACTGTACTGCACTCTCGCCAACATGGACAGCGGCTGGTGGCTGTCCATGCTTCTGGGCTGTGAGCTGTGGGAGGTTAGTGGGAGGGGCCGGACAGTGTCAAAGTCAGTGTTCTATAATTTTTCTCGATCCTATAAATTTTCTCGAATGTGCCACTTCACGTGGGGCCGAGTCATCCAAATCAGCTGTTTTCATGACCCCCTTTCTTCATAACATGTGCACCTGGAAGAGACGCGGTAGAGTATGGGTTGAGGAAAATTATAGCACACTGGTAGTGGACGGATGCCTCGTCAGTGCTGTGCGTGTATACGACTGCTGCGACCCTGGTAGTTCTGCCACTAACTCCAAGCTGTAGAGGGACTACAAATCTCAGCACATTATACAACAATGCAGAATAATACCACCAGCTGTAGAGGACTATAAATCTCAGAAATACATCGTACAGCATTGCAGAATGGCATTGGCTATAGAGAACTACAATTCCAAGCAATACATTACACAACAATGCAGAATAATATCAGCTATAGAGGACTATAAATCCCAGCAATACCATTATACAGCAATGCAGAATACCACCAGCTATAGAGGACTACAAATCCCAGCAATACATATTACAGCAATGCAGAATAATATGAAGCTACATACTCTGTTGCTCTGGGTTCTCTGCCTGATGTCTCCAGGGTCTCAGGAGGGTTGAACTGGCTCTCACCAGGGGTCCAGAGAGTTTCACGGGTGCGTGTGGGTGCAGCAGAGGCGGCTCCCTAATTAGGCTCTCAGGTGGCCAATGCGGACTGTCAGGTGGTCAGTGCGGGCTCTCTGCTGGTCAGTGCGGGATCTGTGGGGGCTCCCTAATAATCAGTGGTGGCTCTGTGGTAGCTCCCAGGTGGGTAGTGGGGGCTCCACTGTGGCCAGTGGGGGCTCCCTGGTGGTTAGTGGGGG